>NC_142036.1:37576522-37904855 GCF_982192425.1 Myodes glareolus | reverse complement strand
CTCAAAACTTCCACTATCTGTAGCATGAATACCCTCCTTTCCCTTTGTGCTATACACCTATCATTTTCTCTTGAGGATTTAAAGTTTTCATTATAATTAATTAGTACACGTGCCTTGTACAAAGAAAATGGGTTTCATAATATCATCTTGTTTGAGTATAACATACACTTTGAGCATGTTCCCTGTCCAACACAGTCTCTGGTCTGCTCATCCTGCTAGGCTCTTCTTAAACAGCTCCCCTCTTGTTATGTTACATATATGTGTGAACAGCCCTGGTCTGAAAAAAAAAAAGGTGATGCCGTCTTTCGAAATGGCTTATTTCATTTAACATGGTAATCTCCCATTCTACTCAGTTTTCTACAAGTGATGTAATCTCCCCCTCCTTTAGAATGGCTGAATTGTGTACGTACAACATGTTTTATTTATCCATTCATCTGCTAATGAATACCTAGGTTGATTCTATTTCTTGATTATGGTGAAGAGTTGCCACAATAAACATGGATGTGCAGGCACATCTATGGCATCCCGATTTAGATTCATTTGGGTATATTCCCAGGAGTAGTATAGCTGGACCATATGGTAGTTCTATTTTTTGTTTTGGGTGGAACTTGCCTGCTGGCATCCATCGTGGCTGTACTGGTTCTTACTTCCACCAGCTCTGAGTTTTCCCTTATCATTTTGATGGACATTTTGTTAGTTACTATTACTGCCATTTAGTGTTACAGATACATATCACAATATTTCAGATATTTTTGACTTAATTTTGTTTGTATATTTTCCAGGCTATTTTTCTTAAGGTTTATTGACTATATCCTTCATGATGATCTCTTCCAGGACTTGTTCTTTGTTTAAAAATGAAGATATTAAATGTTCATCTTTTTTTCTTATTTTTCAATTTAACTTAAAAATCCTATAAAATTGAGTTTTGACACAGGTACTGAACTGAGATATATCATATCCTTTTGCTTTTCAAGTTGCAAACTTGTTAGTACAATTTACTAGCGTTCCCTCCTATGCTGTCACTGGCTTGTACTGTTCCTTTTATTTACTAAGCTTTGGTAGATCCTAGATTCTCTTCTATACTTGGTTACTATTTTGGTGGTACTTATAATAGCATATAATAATTTTAGCTAATATTGTTTTGTAGTAATACTGAAACCTTCTAGAAAGCCATCCTTCATCATTCTTTATTTTTGTGCACATGGCTTTAAAACTTCAGGTGCTTGCTGAACTTTATTGTGATGATCCTAGCTCAAGGTTTATTAAACTATATCCCACAGTCCTAATGCAGTGACCACTTACTTTTATAAATAAAGTTTTATTAGAATATAGAGACCCTCATTTGTTTATTCTCTACGACATAATTTCTTTACAATGGCAATGTTTAATAGCTGTGACAGAGATTACGGAGCTACAAGGCCTAAACAGATTCACATTACACTTTATAAAAGCTTACAGTAGGAACCCAAGTATCCAGGACACTAAGGTTAAAGGACTAGGAAATCATTTTTCTTGGAATACCACATATGTCATGCAGGACCTTCTCTACTAGTTCTAACTTATTGCTTCTCTGTCTTCTCCCTTGCAATGTGGAGTCAAGACAGAGGTCTCAGTTCTTCAGCTAGCCTTCTCACTAGCCGTTGAATGACGAGCATTTCTTGCTAGTCCAGCTTCTCTCTAGAGTTACCAGTACACACCATTAACTCACACAGAGTAAGCACTGCTGTGGCCGTCTACCCCTTGGAAAAAAAAATCTTTTCATTGTTGGTTGAGTATTTCAGGTGAGCCACGGTTCTAATTCTGATCACCTTTTCACTATTCTTCTCTGTCGACCCAGGCTAATAGAAGTCAGCCATGTCTGGATTATCAGAGCCCTACCATAGACACATTTGAGATACTTGGATGGAAAAAAGTCCAAAGACGATGATCTTGTGAAAGGCAACCAAGGTCATCAAGAAGGCTAATGTGTGAGCATATCTGAAAGAGGCGGGTGACCTTTCGCTGTGGCAGGTGTGGACCCTGTGCTCATGAGTACTTAAAAGGAACTAAAGCAGGGCTTTTAGGGCTTTTAGAAAAATGGAATAACCATATCTCCACAAGGACAGACACTATCCTGTGGAGAACACACAAGCTTCTGTTGGCTTGCTTATTTTTGTGACAGTTTTGAAACTCTGTCAAGTCCTGATCAGAGGTACTGGCCTTCACTTCCTGTGGTCCAGGATGAGCTCTCATGTGCGCAGCAGGGAGCTATGTAGTTTGCTGTAACTGGGCTGGGTGGGAGGAGAAGCAGGCAGGAAGGCACCTCTAAAATATCTGCACGAGAAAGCAAGTGCTTATGTGTGAATGTGTGTGATAGCGTGTGTGGAGGTGAAGAGAAAGACGACAGAAAAGAAAAGCAGGTTTTGAAAGAAAGTTGTGCGTATTTTCTGGTATACTCAGAATGTACAAGAAATGGATTAGGTGAAACGCTATGCATTAAAAACTATTTCCATACCCAGCAAGGGTTGAGACAAACATTTTTAATCATTGTCACCCTTAGAAAGAAAGGATATCATTTCTCTGGGCCCAGGATATTTTCTTCCTTCACACTATCTAAGACTGATTAAATTGCAGGTATGAATGAGAACTCTGTTGAATGGAAGCAACCTGGGAAAGGGGAAGCCAAGAGTCAGGGGAAAGTGGATGTGACCATAAAGGAAAAGAGGGGACAACAGAATCAGGGTTGAACATGAAAGCATTGCAAAGGCCCACTAATTAAAGGTGGAGTTTGGCAGTGATCTCTAAAGAGTAGGACTTAGAAGATGCCAGTAGGTGTTTGCATTGCCAAAGACACAAAACTATGTCACAGGACTTAAGGGTGGTTTAGCTACCCAGGGCTCATGTTAACACTTGAGGCTTGGCACTACTGAATGTCTGGGTTCACTGAAATGTGGGCATTAATTCTGCGGCTTCCTGATGCAGTTACAGTGCACATGCTCTGATGATCCCGCCCCTAAGAGATGCACTGAATTCATAGACATCTGATCCCCTCCTTTTGAATGGCAGGAATTCCATCCTGTGATATTTCGGGTAGAATGGCATGATTGGCTTGTCAGATCTTAAAGGAAGCTGGAATGATAATATAGTGTCTAAGATTATAGACTGTATGGTCAGAGAATCTAGCTTTGAGTCTGTGCAACCTGTGTTTTAGGAAACACAACTCTGTGAGTCTGTACATGGCAATGATCAAAGTTATTTTTGTAATATACTGAGGCATAAGTGAAATAGTACAGGCTGCTTGACATTGATCAATAAGTATCAGGTAGTTATTGATTTAGTGTTATGATTATCCTGTGTATTATACTTCGTGGTAGCTATCACTATTATTTGTAATAGTTTCTTTGTCATAAACAAGTGTCATCCGGGAAAAAGTAGTTATTTCGCATTACAGATTCTTGCAAAAACTCCTTAGAACAGTGAAGTGAAATAGTTATTTTATATCAGGTACATACTAGTTTGTTTCAGGTCAAAAGTGATTCACAAGGGATAAAAGAATAGTATTTTGTTAAGTAAGATACCCTGCCAGGCGGTGGTGGCACACACCTATAATCCCAGCACTCGGGAGGCAGAGGTAGGAGGACCTCTGTGAGTTCGAGGCCAGCCTGGTCTAAAGAGCTTGTTTCAGGACAGGCCCAAAAGCTACAGAGAAACACTGTCTCAAAAAAATTATCAAAAACAAACAAAAAAGAAAAAAAGATTTCTTAATGTTTGAAGTAAAAATGTAGATGAATTACTTTTGTTGTAAAGCAAGGATAAGTATTAAATCATTCTTGTTCGACACAAACATAGTTGTAATCCCTAGAGCATTATAAAATAGCTGAAGGATAGATTAGATTATTTTTACCTTTGAGAGTCTGAGAACCAATGATGGATGCTCAAAGTTCTGATTTTCAGAGCCCTCGGTCCACTAGTCTATTGAAAAGTGACCATCATTTGGTGACGGTACCTTGTAAATGGCCAGGCCCATTGCAGAGAATGGGAGGGGAAAAAAATTCAGCAACTGAAATAATGAGGGAAAATATGTGAATGTTCTGTTTACTTAAAAATGAAATGTTTTATTTTGCAAGAATTGTGTGTCTGGATGCAGTTCTAGGGAATAACACAAGGAGTTTCCAAGTCTCCTTTATCCATTTTCCTTTTCAGTACATCTAACAAAATGACCACACAATCTCAGGGAAGGCAGAGGAGGGAAGACAGAGAGCACCAGGAGACTTTCTCAAATCGCCTGTGTTAGAGTCCCTCCCTCCTTACACCCTGGAGAGTACTAACCCACCCTCTATTTCTGTAATTCTGTTATTGCAAAATGCTGCATAAAAGAAATCATGTCTTACACAAGTATCAGCTAAAATCTCAGCTTTAGCTTTATTCCCTCCATAAAATATATATCGCTGTTATTCAGCCATTCACCCATGGTAGGGTACCGCATTATTTCCATATCAGGCTATTATAAAAATAAACACTTCTGTAAATGTTTAGGCATACTTTCTCATAGGAGCACCCGCTAGTGCCTTTTTCATTAATTGCAAAGTAATTTTTAAAATGAAACCACGGAAGTGTTTTCCAGGGTCCTGACAGCAGTTTCTGGAGGGCCCACGCTGGAGGCCTTAAGTCATGGCATTTTGACTGTGTGCATTCTTATTATAGCATTGTGACAGGGTGTAGCAAAATCTCACTGTAGTCTGTGGTTTCCATATACATTTCTTCAGTCACTTGTGATGTGCAATGTGTTTCCTGGTACATATTTTCCATCTGTGGGCTGTCTTTAGTGGAACACATTGTCGGCTTTTCCCAATACTTCAATGGATTTATAAATGTGGAATTGAGAGTTCTTTCTAGTGTTTTGTTACATGCATAGCTTGCATATGCACTTTTCCATTGTGTGCCTTGCCTTTTCATCCTCCTCACACGGCCTTTTGAGGAGAGTATTATTTAAATGCAGACCACCCTATCAATGTTTTTTTGGGTAATCAGGTTTTCATTGTCAAGAACTCTTTTCCAGATGTAGCATCTTCAAGAGTCTTATCTATATTTTATTCCTAAGTATGTTACATATCTACATTTTTCTTTTTCAGTTCATGATGCACTTGGAGATAATCTTAATAAAAATATGACTCTTAGATTGAAGTTCATTACTTGTCTGGGGAGTTGGGTGGACATTGTTCTCCTATTGTAGTTGTGAAGCTTATTTTTCTCCATGGAATGCTTCTGTACCTCTGTTAAAAAATTAGTTGACTATATTTGTTTCGGTCTGACTTTTCAGCCACACATTCCTGGGTCTCTCCCTGCAGCGTTGTCCCACAGTCTTTATTACAATAGTTATACAATAAGGTTTGAAATCGGGTAAATTGATTTTTTTTTGCTTCAGTATTAATTTCAATATTGTTTTAGGTATTCTGTTTCTTTTTCCATCCTATAACTATTTGAAAGTTTGTATCTATAACAAAGATTGCTCAGCTGTCAACAGATATCACATTAAACCTGGATACTAATTTGTGATAACTGAAATATTTAGTGTGTTGAGTTTATACTCCATGAACATAGTGTGCCTCAATGTATTAAGAGCGGCTTCAATCATTTTCATCATCATCGTGCACTTTCCAGCATACAAGTCCTTTTAGAGCTATTCTTCATTTTTTCAGTGTTTATAAATGACGTTTGGGCTATCTATATGTTCATTGTAACTATATGGGCATATAATTAATATCTATGTGCATATTTTGTTCTCTGTGATACGTTTCTAAACTCACATGTAATTTTCTACTTAGGAATCACATTGTCTGCAAATAGGGACAGTGCTTTCAAGTCTGTGTTCTTTGCTCTTTTCCTTTTACTCCTTCCTTTCTCTCTTTTATCTTTGTCATGCCTTGCACTTCATTTCTTGTTCCTCTTTTCTTTTTCCTCTCCTTATTTCCCAGACTAGAACTTCCAATACCATGCCTAATAATAGTGTGGACGTTCTTGCCTTGTTCCTGATCGTAAGGATGGGGGGGGGCAGTATGAAATTAACTTTAGAAAACTTACTCCTATTCTTATAGTTTTGAAAAGCTTTTGAAATTGTAAATGGGTGTTAGATTTTAGTGAGTGCCTTTTCTGTTCAGTTGAAATGACTGAGTGATCCCAGCTCTTGTCTGGGATCCTGTTGTATTGCATACATAGTTTTTAATATGCAAATAACTTGCACACTTAGAATAAACCACAGTTTATTATCCATGGTATATGATTTGTTATGTTTATTACTAAATTCTACTTGCTAATATTTCGCTAGGAATTTTGTGTCTGTAACTATGTAGGATTATTAGATTATATTTTTTCTTTTCTCTGTTGTCTCTGTCTCATATTAGTATCAGAGGAACATTACTGTCATCAATATAGCTGGTAGTATATTCCTTCTCTCCTGCTGTCTGAAGTTAGTCTATGGAATTCGCATTCATCCTATTTTAGATGTTTTGGGGAACTTTCTATTGTAACCATCAGGGTCTGGTTATCAGGTCCATTCTGGGTAGTATTTTAATTAGGAATATGAGTTCCTAATAGGTAGGTTACTTGACGGGTAATACCGAGTGATGGTTTGTGGTTGTTAGTATTTAGGATTTCATTTAAATTGTCAAAATTATTTGTTAAAATTGTTTTTGATATTCATTTGGTTTTTCTTTTGGCGTCATCCAAGGTTGTATTGACATCTCTTTTCTTATTCTTAATATTGGTCATTTGCTTCCTTTCTCTCTGTCAGTCTTGAAAGGGCTGTTTCAGTTGTATTGATTCTTGAAGGAATTATTTTTGTTGTTGTTTCATTCATTTTCTAGACTAACTTTTTGTTTTTACTTTGATTAGCTGCTGGTTTTCTCTTTATTCTTTCTTCTCCTTCGAATTTATTTTTAATCTCAAGACATACTGCCTTTGCCTCATTTTAGTATGATTATTCCGTGTGGTATTTCATATATACATGTAACATATTTTGGCCATATTTACCTCCAATATTTCCATTATAGCCCTCCTCTTCCACTGTTCCCTATTTTTGTTTTTTTAATTTATATTATTGATGTGAGATATGTGATTTACAATTAATATTAAACATTTCCTTTTCTGGATATTTTATATAGTGATGTAGTCACTGATAAGTTGCCCATGCTGCTGTAAGTAACATATCACCCATATTTCTATAAGCCAACCTAATTAAGTTCATTGACATGCCAAAATAAATATAGAAGTACATAAATAAATAAGTCAGGAAAGTAGAAGAAAGACTCTTTGGAAAGAACATAGACATCAGTGAAAGTGGAGGAAGACAAGAGAGAATGTTGGGTCAAAATGGTCAGAATACATTGTGAGCATAGATGAAATGTCATACTGAAACCCATTGCTGCATAATATTAATGTATGCTTATAAAAATAGGTTTCTTTTTTAGAATTCTTTTCCTTGATACATCATACATTTTATGTGTTATGTATTTATTTTCCTTCATTGTAGTATATTGCTTTTTTGTCTTGAGTCTTTTGTTGTTTCATGTATTATTTTGGTGTATCTTGATTAGTTCAAAATTATGGTTAATTAATTTTGCTATTTCTTCCTAATTTAATTAAGTGTCTGGCTGGAAAACACACTCTGCATGGTATTACTTCTTCTAGATTGTTGGGTTTCTGTTTTATGTGTTCTCTTAGTATATATGTTGCATATAAATTTTGAAAATGTGTATTATTTTACTCTTGGGTAAAGGATTCAGTAAAAGAGAATTAAAAATTTTTAGCTGATGGAATTGTTCTATATTCTTTTGTTTTTTGTTGATGATGCTATGCAAAACAATAAGCAGTACATGTATTCTCTAACATAAAGCAAACAAATAAATAAACAAAATGAAATGTAAAAGCCTAATATGTGAAATAAAAGAGGATGGCAAGCTCGATTTAAAAAGATAACCCAACCATATGCCCTATAAAAAGCAACCACTTTTAATAAAATGACAAGAATGGGGTAACAGTAAAATTCTAAGAAAATACAGCTTGGTGATATAAATTGGAAGAAATTTCGAGTAGCATTGATAGCTTCAAATAAATTAGACTTCAGATAAAAACAATTATAAGATATAGGGAGAATTATTATATGACAACAAAAAAGGGTTACTCTACCAAGAAGACAGTATGCTATATATGAATGTTTTAAAAACAAAACTAACTGGAGTTAGAGACTTCACACACCTCCATCAATAACTAATGCTTGTACTTAGTAGAAGGGTCAGGGATGACTGAGTCTCCCCATCTTCCCGGAAGTGGAAGTCTATACCCTTGTTTTGAAAAATATTTGATAAGGTATTGATAAATGCATGATAAATGACAGAATGCTTGATGGTCCCGGATAGGCTGACTTGCTAGATGTAATTAAGATTCCCAGGGAGCTTTGCAGGGAGTGGGATTGTCTTTAGAGCTCTCAGACTCTCTAGATGAGAACCCCCATCTGGGATTGTCTTTATAGCTCTCAGCCTCTGTGGATGAGAATGTCCATCTCTCTGTTCTGTTTCTCTGATTATCTTTGAACTTGTTCCTTGCAGTGACCTGTTTTGGTGCTAACTTGTAAGTTCTCTGCAGTAATGTATGGCATTGGATTTCCAGCTGTTTGCTGGTGAAACGGTACCTAGCTGGACCACATATGGCAACAACTGGCTGTTAATAGACCATCGTCAGAGTTCATATTTACTATTCAGTTTAGCCATGTCTTGGTATTTTGGATTCTTAGAAAATCTCCATGACTGTAATGGTCATGTGTAGCAATGAGAGCAGGGGCCCTTGGTTTGTCCTGGCCACCCAGCTAGCTTACACCCTCAATAACCACACAGAAACTGTATTCATTTAAACACTGCCTAGCCCATTAGCTCTAACTTCTTATTGGCTAACTCTTACATATTAGTTTAACCCATCTCCATTAATCTGTGTATTGCCACGTGACTATAGCTTACCAGTAAGGTTTTAACCAGTGTCCACCTCAGGCAGGAGATCCATGGCGTCTGCCACTCTGCCCTTCTTCCCAGCATTCAGTTCTGTTTACTCCACCTACCCAAGTTATGTCCTATCAACTAGGCCAAGGTAGTTTCTTTATTCATTACCCAGCGAAAGCAACACATAGACAAAAGGAACTCCTACACCAGTCACGGTCTTCAAATTCTTGTACCACTGATAACCTGCAGCCATTGAATTCTCCTGTTATAGACTAGTCAAACAGGTCCCCAGGAAAAAATGCAAATTAGATGAGATATTTTTTTCCTTCAGAATGCTGGCAGTTACAGAAAGAATTTAGAATTAGGTACAACTAGTGGGGATTTTTTTTAGAATCATTCATTTAGACTAGATTTATTGCCATTTAATTTTAAGATATGAGGAATGGAAAAATAAGCAATTGAGTTTTTTCCCCCTCGGTTGGCAGAGAAACAAATTCAAAACAATTTTCTCTGTTCTACTGGGAATATTGAAAGTCATGGAAGAAACAAATGTATTTTTCATCTTTAAGATTAATTTTTCTAAGAGTGGAAAAGATATAGCAATTTGCTCTTGTTACTTAATCTTAGAACTAAGGTTCACGGTCCCCCCCCCCCCCCGCCTTTCTTTCCATTCCCAAACAACAGGGAAAATGCAGAATGACCTTCCTGAAAATTCTAGTCTTGTTCAGCAGAATCCAGCATGTCTCCCTTGAGCTAACAGCATTTTCACTGGCAGGGCCTCTAGAACCTAAGCTCACCACGGGCAACAGGTTTATATTCTTTAGCATCATAGACAGACTTCAGAGGAACTTTACCTGCTGTCAGTCTGTCAAGCCTGAAACGTTCACTTTATTTCCTGGGATGATGAACTTCCAAAAGGTGCTAGAGAAAAATTCATGGACCTGAGGAACCTCAATGGGCATGGGTTGCATTGAACTATTTATTGGGCTCTTGCTCTTTCATTGGACTAGATATCATCGCTTATAATCACTATTATTAGACACCACAGTTGTAGAGTTGTTATAAATTTTAGCCTCTGACTTCTCTTCTTTTCCTCTTCTTCTCCCCTCACCATTGACTGCAAGGCTACCATATTATACCAACTGCTCTGTGATCTCTGTGTCATGATTCATCCTCACCATGTTCTAGTTTACATTGCACCTTTCCCCAGTCTGATTAAAGTTATCTGTGTCCATTCGTACTAATAAAAAAATGTATGAGACTAAATTGTTTATGATGCCGGGGGTTGGTCCCAGGGCTTCAGAGGCATACTCTACCACTGAGAGACTTCTGTAGCCATCTGGGTAATTTACAAACAACAGAAATTTATATACCATGGCTCTGACATGGTTATGAAGTCCAATAGTAAGTTATTAATACATTCATTGTCTGTTGAAGGCCACAATTACTACAACATCAGCCAGTGATCCTTTTTTAGAAGATGCTAACCCATTCTGGAGAGCAGAGCTCTCATGACTTAGTCACTTCTCACATGGGTTTTGGAGGAACACAAGCTTGACAATCGAAACAAAGGCAGACTTTCACATCCTTTGGCTTTCACGGACCGCCTGTATCTGGCAGGGGACCACTTTTTAACTAGTATAAAGCTAACTGGCACACATGCAGACTAAATCCATAACTCTCCCTTAACTCCAACTCCTCAGGTGAGCTAATCAGCATAGTCCAAGAGCAGCACCTGAGCCAGAGGGCAGCACAACACATTCATCATTCATAGGTGATTAGTTTTGAGAATTTTAACGTCTCAGTCAGGTAAGAGTTGTAAGTTGTAGAAGCTGGACTACGTCTCTCGTTTGCTAGATTCTAATATCACAGCCGTTTACAGGAGTCACTGGACCTGTTAAGACGGTGCTTCTGTCGGAAAGCACGTAGCGAGTGATGGATCGCCGGATGGATGATGAAGTTCTGTGTGCTGCATGGCTTATTATACACCGTGTGCTGTGTGCTCCGCACCACTGACCTGCTTCCAATCAATGCATGTTCTTCTGAATATTGATAAGATGAGGGATGTGGGGCCTTCTGCCGACCCCGAGGACATCGTGAGTGTGAATGAGCTAACATTCTGAAGAAAAGGTTTATAAGCGGGACTTTCCACTTGGTAACCAGAGAGATCTGAATTAGTGAAAAGTCAGAATAAATAATTGCTTAGAATTTTCAAAACCTCACATTCAACAGTGAGAGCCTTTGTCAGTGAGAACAGCAATTTATTAAGTGGGTTGATAGATCTATTTGTTGAATATATATATGATGGTTCATAGGAAGTTTGTACTTATATGGATTTGAATCAAGAAGATCCAATTCCAAGTGTTTTAAAGTAGTTTGTTATTATGAGGAACTTTTTTGTTTCTTTTCAGGTCTCAAGCCCATGCGTATATTCCTTGACAAGCCTTCGTACAGCATAGGGCTGACCTGAAGTTAGTCCACACACAAAGGACTGTAGATTTTAAATACAAAACATAGGAAGAACTTTGTGGTCCACTAAAAGCATATGTCCAATGGTGTAAAGCCCGACAGAGTCTGAAATGGTAGCTGTGTGGCTTCTAATCCTGAGACAACCTTGGTAATCTATGATTACGGATAGGTTGTCCAGTGTCTCCAAAACTCTATGAGCTCATTTCTGACATTGGTAAAATAACTGTGCTGGCTAGTTTTATGTCAACTTGGTACAAGCTATATTCACCAGAGAGGAAGGAGCCTTAACTGAGAAAATTCCTCCATAATGTTGGGCTATAGATAAGTCTGTAAGGCATTTTCTTAATTAGTGATTGTTGGGGAGGGCCCATTCCATTGTGGGTAGTGCCATCTCTGGGCTGGTGGTCCTGAGTTATATATATATATATATACCAGACTGAGCAAACTATGGGGAGAAAGCCAGTCAGCAGCAACCCTCCATGGCCTCTGCATCAGCTCCTGCCTCCAGGTTCCTATCCTGTTTGAGTTCCTGTCCTGACTTCCTTTAAGATGAACAATGCTGTGGAATTGTAAGCCAAATAAACCCTCTTTCTCCCCAAGTTGCTTTGGTCATAACATTTGATCATAGTAATGGATACTCTAACTAAGACTCTAACCAATAATGCACACGTAATAAAATTACTGGCATATTAGATGATGTAAAGCATGGGAAATGTTGTGAATTATATCAACATTGGCATAAAGCTCAACCACTTCTATTATTAGCAAAATTAACACAATTAAGAAACAACTGGCGATGACACCCTTTCTTCGTGAGAGGTATATAGGTAATAAGTGAGTCGATCTTTGTTCGTATTGCAAAATGACAGCTCCGTAGATAATGTTCTACCCCCTCATTTATGCTTCTTGTCTAAAGCAGGAATAAATAGATGGCAATAGAGGGCAGGTTCAATCCAAAAATACCCTTCAGCTTTTCATCTAACTTAGTATTGGGTGACTTATGGCTTCTACGTAGGTCTGGCATAAATGGTTTCAGGACCCCTGCATTTATTTCAGAATATCCAGACATGTGCAACTGCCTGGCACCCGGGAACTGACCAATAGGAAGAAAGGAACTGAGGTAACTGCTGCAATTGACTCCTGCCTTTTGCCCTGCCTCCTGCTCTGCTCACGGCAGTGACAGCTCAGCTTCCAAATGTCCTCTTTAGCTTTGCATTCCGATCACAGCTGTTATTGAAGGGCTCTGGCTAATAGGGGAGTAGATATCCCTGGTATTTCCCAGAACGGGGTGCTCATTCTGGGAATCTTGGGTCCATGTGACTTCCTGAGCTGGTGAATCACACTCAGAAAGGGGACAGGTTTGGCATGACACAAACCTGCAGATTCACATAAATCTCCCGGGAGAGGAGGAAGCCGCTGAGAGTCTTCTTTGCTGGCTGTCGCTCCCATTGTATGCACAAAACACCCTGTCCCAGGCCCCAGATGTGTGCAGGTTCCTAATTGCCAGCGCTGCACTAAGATTTGAAGGGTGAGAGAAGAGTTGCAAAATCACGAACACTGAGGGCGGTGTTAGTTAGGAAGAAGGCAGCCTCCTGCACACTGTTGTAGGTGTTAGTGAGATTATCAATTGCTGGCTCCGGCAGAGACACAGGACTGGAGGGCTTGGGGAATGTGGTGGCCCCTCTCTTCACTGCTTCTGTCCCCCACTCCCAAGGTTATGCCTTCCCAGGGATCTGTACTCTGCACTTCCTCTTCTGCAGTGAAATTAGCTGGAGCTCGGCAGGTAAGTCTTTCAGCTCACCTTAAAGCGAAAGGTTCGTGAGCTGTGGTGGGGCTGGTTATGCCCCATCCTCTTTATATTGGATGTGTTTTCTTAGTGCAGAAGTAGAATTTGGGAGCTTAAGTGGGGAAGGGTCAGAGATTTGAAGGAGTCAGATGAAGTACGTGGCCCTGGGGGAAGAGGAAGTGGGGGGAGGTAAACAGAAAGAAGGAAGAGGACCCTGGCATTTTCTTTCTAACGAATCTTGCTTTTTTTTTTCTTGGAAATTCTTTCTGTAGGCTGGTACCTGGCTCGAGAACAGGGTCTCAGGCATGAATCATAACTCTGATGCTCTTCCCCCCACCCTCTGTTTTTGGTTACCGCTGCATGAGAGCAGGCAGACAGAAGCAGGGTTGCATGTTGTCAATACAGGCTGCAGAAGTCAATAAGCAGCCAGACAGGGAGTGAAATTGGAGGAGGCAGCTATAGATTTCTTAGGTTATTTCTCGTGAGTTTTTTAGAACTTGTGTGATTCAGGCTTGTCAGTTACTATTCTGAGCTGGGCTGAGACAAACACATTCCCTCAGTGTACCAGATGTTGTCTGCAGGCTCCCAGTTTCCAGAGGCACCTGGGTTGGCTTCATTGTGGGGAAGGGGAGTCCAGGCAAGAGGCAGGGCTAAGGAAGTGGAAACTGTGCTGGGGGAAAAATGACAGTTCTGCTGCTCTAGGATGTGGTAGGGATAATAATACAGTTACTAGAATGGTGCTAATTTAGTTGGAGACCAGGGGCTGTGCATTATCCCATGCAGTTCTTAGGTCACACTGGGTACTCAGTAAACGCATGTTGGTGAACTAGTACTAACAAAAAATCTATTGCTTTGGGGGTAGGTTAGAATCGGAACACCATGTTTTGCTTAGAATGGAATAATAATGCACATTGGGATTATGAAGAAGTAAGTTCTGCTGAATCACAGAATAATCCCGTCAAGTGGAATTATTTGATTCACAAACATTCTTTCCTATTATCTTTCTCCCTGTCTCATTATTAACTACATAGATCCATAGGATTTCAGGTAGCCCCTGAGACAGATTTCATGGGAGTTAATGTCACTGGATCTAAAAATGAAGGAGAAGCTATAGCTTTTATCCAGTAGCTGGCCTTGCGTGTTTCTGCAGTGACATGGGTGCCAAAACATAAGGCTATGTATGATTTCCATTTAAACATTCATTTCAGCTCCCTCTTCTGCCAGCCTCTTGCTCGATGCTGCAAACAGGGAAAGACGTAGATGGGTGGCTCTGCTCTCTTTGCATCTTAATGAAGAAAAATAATCAGAGGGTAGGTAACCAGCACACAGGCAATTGGGGAATGCATGGTGACCGGACATTTTGCCTCTGGGACGCAATAAAGGAGATGATCGGGTGACTCTTCCCCATTCCTTCGGCTGCACTTCTCTCTGGTCGCTGTACAGGGCTTGGCTTCCTCTGCATCACTGTTTGAAACAGAATCTGAAAGTGCATGCTCTCCCTTTCCATCTTGCTTAATCAAATATTCTATTATTTTCTCAGCTACTAAACTATTCTATTATCACTGATCACAGCCTGCTCGGTTCAGAGTGTTTGCCATGGGCTGTGGTGTACATACAAGCTACATGGGCTGCTTGGAGCTTGAGTCTCTTTTATAGTAATGCTGGGGATGGAGCTGTGGGTTCCAGATATCTTAAAAGTTTACAGCTCTGCAGGCTGGGGGACTGCCTGAGAGCCGAGGGGGATGTGGACAGATGTTGTACACACTTGATAGATGGGGCTCAGCTCATGCCTCCACCTAGGCTGAAAAGATGGGTGTGGGTCATATTCATTCATTCAACCCACACAAAAATATTGACTTAATAGAGTTCTTGGCATACTCAGAGAATGAAATGGAATGTCCTGCCTCCCACCTACATCCCTCCTCTCTCCCTCTCTCTCTGAAATAGGATTTCATGTAGCCTAGGCTGGCTTCCAACTCCCTGTCTAGCCCAGGATGGTCTGACACTGAGACTTTTAACCCTTTTCCCTTCACCTCCTGAGTACTGGGATCACAGACATGTGCCACCATACCTGGTTTATACAGTGTTGGCGATTGAGCGAACCCAGGATGTCCTTCGTGATAGCCAAGCACTCCACCAACTGAGCCACACCCCCAGCCCCAACACTAGGCCATCTTTTCCCCTACCAGGCTACTCTACCTCCCAGCTATGGAAAGTGGTTGCATTCTCTCACTCATTTCTCAGCTTAGAAAGAAGTTTCATCCGATTTCACAGATGAGGAAACCGAGAGTCACATGTTTTATGCGCACCTCCTAACCCTGCACAGTTAGGGAGTGGAGGAATCCGGACTGAAAACAGCTGCATTAAGTGCATTGCAAGTGTCTGCCGAAAGTCACATTCAGAGCAGATTCTTTTATGAGCTGGTACCTGTTTGGGGCTGCAAAGATTGGTTAGGGAAAGTACCCCACGGAAGAGTAAGAATGGAAGTGAGCCTCGCAGGGCTGACAGATAACGAAAGCAGAACTCAAAGTCTCTGTGACAATAAGGGGTGGTTACTGGTTCAGGTCATTGATATTAATGTCTCCCTGGTCTGGAGTTTTCTGTCTGTTGTCACTTGCTGTGTTGGCTTTATCCTTAGGTTCTACCCACTGCTCTGTATTAACAGTGGTCCTCAACCTTTCAAATGCTGTGATCCTTGAATACAATTTCTCAGGTTGTGGTGACCCCAACCATGGAATTATTTTCATTGCTACTTCATAACTGTAGTCTTGCTGCTGTTACAAGTCACAGTGTAAATATTTGTGTTTTCCAGTGGTCTTAGGAGACTCCTGTGACGAAGTTGTTCATCCCACAAAGGGGGTCATGACCCACAGGTTGAGACCCACAGCTCTAGATCCTCCAGCCCCAAAACTGTAGGATGACTGCAGTGTTCACACACACACACACTCATACACACACTCATACACACACACACACACACACACACACACACTGTAAGATGACTGTGGTGTTCACACACATACACACAAGCTGTAGGATGACTGCAGTGTTCACACACACACACACACAAGCTGTAGGATGACTGCAGTGTTCACACACACACACACACAGAGTAGGATGACTGTGGTGTTCACACACACACATACAAGCTGTAGGATGACTGCAGTGTTCACACACACACACACACAAGCTGTAGGATGACTGCAGTGTTCACACACACACACACACACACACACACACAAATTCTAAGGTTTGATTTTTCTTATTGGCCTCAGCCCTGTTAGTGGGAAATGGAAGATAAAAGACTATTTAACACCTTTTCCCAGGGGTGGTGGTGCACACCTTTATCCCAACACTCTTGGGAGGCAGAGGCAGGAGGATTTCTGTGAGTTCAAAGCCAGCCTGGTCTACAGAGCTAGTTTTTGTTGTTGTTGTTGTTGTTGTTGTTTTGTTTTTTTTTTTGTTTTTTTTGTTTTTTTGTTTTTTTGGACAGACACAAAAAACTACACAGAGGAAAAAAAAAGAAAACAAAACAAAAAACAAAATAAATCTCAACTCAACCTTTTCCTAAAGAATATAGTTGAGATTAATGGAAAAGAATTTTTTTTTTGTCCAGAGGGAAAGCAAGGTGGGACAAGGAGAATGGATTTTTGGTAGCCCCTTGTCCTCTAGCAGAGAGCTGAGTTGAGTGTGGTAGCAGGAACTGAAATCTCAGACGAGCAGCTCGGGAACGGGGAGAGTTGGATCAGGAGAGGCAAGCAGCCAGCAAAATCCACTTACCAGAGTAGCTGACCCTAAAGCTATATTGCCACAGCTGGATAGCTCCATCTCAGACCCCAGAGATTCTCTGAATAATGAGTTAGAAATCAATGTTGCCAACAGGTTGGGTTCACATGGCTGGAAATGATTGACTAGCTTTCCCATGAATGCTCCCAAGATGTCGCCCCTCTGTCTGAGGCTACACAAGGTTTGCACCTGAGTAACCTTCCCGTGCCGTGGCCACCGATTTTGGTATAACTTTGCTCACCACTGTTCACATAAAGATAAAGCGAGAGCCCCAAGTCTTGAGATCCCGATGCATGATCCGAAGGCTATACCTTCTTACAGTTTCACTGTCGCTCTACCAACCGATGCCCACATTTCCCCAAGGGCTTTAGGGTCAAGAGGAGGAAGCTGTATTTGGTCCTCAAAATGTGGAGTTCCTTCTCCTCCTCCACCTCCTCCTTCTCTTCTTCTTTCCTAGAGAAGCATGAAAGATAAGAAGGAAGGATTCTGTGCTAGAAGCAATCAAGACATACAGATTTAGTCAGGGTCCTGTGTAGCCAGTTCCCCAGTTGGACTTTGTCCAAGTTTCTTTCATTTCTGAGACCGAGGCCTCAACACAGGCTTTTCTTTCTGTCTTCTTTCTCCAGGAAGAATTATTTTACTGTCAAGCTTTGTTATTCTGGCAGAGCATGCAGGGTTGTGCTTTGGAAGGCGGTTTCTGCCTGTTTGAGTCAAATTAGATGTAGCAGGTGCAAAGGGCTGAAGGAGACTCAGTGGTTGATAGAATTACAACCTGACTTCGTGGAGGCATTTGGAGTCCTGAACATTGACCCTTTGAGTCCTGTATTGAACTGATCCCCCAGCTTTCCTCAGCCTGTGCTGCATTCACCTGTGAGAAACTACAAGACCCTGAGTGGTATCTGGGAATAATCCTAACTAACATGGCTTCTCTTCCCTTTGTGCTGTTTGGCACCCCTGGGTTTCCTTTACACATCTCACCAGTCAAGCAAGTCTTATTAATGTTATATCCAAATCCCTCTTAAACCCCATGACCTTATTCATCTCTACTGTTCCAGTGCTGTGTTCTGCCTCACTGAGCTTTTAAAAGTTTTTTAAATGTAATTTTTGATAATTTCATGCCTGTGCATGATATATTGTGAATATATTCACCCCATCACTCCCCTTTATTCCCACTTCACTCCTAAAGACCCCCCTTTTAAAAAATATAAAATATTTTCCTTGTTTCTCTCATGTCCATGGAAGTGTGTGCATGTGTATGTGTGTGTGTGTATGTGTGTGTGTGTGTGTGTGTTTGTGTGTGTATGCACTCAAGATATACTCAAGAAAGGTTATTGAATGAATGTGGAATAAAATCTTGACACAGGTGGAATGTTAGGGTAACAGGCTTTGTGCTCCCAACCCTTTGCTGTCTTCAAGATAAACACCAAGTTGTTATTTCTATGAGTAATTATGGGAAATACTGAGGTCCACTTTCTTTCAGCGTATCGTGTGTCTGTGGTCAACTTCTTCCTGTCTCATAGAGAGTTTCACAAGTACATGGCAGCCATGTTTGCTTCCACATGAAAGACTATCCCCAGACTTCCCACATTCCTCCCTTGCTTCTCAAAGGGCTCATTTTATCAGGTTCCTTTTGGCAGCTGCTGGGAAACCTGATCTAAGCCCAAGCAATGCTAGAAGTGCCTGCTTAACAGCTTGGCAGGGAGGAGAGGCAATTGAATTACCTGCTTACACTTCTGATCTCCCAAGCTTATGTCAGAGCAAGAAGATAATAGAAGAAATTGTTAACACTGCTTGGGACTAGTGAGTCCATGCAGTGGAGAGATTTATCACATGAAAATGCTTGCTTTCTCTGAAGGTGAATCTCTTTCTTCATCACAATTGCCTGCTTCCCCTTATTTTCCCTGTAACAAATTTCCTTCTAGGCTATCTTTACTCTGGGTGCATTTGCTCTGGAAACAGAAACAACTAGTTGGCAGCTCACAGCTCATGGCCAGCTCCATGGTAGTCTAGGGATTGAAAAAGAGTCCTAATCCAGAAAAGTCGATGTTAGGGACAACTCTGTGCTCAGAAAATTCTCCCCAGTGTGATGGCATTCAAAGCAAGAGGGTGAGGGGATTCTTGCTGGGTTTCTCCACTGTTTGCTCAAGGGGTGAGAAAATGCTTGGAACTTAAGCCCTAAGACAGGTTATGGATGGAAATTTCTGGGAATGTCAGTACATCTTAGGTTGAATGTTAGCCTGAATGTCTTCTACTCAATGAATTTACTTATAAAATATTAATAGGAATCATCAAATGAGGGTGATCAAATATCTTCTCCTAGAAAGTCCTATACCTGGGCTTCAGTTTCCACCATTAGAAACTTATTCCTAATGCCTCAAGATAAAATATGAATAGTTTTACAGGACCCCTGCCGAGGGTATCTCATTCATTCAACACATGTGTTTAAGGCTGGGGACCGAGCTGGTGGCTCTCAGCCATGAGAATGAGAATGTCTTGTGGAAAATGAAAACATAAACAGAACTCATGACACACCAGTTGGTCACTGTTCTCTGTGTTTGCTGTGTGTGAGTCACTTCATTGACACAACAGCCTCATGAGACACATACTCATTTTGTAAGAGGGGGCACTGGGACCTGAGTTAAGTGTCTTTCCTAAAAGCAAAGAGTTAATAATTCAGAAACCAATGAGTACAGAATTCAGGAACGATTTTTTTTTTTGAATAACCACATATAAGGTACCTGAGAGCAGAGGGAAGAGTGGGCTGTTTGGAAGCAGAAAAGACATGTACAACGGTGACCGGGCCCACCATCTCCGCAGTGGCTTTTGGTAATTCAGCATCATCTTCTTTCTTACTTGGTTGAGTCATTTCTGTGAAATATCCTGTGTTCTTAGCATCTCTATATTGTTGGCATTCATATGTTTGGTGCCTGTGATGGGAATAGAAGAATCTGAGGATGCAGATAGTATTGAAAATGATGTGGGCCTGCATCTTGATTTCCTTGGACAGAGGGAGAGTGTTAGGCGGGTGGACTTCCGTCCCTACTATTTTTTCTAGACCTTGTGAGCTTGAGACCTTTTATTCATGGAACTCAGGAAGGTCTATTTTCATTTTTTTATGGTGGGAAACCTAACCAAACTTCCTTATGTTCCAAAGGAGTTTTAGAGGGTTCCCTAGGCAGAGAGTCTAAGAGCGGCTCTGCACGGAAGAGTGTAGATTGACTGGAGCCTTCTACAATGTGTTTCGTGGTTTCATCTTCCATCCTGGTTCTGCTCCTCCCATGCTTAGTGATCACAAGATTTATGCCACAGCTCCAGGCCTTTCTCTGTGGGTTGATATGAGAATTTCTTTCCCAAGTTATTTTTTAAATAATTCTGAATTGTTCTATTATTGGTCCCATTAAGTTGCTTGTCTGTTTCTAGACCTGTGATTGTGCCCAGGGAACTAATTAGCCTAGACCAATGACTATAAGGTTGGAGTAAGAGTAGTGAAATAGTTGATCTCCAGGAACTTCAGTATATCTTAGAAATAGGTGGTACCATCCTTCATCACCTGTCAAGTGATGAGCAATATTATAGTTCTGTTAGAGCAGTAGTTCTCAGCCCATGGGTTGTGACCCCTTTGGAAGGTAAATGACCAGGGGTTGAATATCAACGATCCTGCATATAAGATATTTACATTATGGTTCACAACAGTAGAAATAATTATAGTTATGAAGTAGCAACGAAATAATTTTATGTTTGGGAGTCACCACAACATGAGGAGCTATATCAAAGGGCCATAGCTCTAGAGGGTATTTTCTCTCAGGGCTGGCCCATGTCTTTCTGTCTTCCTACCCATCAATATTCTTACTCTATTTCAGCAATAATACTAATGGAGGTCAAGACTGAAAGAGTAGGAAATAGTAGATAAAACAAAGGGCATACAAAGTATCAACTAGCATTTTTGTTTTTATATAAAATTAAATAACTATGAAATTTATTCATAAGTAAATTTATTCACCTCCTGATACATAAGCCATAGAAACTATGCATACTAACGAGATAGCCTTATGTTTTGGTACTTGCACACAAACTGGCTTTTGCAATGGTCTTTAAGTACTTTTATTTCAGAAACTGGAGTTCCTGTTCAGAGCAGAGGGACTAAGCCCGTCTCTGGTCCTACAGATGGTGCTGGTTGGGTGTCAGCATATGGTGAGTTACGTGGGAGGAGAAGCTGGTGTCAGTAGGGCTGTGTTGGAACATTGGACTCAAATCAAAGGGAAAGTCTTAAGGCTTCAGTTGATGAAGGAAAAATCTCCTTAGCTGAAGAATGAAGATCTCTGGCCATGATCTCTGATCATGAAGAGGTTACTGTCCTGAGATGATTCAAACTCTATTGGACTCCATCCTGGAGGGACAGTCAACAGTCAAGGAACCAACATCAGAAGAGTCAGGGTACTTTCTAATGATTTCTTTACTCTGATACTCAAACCACACAAGGACATTACTAAGAAAGAAAATTACAGACCAAACTCACTCATGAACATTGATGCAAAAATACTCCGTAAGATACTGACAAACTTAATCCAAGAACACATTAGAAAAATAATTCACCATGACCAAATAGGCATCATCCCAGAGATATAGGGATGGTTCAACATATGAAAATCTGTCAGTGTAATCCACCATAAAAACAAACTGAAAAAAATCCACATGATCATCTCATCAGATGCTGAAAAAAAAGCTTCAAAAATACAACATCCCTTCATGATAAAGGTCTTGGAGAGATCAGGCATACAAGGAGCATATCTAAACATAATAAAGGCAATACACAGCAAGCCAACAGCCAACAGTAATTGCAGAGAAACTCGCAGTGATCACACTGAAATCAGGAACAAGACAAGGTTTTCCACTCTCTCCCTATCTTTTCAATATAGTTCTTGAGGTCCTAGCTAGAGCAATATGACACCAAAAGGAGATCAAGGGGATACAAATCGGAAAAGAAGAAGTCAAACTCTCACTAATTGCTGATGATATGATAGTTTACATAAGCGACCCCAAAAAATTTACCAAGGAACTTCTACAACTCATAAACACTTTCAGAAATGTGGCGGGATACAATATTAACTCAAAAAAATCAGCAGCTCTCCTTTAACAGATGATAAATGGGCTGAGAAAGAAATCAGAGAAACATCACAATTCACAATAGCCACAAATAACATAAAATTGAAGTAACTTGAACCAAACAAGTGGAAGACCTGTATGACAAGAACTTTAAATCTTTGAAGAAAAAAATTGAAGAAGACACCAGAAAGTGGAAAGATCTCCCATGTTCTTGGGTAGGTAGAATTAACATATTGAAAACAGAAATCTTACCAAAATCAGTCTACAGATTCAATGGAAGGCCCAGCAAAATGCCAGCAAAATTCTTCATAGACCTCAAAAGAACAATATTTAATTTCATATGAAAAAGCAAAAAACCCAGGATAGCCAAAACAATCCTGTACAAAACAAGAGCTTCTGGAGGCATCACAAGCCTTAGCTTCAAACTCTATTACAAAGCTACAGTACTGAAAACAGCCTGGTATTGGCATAAAAATAGATAGGAGGATCAGTGGAACTGAATCGAAGACCTGGATATTAATCCACACACCTATGGACACTTGATTTTTGACAAAGAACCAAAAAATATAAAATGGAAAAAAGAAAGCATATTCAACAAAGGATGCTGGCACAACTGGATATCAACATGTAGAAGAATGATAATAGATTCGTTTATATTGCCATGCATAAAATTCAAGTCCAAATGGATCAAAGACCTCCACATAAAGCCAGCCACACTGAACCTCATAGAAGAGAAAGTGGGAAGTACACTTGAACACATTGGCACAGGGAACCACTTCCTAATTAGAACCCCAGCAGCACAGACACTGAGAGAAACAATTAATGAATGGGACTTCCTGAAACTGAGAAGTTTCTGTAAAGCAAAGAACACAGTTAACAAGACAAAATGAGAGCCTACAGAATGGGAAAAGATCTTCACTAACCCCACATCAGACAGAGGACTGATCTCCAAAATATACAAAGAACTCAAGAAACTTGTCATCAAAAGAACAAATAATCCAGTTTTTTTTTTTTAAAAAAAAAATGAGATACAGACCTAAACAGAGAATTCTCAACAGATGAATCTAAAATGGCTGAAAGAGTCTTAAGGAAATGTTCAACATCCTTAGCCATCAGAGAAATGCAAATCAAAACAATTTTGAGATTCCATCTAACGCCTGTAAGAATGGCCAGGATCAAAAACACTGATGACAGCTTGTACTGGATAGGATGTGGGGTAAAGGGAACGCTACTCCATTGTTGGTGGGAGTATGAACTGGTTACAGCCACTTTGGAAATCAGTATGGTGATTTCTCAGAAAATTAGGAAATAACCTACCCCAAGACCCAGCAATACCACTTTTGGGTGTATACCAAAAGGATGCTCAATTGTACCACAAGGACATGTGCTCAACTATGTTTATAGCAGCATTGTTTGTCATAGCTGGAAACTGAAAATAACCTAAATGCCCCTTGACTGAAGAATGGGTAAAGATGTGGTACATTTACACAATGTGGTACATTTACACAATGGAGTTCTAGCCAGTGGGGGGGGGGGCAGGGAATGACATCTCTCCTTACTCATAAAGAAGTCAGCTTGCTAGAGAAAGCTTATATTTCTTTGGTGTCCTGGGGTGATTTGCTTACACTTGCAGGCTTAGATTGCCAAGCTGATAGCTGTAGATAACAGAAATATCTGTAAAATAAAGTGATAAGAAGCCAGTACTAACCGGCCCATAGGGAACAGCATATTGAAGCTTCATTTCCTTTGTTTTTCTCCCACTCTCTAAGTACTGGTCTAGATTCTCAGTTACAAATTTACTGTGCACTTAACGCAGCCTTTAGAACACCAAGCATGATTAACAGCGTGTGGCTAAAAGTAACGTGCTATTCATGTGTCTTTTAAAAAAGTATTTCATCATTTGCACCCGATCACAGAAAAGTAAGACATTCGGGTACATTTCCACCTTCCCTTGCTGGAGAGCTGATCCTGGTGAGACATTTTTACAGGACACCCTGCTCTGTCTGCCACTAGTAACTAACAGCATCATTTGGGTCAGGGTATTAAAATCTTATCTCAGTGTCTTCGTTTGTAAATGAGGATAGAGTGTCCTTCACCAAAGTTACTGTGAAGACTTGAGATGACTTGGTTGCTCTCTGTACATGGTTAGAGCCCAGTCTTTGGGGTTTGAAATTTAGAACATCACTTGCATGCTTGGCTCTCTCTGGAAGGCTATGGGCTCAGCGGACCTCACCTGCTGATACAAATGCACGGCAAATCAAAGTCCATCCGAGTGATACAAGTCCCTTGAGCATGGGGCCAAGAGAGTTGTCAGCTTGTTCTCTGGGATGAAGGAATACTTCTTTGATTTGCCTGATGAAGGGAATCATTGCATTGGATGGGAAATTGGATTTCATGGGCCTCATTGGTTCTTTATCAACCTAGGATTCTATGTATTCCGAACCCTCTCCTTAGTGAGATAAAAATGAGCTGGAGCGATGGCTCAGCCATTAAAGGCGAGGCTCACAACCAAACATATAAGAGAAAAATATTGATAATTTCTTTATAGTTGGTTTTTATCCAATTGCTTAACCCCTTTATTCTTCAATTAAAAAAATTAGTATGGTATTAATTATATTCCCAGTGCCTCAGGACACTAGATATATTTAAAGAGAAAATGCATTTAACATGTGAAAACACAGTAGGATTAGGAATTTCCTCAGGTTGCTTACATATATGTATATATATATACACAGATAGATAGATATAGATATTCTTACTAGAAACATGATAGGACAATAGTTATTGATTTCCTTGACATTGGATGAAGCCATATGCCCAAATCTGGCCAGTGGCTTATGAGCTAATATGATGTCTGTAATCATTGATCAGAACATGCTGCTGACATGTGTATGTGGCAAAGCCTCTGTATATCCAGTATGGTGACTGATCAGTCTTGGTCCTGAAGTGTTTGGTCAACAAATAATAGCATTTCATATAAGGAAGACAGAATTTTGGTGCACTGAGGCACTTAGATTTTGAGGGTGTATTCTTATTGTTCTGTTACCTGACCTACATTGATGATACAGTTTTTAGTCCAAGATAATAGCTAATGTTGGTTGATTGGGTGCTTTCAATGAGGTAGATAAGTGTTTGTTCACATTTTGAAACAGTTCTTTAGAGCATGTGTTTTATTCTGTTTTTGAAGATTCATTAACTTTTAGTTTTGTGTGTGTGTGTGTGTGTGTGCCTATAGGTAAATATGCACATGTGTTATGTGTGTGTCAGTGCCCAAGGAAGGCATCAGACCCCGTGGGATCTTGTGTTAGAGGTGGTTATAAGCTGCCTGATATGAGTGCTGGGAACTGACCCTGGATCCTCTGTAAGAGTAGTGAGTGCTCTTACCTGCTGAGCCACCTCTGTATGTTATTCTTAACCTCATATTCATGTAGGAAGCCAAAGTCACAGATTTTAAGCAAATTGCCCAAGGTCTCTGAGCCAGTGAGTAGAGGAGTAGAGATATACTCACATCATATGAGTTCAGAGTTGGTATTGCAGCTGATAGGATTGGTCAATAGTAATTCTGCCTTTACCCTTCTCTTGAACTGGATTTCCTCTAGATGTATTCAGAAATGATTTCCTTTCTTGGCTGTTAGTCTGCAGAGTGGTGGTAAGTTTGGGAAATCAGCAGAGAGGCACACTGTGGTATCTAATGTCTAGCTTGTCTCAGGAAATCTCCCATTTTCTTTAGCTTTGCTTGACCACAGTCGAATTTTGAAACACTCATTTAAACCAAAATGCATAATATGGCCTGGAACAAGCTTTTTTTCCTTCCCACTTTTGCTTCAAATAATTCATATGATTGCGTTAGATCATTTCCTAGAAGTGGGGCCTCTGAAAGAGAGCTGCTTATGTGGTTTGTTGGGAGGATGCTCTTGGGGAAAGTCCGTAAGGAGGCGAGAATGGGGTGACGGAAGCAGCTAAGCTGAGATGTGGTGCCGCTGGAGTCCAGCTAATGCCACAGGGAGGGCAGAACATGATTTGTAAAAGGTATCTTCTCATGCACTGAGGTGAGGAGCTCAGCTTTTATAGCCTTGTATTCACCTTAGGTGTGACCTCTGAAGTAAAGGTGTTACCACTGTGTCTCTAGGTAAAGAGGCTACTGTTGGGTAAAGTCAAACATCCAAAGAAGGATGCGGGTGTGAAGTGGTATCAGTTTGGGAGACAGATACATCTGTCAGGTCATGGGGCTCTTCAAGGGTACCAATAACACACACTACGGGGTTCCAAGTCAATAGCTCATCCCTTTTGGATTTGTGAGTTTTCTCCGGGGGATTTATAAGGCCAAACGATAAAAACTGAATGAAGTGCGTAGTCAGTGCGATCTCAGCAAGGTGATTTGATTTCAAGAAGAACCCTAAAGTGGAAGTTTCCTGTTGCTGTCATGTGACTATTGTGTCTTCTCCAGCTTATGTGTGGAAGCCCAACACAATCATGGTTGGGACCAGGTCCTCAGGGAGGATTAGGGCTGGATGAAGTCATGAAGGCGAAGCTATCTTGAGAATAGTAGTGTCACCTGAAAAGAAAGTTATAGTTCTCTCCCTCTCTCCCTCCTCCCATAAACTATTAGACCACATAATTTAATTTCTGGGAGCAGGGCTCTCTCCAAGAACTCAGGATTCTAATGCCCTACTCTTGAACTTCTACTTCCCGGTACCATAGAAAGCAAGTGTTTGTTGTTTGTGCTGTCCTGTTATAGAAACTCAGTTAAATCTTTTGCCTTAATGTTTGCATGCTCCCACTTGTATGGGTAAAGCAAATCACTTGTCCAATCCAGGTTCAAGGGGAAGGGAATTTAGACTCAAAGTCCAATCTGCAAAGCAGCATGTGTATCCTATAAGGGAGGAATGGTTGCCAACTATGCAGGAGGACTGCCTCTCTTGACCATTTCATTATAGGTCATATCTTATGAGAAGTTTAACCCCTACTGTTCTAACAGATGACTGCATTTGAGCTACTGATATACACTATGATGCCCATGGCCTATGGACTGGGTTAGGCATTTTAGAGACAGTGTTGCAGAGGACCTTGTGTTTTACTACGGCTCTGAATGAAGGCAGGCACATTGCTGTGGAAAGAAAAGAAGTGGACCTATTTAAAATTTTGATTTTTGTCACACACATGAACCAAACTCAATATGGGCTAGCTAAGACCCCAGTTTTAACTGTCACATTGATTTAGGGTTGTCAGATGAGATCACTTAACCCTCAAATTAGGTTAGTTTATCTTATGTATTTAATTAGACCACTGTCTAAGTTGCTTCCGTGAGCTCTGGTTCATCTCCTTGAGTCCATGTTGAAAGTGACCGTATTGTATTTTGCCACCAGATTACTGTCTTGCAGTAATAGCTAATGTACCTCTGGGGTTTTTGCCCCTGTGCCGAATTAGTGAATTACATTCACAAAGAGGCACTTGATCCAGGTAGGACCTTCTGTTTCTATTCACTTGTTGACGATCAGGACCAACTGGATAACAAAGACACTGTACTATTTCAGCCCTTGCAGACTAGTTCAATTCACAGACACCAGCGCTCTTGTCAAATATGATGCTTTCCCTACTGCAATGTGGGTCAAAGTGAAAGAGTACGCTCTTAGAAATTTTATTAAGTGAATGGTAAGTACTTTAATGATGAAAGGCAAGGAACTTGTCACCAAAATCATAATGGGACAGAAAACAAGCTCAGATTCCACTTATCTCTTACCTGGGCTTCATCCACAGCCTGACAACTGCTCTTACCATCCGTGGTCTCGAAATGATCCCATCCACTAACTACAGCCATCCCTGACTGATTTTCTGAGATGCAAAGACAGCCATGTTAGATCCTAACTCAGTGCCATCATGGGTATTATACCTGTTGGGATACTATACCAGTTCCTCCAGTGGGGCTACAGACCACCAGTGGTCTGGCTCCTACCAGCATGTGCAGCTTCATCGTGCTTTGCTGACCATCTTGAACTCTTGGTCTATCCACAATGTTCCACTCCTCTGCCCTGTTGTTTGTGTCCCTCCCTTGAGAACTTGAGTCACGATTTTATGAGGCAGGGTCATTTCATCTTCGTGTTTCAGATGGAACATTGAGAAGCAGAGAAACTTCTTTAAGATTTCATTCATAGTAGGTGGAAGAGTTGAGATATTAATATAGGCAGGATAATATATGTAAAGTGACATTGTATTACTTTTCAAAATTACTCACAGTAATGATTAGAGTTAATATTATTGGGCACTATCCCTGAACTGAGTACATTGCTCTTTATGTTATGGGGGTGTCATCCCTCAGCAACACCTTTGGAAGAACTTGTTATATATTTATTTCAGTGATGGATTGTCACATGTCAAAGGTCATCCAATTGGTTCATGGTGAATTCTGAATCCACTCTCAGGTTGTGAAGTTTTTGGAACTCTACTCTCCCTTTTATTGTGGTTCAGAAAATATGTTCCACTTGTTAGGATCCAGATTGCTCTATCAGTAGCTGGGCTTCTCTCTCTCTCTCTCCACTCAAATTTGTATCTTTTATTCTTCAAAAGTTCTATACATTTACATAATGTATAGTGGGTATATTCCTCCACAACTACCTCCTTATAAATTCCCTTAGGCCCCTTTCATCTCTCTCCCAACTTCATGTGCTCTTTTATTTTATCTTTTTAAATTAATAATCTCTGAGATCAGTTGTTACTGCTTTTATATATATGTGTATATGGCCAGTCACTAGGGCACAAACAGCCTACCTGTGGCCATGTCCCCAAAGGAAAATGATTCTTCCTCCTTCAATTGTAGATAGCACCTCTGATAGGGGTAAGATCTTAGGGGTCAATTCATCATCTAAGACAGAATTTTGACTGTCTTTATCTTATGCAAATGTTATGAAGGCTGCTGCTGCTATGAATTGATGTATACACCAGTAATGTCATGCCCAGACATCAACACTCCACTGCTATCCTCCCCACTCAGTGGCTTTTGCATGCTTTCTGTGAAGTTTATTCTGTGAATTCTTGGATAGTGGGAGATTAATATTTATGGTCCATCCATAGCTGATCACTTAAAGAGTTATTTAACTTGGCATTTTTATCAGTTGTGAGTCTTTGAATTAGCTACTATCCACCATAATAAGACGCTTTTTTGACCATATAGCTTCTCTATATAACAGCCGAATACATATATGGGTATAAACTTAAATATTTAGAATGCAGCTTGACAACATGATTATATAGGAAAATGACAGTAGGCCTTTAGGGCCTATGAGCTCCAGGTATAAAATTTCTCCTGTGGCTCAGGTCTCAGATCTAATCAGGAAGTGTTTGGCTATCCCAATAACTATCATGCCACTATTTCACCAGAGATCACACCTTTCCAGCTGTTCACTTTGATACCAGGCAGAGTTTAGTACTGGATAAGCCCATTCAGGTCTTTTCTCTCCCAGAAGGCTGGGCAAAAGCTTCTGGCACTATGTCAGGGGCCACAGCACAAAGAGTACTTCTATCTTCTTCACAAGCTAAGGCCACGCTCCTCTGAAGAGTGACGTGGATTCTGTGCCCTTACTGGAGAATGTGAATTGAAGAAACTATAATAGTAGATCAGTAAGAGAGCTTGCCAAAGGGAACAGTTCCAGAGACAGGATGGATAGACCCCTGTGTCAATGTACTGACTGAAGCCAGAGCATCCTATTAAAACATCGACCTGCGTTCAGACGCTGGCTTGATAATGGTGACTGAGGCGATCTGACTTCCTGTACATTTTCAGTGCCATTGACAATCAGGGGGCTTGACACAGGTGTGTGTGTGTGTGTGTGTGTGTGTGTGTGTGTGTGTGTGTGTGAAAGAGAGAGAGAGAGAGAGAGAGAGAGAGAGAGAGAGAGAGAGATGTTCCTGACTCCTAATTGTACTCAAAACTGGATTTACATGAAAGAAGAATATTTGTGTGCAGAGAATTCAATTTATGCTTTTGTGCAGAGATGGAAAAAAAGAAAAAGATGAGACGTGGCTGTTTGCCCATTTGACCTGAGAGTCTGAGCAGAGCGATAATGAAGGTGAGTGAGTGTTCTGAGGTTAGCGTGGATGATCGGTGGATTTTCAAAACTTTTGAAATGATTAAAAAAAAAAACCTAGCAATGTTTTCAGTCACGAGCCTTGATGAATCAGGTACATTCTCATAATCTTTATACAGGAAAGATAATAGAGAAAACTCATGTTGGCTTGCAAGTAGGGATTTATGCTTTACCGTGTGAGTGTCAGCTATTTGAGATATGATTATTAATAACCAAGCCAGGAAGAAGTTATTGGGAGGGATGCAATGACATTTATCTGCCCTTTTCATCGTATGTATTATCTGGGTCACTATGAAATTAATGTGCACATTTTCCACCTCCGGGCAAAACACTTACACGGCTCCCCTTGTGATGCTGTCATCTTGTTGCACTTTGGAACAAATGTGCCGCCCTGAGGTGAGGATGGAAGAAAAATATGTAGGTAAAAGAGGACCTACAAGCTCAATTAAGAACGGATTGTCTCACCTAAAACCTGAATTTCGAGATCACACGTAAAAGACCGCTTTGATTTAAAATCTGCCCTGGGGACCTGGGTGATGATAACTAGAAAGTCCTGGGGTCGTGAGAAAAGCCCTGGCAGCTTAACATCTGTTTATTTAGTGCAGGAAACCCAGGCACAGCGCCACAGTTCTCATGCTATGACCCACATTTGGGTGACCCGAGCTTTGTTTAGTGACTGTAGGCCGGTGGTTCTCAATCTTGCTAGCGCTGTGACTCTTTAATACAGTTCCTCATGGTGTGGCAACCCCAACCATAAAATTATCTCGTTTTCACTTCATGACTGTAATTTTGCTGCTGTTATGGATTATAATGTAAATGTTTGATAAGCAGGTTGGTCTTAAGTGACCCCTATGAAAGGCTTCTTTAACCCCAGAGGGGTCTCAGCCCATAGGCTGAGAATCACTGCTGTAGGCAGACCATCCAGACCTTGACTCAGGAACTTTCAAATGACTTGTCGACATGGATCTAGATGGTCGCATTAGGGAAACAGGACAGAGGCGAATTGTGGCTCTTGGTGACTTAATGAGGCCAGGTGGAAAATGTAATCAATGTATAGACAGTACAATTTAGGGACTTATTGTTCCCGTCTGTAGGTCCTCATTTTAGGAGATAGGGGCACATAGAGAAAGCTTGGGATGTTATTGAATTATTCAAAATAACGATCAGTTAAAGACCTTGTCGCTCCAACATAAAAGGCATAGAGACTTAAAATATAATGCCTAAAATTTTAGAATATTAGGAATGTTTCTGCCATTAAAAAACATGTTTCTGAAAAGTATTTAAAATATGGGCATAAGAGGGCTGGAAGGATGGCTTGGTGATCAAGACAAGTGTTTGCTCTGATTAAAGGCCCAGGTTTGATTTCCAACACCCAGATGGTCATATGTAGCTCTGATCCCAGGGGATCTGGTCCCCTTTTATAACCTTCATGGGCTCTCCACACATGTAGTGCACAGACAATCATGCAGGCAAAACACACACAAAACAGTAAGATAAATAAATCTTAAAAAATTATATATATATATATACTCATATATATATATAAATATATAAAAATTATATATATACTCATAAATATATAAATATATAAAATTGTATATATACTCATATATATAAATATATGAAAATTTATATATATATGTATATATATATAGCCAGATAATGTCTGTATAGGTATAGTGTTGACTGATTTAGGTGTGAAAAAAATCTTTCTATAAAATACTATCTTGATTTCAAGAGTCTACCTGGTCCTCTAACCCTAGAAAATAATTTCAAGGGAAATGTGCAGTGCTCAACTTTGAGTACTAAAGTGATTTTAATTGTCCGACTTAAACCCTTTTGCAACCAATGCTATACGCTGGTGTCGCTTTGATTTCATGCTGCCCTGAAATGGAGGCTTGGCTCTAGATGCTCCATTTACTAATGTTAGCTTCTAGATTTCAGGTCAGAAAATGACCCTGCCTTTCTCCCAGGTCACGAGAGGATCAGCGTAGCAATACATGCTGGGAAAAAGTGAAGGAAGGACAGACATTCAGTCCCTTGCTCTGCTTGAGTTTGTGACTTTCTCTCCGGCAGTGTGTCTTCACCCTTCAGGAACTGGCTCCTCAGTGCTTCCCTGGGTATCCCCTCCCATGCAACCTGCTAGACGACTAGGGTTTTCCTTCGAACGTCCTGCCACGCGCGTAAGAACTCTTCTCATCGCATCTTTTCACATTTGCTTAGGAGGCCGTTAGATGGATGTGTGATTCCTCTCTGTTACATAGTGTGTATGTGCCACTTTTGAACACCGCCCCATCACTGGCATATAGCAGCCTCACCGGTGTATTTGATACATGGATTTAGACTCTCTTCCATTCAAAGGTTTTATATGACTTGGTGGGGGAGATGATGCAGTGTTCTGGGTCGTCTGGTAGTTGACACTGCTACTGGGAGGGGAAGTTGCTAGTGGAGTCACTGTGTCGTTTTGTTTTCCTGGGAATGCGTACACGATTCAACACGCCAGGGACCCAAAGTTTTGTGTTCTCATGTGGGTCGATCAATCCAGAAGTCAGTCAATGCCCGTTTATCCAGTACAGATCCTGTGCCCAGCCCAGTGCTGAAAGTACTGTGACTTAAAGGGAGCATCTTTGTCTCTTTCCTTCAGTTCCTTCAATGGGGCTATTCTGACTCCAAGAGATCGGAAGTAGGGGAATGTGGAGAGCGGAAATTCAGACTGATCATTGCTTGCAATGAGTGCAAAGGATTGGCGTGGTCCCTGGCATCAGCTCCCACCATCGCTACAGCCCAGCATTCTGAAAACCAGGGTTTGGCTCGCCCCAAGAAAGGAAAATGTCCCTGATTAATTACTGCAAAAGTGTCATCTTAAAAACAAACACATCCACAGAACACCTACTAGAACTGTCTACTTACTGAATCTCAGGCGTGCAATGGAGAAAGCACACTGTTCCCAAATAGAAGAATGTGGGGTTAGTGGCCAGCTCTGTCTAGAATTTGCAGGGACTTGCATTTCAGAGGTGATGGCCTAGCTTAATTAGCATTTCCCCTCCTGAGAAGTGGCAACAAGCCTGCCTTGGATGGCAGCTTTGAAAAAACAGAAGGAGAATTCTCAGTCACATTTACATGGAGACAGGAGAGAAAGAGAAAGACCAGGATAACAGAACCTGCTAGGGAGTGCGTGGGTGGGCTGCGGGTACATTCCCGCATCAAGACCTACTGCTTCATTTTAGCCTCTGGCCTGGTTTGTTTTTCTGCTAGTGGAATCTATAACCAAAGTTCACGCTTATGGAAGAGAAATAAAGCAACATCTGTTCATACCCTGCCAGGAGTTCCTCATGGTTTCCCAGTTCTCATCATGTGGGCCAGGGCAGCAGAGCCATCCTTGAAAAGAACGGGCCCTCATCACAGCTAAGCTTGTAATCTGCTTCTCTGATGGTCTCGAGTTTCTCTGTGCGAGGAATCAGTGGGAAAAGCAGACAGACGTCTGCAAATGAAGTTCAAAGGCCGAAACCTGTTTTTAAACACGGTGACCTTAGTTACTGCAGATTCTTAGCTCTTGGCGCAAATATTTATAGACCCTGCTGGTTGCTTCCTGACTCCACAGAGGCCCATGCCATTGTCTGTGCTACGAAGTAATAAATCTGCCTTTATTCCTAAAAGTCCTTTCAACGTCCACTTTATTAGAACAGTCTGCTTGAGCCTGTTAGCAAGGGCGCGCTGTATCGTTATAGGGGAATCTAGGAGACTTGTGAAGGAAGAAAGCCTTCTGCTTAAGGAAACGTTTTACCGCTAGGAGCATCCATACACGAACAAGCTCATGCAAAAGCTGCAGGCTCTGGGGTTAGTCTAAGTGAGTTCCAGGAAGTGTGGTTAATACTCTAGGTGGAAGAAAGGCTTCAATGTATCCCTGGATGGTTCTCAGATGAATTCAAGGCACCTCCTTGGCCCAGAATGAGACCTCCCTAGAGGTCCCATGCAGTAGATCCCTGTTTCTGTCTGAAATAGAATCTTTTGCTCCCCCTTCTCTACACATTTTAGTTACCCCTGAGTTGTTTGACTACTATGTGGTTGGTGGATCAGGCCTGCAGGGGGCACCATTAAGAAACACCAGTAGATGCTTTCTTTCCTTGCTAGTTTATGTCTTTCGTGACGGCCCCTGGATCCCTGGGTCCCTGGGATGTTCCTTGTTACCTCTTCAGTGTGACACTCACTAGCAGTGGGGCTGTGCTTCTCCTGTCATCCTCCTGGCCCCAGAGATCAGGAAGTATCTGTACGCACAGCTGGAACAAAGCACAATATTTAAGTTCCCGTCTTCCTCCCACTGCGGGTTTTGATCATTTCTTTCAGTAACCAGTGCAGTTTAATTATTTATGGAAGGACATTCATAGTGCTAGAGGAAATGTCCTATAAAGCGTTTATCAAAGAATCAGTCTTTGTAATCTGAGACATCCCTAGAGCAAAAGTATCTGGGATGATGATTCAGGTATTACCTTTGAGGGGCTGCAGGATGAGACATCAGAGCTGGTGGAGCTTGAATCATCATGCGTGACTCATGCCGAGGCTGAAATTTGTAAAAAGTGCATTTGTGAGCCACCCCAGCTATGCCCCTCCCACTCCTGCCCCACAGATAACTAATGAGGTGGCCATGACCATTACTATCATTACGTGATGACTGTTGCTATTACCACCGTGGTACAACAGGGGAGACTAGGGCACGGGGCAAAATGTCTTGCTCAACTTCCTAAAGCAGTGCCGTGGCATCTAGGTTTGGTTGGAAACCTTCTAGTGACAGGTCTTCGTTCTTGACAATATGCAGTTCTTCTGGAGACAAGCTGGCCTCATGATTGTTCACGGTCTCAAGTCCTTGGCTTATCTCATCCTGCCCAACTTTCTGGGGTTGGTTCTATGGGTTGGGGTGGACTGTAAACTCAGAAGATTATAGGAAGGCTTATCATGATGGTTTGGTAGGGTGATATCCAGTGTGTGAAGGTGAACCAGCCTGGTTCTGTCATTCTTGAGATCTTTGTCTCAGCCAAGGCACTGAATTTCTGAGAGTTTTGGATCTGTCATTGGTAGGCCAACAGGGGCTTCTGTCTCTCATTGTGTTGGGAAGATAAAACAGAAGGAACACTTGGAAGACTCAGGAAACCGTTAAGAATTCTAGAAATGGTTTCAATCTTAGTTGTAGCTATTGTCTCCCTTAAACTATAACCTGGATTTTTAGGTACCCTGAGGCAAGTATTTTAGTATCCTTAGATGAAGGGAGAAGAGTTAGGCAGGCAGCTGCCCAGTGATTAGGACTGGATCAGGTGACATAGGTCAACCATCCAGAGGTCATTGCTGGACAGAAACTGGTTAGAAAGCCAGCAGGAAGTTCCAGTTCCTTCCCCCTCCCTCTAGGTCCAGGAAGGTGAGTGTCCAAACAGACTGGATCCCCAAAATCCATTATATGTAGAGGAAACAGGTCCCAGTGTCATAGTCAATGGCTTTTCAGAAAGACTTCGGGTCAGCCACAGTCAGAGAATCCGGCCAAATTCGGAGAGTCTGGTTAGATCACGTCCTCTTTCAGTCCCAGTCCAACTGGCCTTGGTAAACTCTCATCAGATCCGTTCCCTTGTATCAGTGGGTGATAGCATCCCTCGCAGTACTGATTTCATTTTTCATGTTCTTCCTCCTTCTGCTTCTCATTTGGACCTCGGGGGGCTCAGTCCGGTGCTGCAATATGGGTCACCGACTGTATCGCCGTCCTTCGTCAGATGCAGGACCTATGGTGATAAGCAAAATATACATCAGTATGGACATGGGCCACGGCCGATTCAGGCACCCACTCCTCTGTCCAGAACTGGAACTTCCCACAGGGCAGGAAACCCTGACTGCCCTGTGGGACGAAGAGGGAGGAGGAGGGGGAGTAGGGGGAGTGGGAGGGTGTTGGGAGGGGGGGTGGAAATGGAAACTTTTATAATTTAATAAAATTTACTAAAAAAAAAAAAAGAAAGCCAGCAGGACCCCACCGCCCACCTTGCCTAGACCATCCATGATTCTCCATGCTGTTCTTATGCAGAAGGTCTGGGGGTGTTTTTAGAGGTCTATGGAGGGCTCGCTAAGGTCAGCACATAATTTTATCATTGCAGAAGCAGCACCCCCTCTTGTTTCCCTCTTAGCCCTCAGCCCCTCCTTACCCAGCTTCTTTTAGTACCCCCAGCCCACGGTATTTTTGAACTTTAGGGCTCCTGTCTGGCTGGTTATTCATTTAGCTGAGAAACTGCAGCACCTAATTAATAGGAAATTACCAGTGAATGTAACATTTGGCCCATAGTCAAGGACCAAGAAGTTATAAATATGCACCACGTGTGCGTCCCAGGCACCTGATTCCCACGTCTCCACAAGAGGCATTTCCTGTTACTGTTTCAGAAGGTATGCATTGGTGACCACTGGCAGTAGAAAGAACAAATGGGGAGCCATCATCATCTTCTCCGAGGGCCAATGGGACCTTCCTGGAGAGTACGAGGGGAGCGCTGGTTCAGCTCGTGTCTGGTGTCTGGAGTGACTCTTTTCCTTTCCTTAAGTCCAGTGCCTCTTCACAGGCGAGGGCAGGAAGGAAGACAGACATCAGAGCACAGGCTGGAGAGCTCTTGAGAGTGACTGTGGGCTTCTCTATGGGCGTCCCCTAAAGATTCTCAGGTCTGCCACTGTTCTAGATACTTCGATTTGGATTTGGTCTCTTCTTTGACTTGTGTGTTATAATTCATCAGGAGTCATGAGTACCCCAATAGCCTAGAGTCGTGTCGTTACACATTATACAGAAGAAGATTTGTTCTTTCTACTGCTCTGAATTCATGACTGCTGAAGCCCATCTAGGGAAAGTCAGTTTAATAAGTAAAAGCATGCAAGACTTTTTATGTAAGTCTCACAAGATATGGAAGCCTTTGTACAGAATTGAAGTCATCAAATGTTTTTATTGTTGGGTCATGAAGAATGGACAGTCGTGGAGTATTATAATAAGAGGATGAAGAGCAGGAGAGGTGTGTCTTGTCGCATACAGGGCCGCAGGGGGAATGTACCCCCCATGGGGGAATCCTATGACTCACTGCATGGGTGGGTCAGGAAAAAATAACTAAGTTTTCTCAATTCCTTCAAACACTTAATATGCCAAAATACCGTGTTTGGGGATCCTGTGTCTTGATCCTCATCACGAACTGTGGCATCTGGGACCCAGAGTAGTGAGAGACCTTGCCCAAACCAGCAAGAGGCAAAGAATCCAGGATCTGAAACATAAATATTAGTCCCCCAAATTTGATGGTCACGGAAGAATTTGTAGCTGCCCTTAGAAGACACATTAGGCTGGAAGAGAAAACCTTTCTTTAATATTAGAGAAGGGAAAGACTGGGCTGGGCAAGGGCAAGGGCAAGGGCATCTCTGGGCTTTCTCTGGAGGCACAACTGTCTCCAGCCCACAGAAGGAGGATGCAACAGCTAGGGATCAGCATAGAGGCTTCCTTTATCTACTCTTAATTTAATTTATCTCACTTTGCTTTTTCCTCGATTTCTCCCAGCAGGGAAATCGGAATTGAACAACCCATCCTTTCCCTTATGAGAGTTAAAAATCTGCTGATAAAAGGCCTGTTCAATTCTAAGTGTGTTTGTTATGAGGCAAACCGTAGCGGGCGGGAGCAGAGAGGTGCCCAGCTCATTGGTACAGCCGAGCCAGGAGGAAAAGCCAGCTTCACTGCATTAGGGAACAGAAAGCCCAGAGTAAGTGAAATATTTTGCCAGCTTAATTTAAAAGATCGATCGAAGCCTCTTTAACACAGGCTTCTACCTGGGAACTGATATAACGAATCTAGCATTTATGTGTCTCTGGAAGGGAGCTTTTGAAAGAAGGAAAAAAATATAAAAGCAATTGCTTCTTTGGGTGAGTCCCAGTAGGACCGATCTTAAGGGAGGAAATAACTCATTACTGATATCAGAGAGCAGAAGTGGGCTGGAAGGATGCATGTAGCTTGGACCAGGGAGGACAGAAATCTCTTCTGGAAGGAAAATGTGCCTTGCTGGAGCCTTGTTCATGAAGGGAGCTATAAATTATGACTCAGGGGGAGGACAAAGGCATCTCTATGTCTACCCACTGGCCAGAGGCATTTCCTGGGCCTTCCTGGGCCTCCATTGAGAGGAAGGTGGGTCTCATTCTCTGGAGGATGAAACTGATTCTTTATCAGCCCTCTATAACTTTGTCCCCCAAATGACTTTGTAATTGAAGCACCAACTCTTCCATTTAAGAATTTGGATGTGTTATCCGGTCATGGTGGCTCAAAACAATTGAAACATTTAAGGAGACTGAGGCAGGAGGCATGTCGTGAGTTCAAGGCGAGCTTGAATTATATTGTGCATTCTCAACCAGCCTGGGCCACCTTGTGAGATCCTATCTGACACTTTCCTGCTTCAGGGAACAAGAAGGGTGATGGGGCGGTTGTTGGACACGGTTATTAGTTCTCAACTCTTCTTTAATCTTGACCTCAGTTTCTAATTTTGTTAAAATTTTATAGGGTGATATCTATTTTAAAATAATTAAATTACCTTCACTTCTTTACCTTTCTTTAATTTTGACCTTAGTTTCTGATTTTCTAAAAATACTATGGAGATAATATCTGTTTTAAAATGATTAAATGAAGTAATAGTCACACGAATTAATATAGTCTAGAACTGAGACTTAAGAACAATGATTTTTTTTGGTGATATGAATGAAAGTAAAACATATTACTTGGTATGTGGTTACTCAATAATCAGTTCTGTCCACTTTTTAAAGGTCAAATCAGCAATATTAATGTTATGGAAAATTCCAAATAGTTTGCCTCTCTCTGCAATTCTCCCCCTTGCCTTGCCCCAAGCAAAATCCTGGGTCAAAGCCAACCTCAACGACCCCTACCTCCACCGCTCAATTCAATCACTGTGAGTTACAGCCCAGTTCCATTCCCACTGTGACTCCAGCATCATTTCCACTGGGTTCTAAGTGTCTCAGCAGGTGGTCTAGAGAGACAGACCAAGAATTGAGTTCATATATATGAGAGGAATGGAAAGAGGGAGGGCAGGGGTGGGAGAGAGAGAAAGAGAGAGAGAGAGAGAGAGAGAGAGAGAGAGAGAGAGAGAGAGAGAGCAACACTCCCAGCATCTTCACAGTGTTCAAGAAACTAGTAGTGACCCCAGAGAGAACACAGAATTTTTGTCTGCAGGCTTACAGCCTTGAGACCCTAGAAAAGTCAGTTATTTGGTTTGAAAGCCGTTAGGGAAGAATGATTCTTTTTATTGGGAGAGGACCAGCTTTTTGATTTTATCCTTACCTTCAACTAAATGGATGAGGACCATCCACATTAGGACAATCTGCTTTACCCAGCCTTTCAATTTAAATAACAATCTCATCAAGGGACACTATCACAGGAATAACCAGAAGAATATTTCACCAAATAACTATGGTCCAATTACATTGACACATAAAATTAGTCTGTACATCAACCTTATCTCTAATCCTGTCTTCAAACTTTTTCTCACCCTTAAGCCTAATCCTAAATCCAACCCTGTTCTAACAGTTACCAGTAACTGTAGTTGGAGGCTGCTTGTTCACTCCTGGCTGCCCTGATTTCAAAGACAGCTCCTCCTATGTGGCAGTTTGTCAGTCACTTTCTTCTGTGTCCTACAGAATGTCTGGCAGACTCTTTCATGTAGTGGGAACCCCAAAGGATCATCTCACTTTTCAGCAAGTTCAGCAGTCATTTTTCTGTGGGTCCTGCATGTCCATTTTATACAGCATAACAACAAGAAGTCCCGGCAAGAGCAGTTTCTTTTATTCATTAACCAATAAAAGCCACACATATACAGAGGAACTTCCCACATCAATTAACTGCCTAATATGTACTAGGTACTATTGATGCCTCTGCTTTCTTCTTATTGTGGGGGAGCAAATCTCACCCTTGATGCTAAAACTTATTAATTAGTGTATTGATTACACACCATTAGGAAAATCAAGTTCATGATATATCCCTGGAATAAAGACCTGAAAAGAAGACGTCATGAGCAAAGAGGTCATGAAGATAACAATCTTAAAATAGGGCGGTGGTGGTGGCCCATGCCTTTAATCCCAGCACTCGGGAGGCAGAGACAGGCAGATCTCTGTGAGTTTGAGGCCAGCCTGGTCAGCAAGAGCTAGTTCCAGGACAGGCTCCAAAGCTACAGAGAAACCCTGTCTTTAAAAACAAAAAAAAAAAAAAAAAAAAGAAGAAAAAAAAATGCTTTGCTCTGAGGTGCTCTTTGGGCATGCAATGATTCCAACTCTGCTCCAGGTTCTTTCCGAAACCCCATGTAAAAGCGTTTGTGAAGCTGGCACGGCTGGGCACAGAGAGACGGGCACTGCATTTCAGTTCTTAGTGCAGAGACCACGAGCCCATAGATGCCTGGGGGCTGAAAAGACACTTCCGATATTTTCACTGCCCATGTAATTTTAGATCAGGGTTGCCATGGTTTTTATTCAATGATTTCAAATGCCAGGCTTGCTTCAGACCTATCCTGTGTGATAAGAAAGCAAGCTTCCTGATTTCTAGAAGCCTTTGCAAAAGGAAGAATGTTACAACAGAATCAATGACTCCGAGGTTCTTACTTTAAAACCACTAGCATCAAGGTCTCATCTTAGACTAAACGATCCGTCCCTGGGGATGGTGATTTTGGAATTATTCTGGCACTATTGTTGTTAAGTGGTCTGTCAATCTCGCTTCAATGTTTCATTTTATAGATCGAAGCAAAATAAAACTCCCGAAGGCTATGTGGCTTTGATAGCTCCAAATATCAATGGGCAAAGCCCGTCTCAAAACTCCTAGCCTAGTCCACTTGTCTAGACATATACCTCCACTCATCTTGTTTCCATAGATTTGTAGCCAATAGCACTACCGAGGACTCACCTTCAAACCCCTCAAGATAAATGATATTCAAGCTCAGCCCTTGTGCAACCTGCTTAGCAGCTTTTGTAGCTCTGCTCTAGATCACTCTTGTTCAGAGGTGGGTGTACTGTGGCAGAGACTCTTCTCCACTAACCCATTTGAAACAAAAAGGAAATAAATCCTCATCCACCGACCTTGACTAGACAGCTGAGGGTTGTGCTCATTTGACACTGGCCTTGTAAAGATGGATTGCAATTTGGAGGGGTATATTTATTATTATTATTATTATTATTATTATTATTATTATTATTATTATTATTATTAGGGAGAGATAGGAGGAATGTGTGTGTTCCTTCTGGGCACTTCAAGTTTGCATCCATTCAGAGCATTCTGGGAGTTGTGGGCCCAGCGATTTTAGTGTCTGCTCCATCCCTCTGTATTCCTAATTCTTTCGAGGCTTTTACATTCGAGTGAACTTACACTGGATGAATTGGTTTGTGAAAACAGGGACTGAAACCTACCTTTAGTCCTGACTGAGTTGTTTGGACAACCTGGAAGCCACTGCAATAGAGTAATGAGGCAGCGTGTCATGTTCACCTTATGCATACATACATACAGCTACAGGGGAGATTTGCTTCCAGGTAGTCATTCATTTACTTGACAATTATAAAGTCTTCCTAGGTATAAGGACTTCTGCACTACGAGGGAACTGAAGTGAAAGAATTCCATCACTTAATCTTGATGAGCTTAAACCTAGCGACTAGGGGAGAGGGACATCTTTGAACACCCCTGCCAACATGATGTCCCTGAAGATGCTTTAATAGGGGTTTAGGGGTGAGTGGATTACTGCCAATTAAGAATGGGGGAAGTTTCTATTGATGACTTGACACTGGAAAATGATTGAGAACTTAGAACTAAGTGTAAATATATAGAAAATGTTAATAGGGTGAGCAAAGAAATGGGGACATTTGGTTTTAGCATCTTAGGCAGGAAAAAACATCAAAAACTGAGAATGGACCCGTAGAGCGATCGTTCTCAACCTGTGGGTCACAACCCTTTTGGGGCTGAATGACCCTTTCACAGGGGTCATATATCAGATAACTTGCATATCAGATATTTGCATTATAATTCATAACAGTAGAAAAATTACAGTTATGAAGTAGCAATGAAAATAACATTATGTTTGGGGGGTGACCCCAACATGAGGGACTGTATTAAAGGGTCACAGTACAAGGAGGGCTGGGGCCCACTTGTCATAGAGTAATAAGTGTAGAAGAACTTCCTGTGGTCGGTCCATTTCCTTAATGTTATACATCAGAAACAATTATAGTAAGCAATATTTGTTACCTTTGTGTTTTCAGCAAGCAGTTAATTAAACTACATGCTCTCTGTAGATTTTCTCTCATGAAAATAAATGCTACTTTATCACCATTTTGCAGACGGAGTACGGTAGTTTGAATGGGAAATTCCCCACCCCCACAGGCTTGTATGTTTAAATACTTGGTCCCCAGTTGCTGCGACTGTTGAGGAAAAATTAGGAGGTATGATTTTGTTGGAGAAGATGTGTCACTGTGAGGTGGGCTTTGAGATTTCAAAAGGCCAGACCATTTCCAGTTATCTGGGCCTGAGCTCCCAGCTACTTCTCCGGTGTCTCTCCTGCCTGGGGACATGCTCTCCACCACGGTGGTCATGATTCTAACCCTCTGACAGGGTAAACACCATAGAAACTCTTTTTTCTCTAAGTTGCTTTGGTCATGGTGTCTCTTCATACCATAGAAAAGGAACTAAGATATGGGAAAACTAAGATTGAGATGTCAGTGGAGCTGGGATTTTAATTTAAAGGTGCATACCTTAGTCCACCAGGATTTGAGCCTGGGTGGTCAGAGAAATGTTGACATCTCTGTGGTGTGGGGGTCAGGGAGAGGTGATTTTAGGTATACCAAGTTGGAGTTCCCCTTGAGATTTCTGGAGAAGAGGCAGATTTGGAGATGTCATTTGAAAGGGAGAGAGTTTGTTTCTGGAAGCCGCTTCCTAAGTTGAGCATTTTCCGGACACTAGTCTTGTTTCTTTGCCCTATAGGATTTCCAGATGGGAATTCTCACAGCTCACCCACCAAGGCTACTCCTTTGTCTATATGTCAAGCCCATGTTTCAAAGTTATGCTCAGGTGTGTGTGTGTGTGTGTGTGTGTGTGTGTGTGTGTGTGTGTGTTGACATGCTTCAGCCGCTTTTCCTTCCCTGTGTTTCTGCTATGTTGGTTCTGTTTAGTTGAAAGGGTTTTGTAACTTCCTGTTCCCTTGTTGACTGCCAAGGTACATCCTGGAGGGGTGTCGTGGTGTTCGGCATTGGCTGGAGCAAGCTCCTCTGACCCAGCCACCCCAATAGTGAAAAATCTCAGTGTGAGGGAGCTGAAGACATTACCCTTGGCCATAACCTCTTTCCAGCAGGTGGGAAGACAAGAGCTTAGCTGACTTGCCCTTGTGCCCGAGGCTCTGTGACCAGCTCGGTGATGCCATCTTGTCTGGCTTTAGTCATTGTGCTCTGGTCCTATTTTTTTTCTCTTTCTTTCTAATGCATCCAGCTCAAAATCTCTTGCTCCTGACTTGACATTGGCAGTGATACAGGTGTTGGAGTGGGAAACATCCTCCCAGTGGGGAAATGAGGTATTAGCAGGAGAAAGTCTAGGCAAAGACTCACAGTCCTTGACTAAAAATCCAGAATTTCCATTGTGTTGTAAGGGATCTTAGGAATGGAAACCTGACTGTCACAAATCCTACAAAAAATGACTTAAACCGTGACCCATTCCTTAGCTCATGGTGTTTTAAGTAAGGTATATGATTAGCCTTGAAGGAGTCCCTTCACTGTGGTGGTTTAAATGAGAATGCCGGTCCCTTATAGGTCATATATGTGAATACTTGGTTCTCTGTCAGTGAAACTATTTGGGAAGGATTAGGGTATGTGCCACTGGGGGTAGGCACTGAGATTTCTTAAGACTCCTGCTATTCTGAGTTAGTTCCTTTTCTCTCCCTCTCTGTCTCCTGCTTGTGGGAGCGATATAAGTTCTCAGCCACTTCTCCCTCGCCATGGTATCTGCCATGCTTCCTGCCATGATGGTGCAGACTCACCCTCTGAGACTGTAAGTCCATCATTAAATGCTTTCTTCCATAAGTTGCCTTGGTCACAGAACTTTGGGACAGCAGTAGAAAAGTGCAGTGGCTTAGGGTCTCACAGGGCCACCACTTTTACCACCTTGTTTTAAATGTTCTTCTTCTTCTTTTTTTTTTTTTGCTACTAGCTGGATAGAATGATTTGCTTTTAAAGGGCTCCTGGGTTATGTGGCACCCACTTGCATCATGGTCTTGTGCCATGCATTTCAGATGCCATAGCGAACTGAGTGCCTTTATAAAGCAACATTGTGCTGTCTCACAGGTCTGTGCACTGTGAGTCTGCACTGGAGATGGGTAGTTCCTTCTGGGGGCTGCGATTGACAATCTGCAGATGTGTCTCCAAGTGTACTGGTATTATTGGCTCTGGGCTACCGTAATGACCACATCATAATTATATCTGTAACAAACTTGTATCTCATTTGGATCACATCCTGAAATACTTGATGTTATGAATTCCACATATGAATTTAGGTGACTATAATTCATACTATCACATCCTGTAATGCATGACAATCACAACAAACACTTCTTATTCACCAGTACTCAAAGGGCAGGGGTTTTTTGCCCTCTCATTTTTTTAATTACATTTTTTCATACACTCTATTTTGATGACATTTTCCCCTCTCCCAACTCCTTCCAGATCCTTCCTACCTCCCTACCTAACCCAATTTTATATTCTCTTTAAAAATAAACTCATAAAGCAAAAAAATTCAAAACACACACACATCCCATATAAGAAAAAAAAACAAAACAAAACAAAAAGCATACAAATACCCATATCCAGGAGCAGTAGGCTGACACAAAAAGGCAGGGGCTTTGACAAGGGGTCATTGAGGTTATTCTTAGAATATGTCTGTCTCAGAGTACCTGAGCCTGAAGGGTCAAGGGTTGGGATGTATGTTCAACTACAATGAAGGATAAGGAGACCGTGAGAGTAGTAATGAGGCAGAGGAGGATGTGAAGGCTGGGACTGTGAGCAAACAGGAAGTAACATAGAAACAGATTTCTACATTCAAGAAGCAGTTATGGCCATCACAGATGCAGGGCAAGGAAGGGCAATGATTGAACTCACTTCACTGAAACATAGAATGCAAGGAAGGGGCTTGCAGCCTGTGGAAGCCTGCAAGCGCCTCCTGGTTGCTCCTTCTATGGAGACCCGACTTAGTCCCGTGCCGGGATTTGCCCGAGTTTCACACATTATTAAATGGCCTTCGCAAACAGACGTGTGTGCTCTTGGGTTGAGTTATAGTTGCTTCGGAGACCTTCATTTGTTTGCATGTGGCTCTTTCACTCTCAGCCCTAATATCACAGGAATGCATTTCTATCTGGTCTCCCCCTTTCCCGAATCCTTTAACATTTCTTAGGCTGTTTTATGAAGGAAAGGGGGAGTTAGGACCCACAGCTGGTACTGCCCCCGACTGACTGAGTTTCTGCTACACGGGGCTTTTGAACTTTTCTCGCTCATGGTGCCTTTCTTCCTAAGAAATTTTTATGCTGCCCTGGGTGCAAAGCTGTGTAAGCTAGATATACAAACCAAACTGTTATTGTTAATAAATCATGAGGAAATTTATTGTAAAGCAATTCTTTGTAGACTTACCTTTTTTCCGTTTGTTTAAGAAGAAAGCAAATTTGAATACTAGTGAGACAAATGTGCTTGTTTACTTTTATATGAAGAATTAGGTCTTAGTTGAGTACTGAAGGACACACAATATTTTCAACCTTTGACTGATATTTCGATTTTACAACTTCCAGTGCTGCTTCACATAGATATATTGTATAAAATAGAAGTATATCTGTAGCCATTTCAGAAATGGTTGGAAATTCTATTCTAATTCCAAACTGAATTTCATTCAATTTTTTTTTTAGCTTCAAGTCAGCAACTCAAACAAATTTAAGAAATAAAACATTCTAGTAATGCAGTTCAAAGTTATACTAATTTGATAACTACATGCTGAGAAATGATAGGAAAACATCAAAAGTGGTTTCTTCTATAATTGAACCATTATATTTATTACTGTACAAGTAGAAAATTTGAAAACTCTTTATGGTGAATAAAACGATGGCAGTTGGTTGGACACAAAAGTCTCAAATCTGAGTCAAGGTATTTCAAGTCATATTCCTTGACATTGTGTGGCTGGATGGTATGTACTGTGTAAAGCGCACATGCATACATGTTCAGGACCAGGGGCGACAGTGAAATCACATGGGACATCAGCAGGTACTTCCTGAAACACTTCAGATCCACCAAATGTTTAGTTTTAGAAAGCTTTAGCTGTTGTCAAATTTTTCACAACCTCAACATCCAGCTATACAACCTGCTATGGGGTCGTGACCCACAGTTTAAGGAACTGGGAGCTACACGAAAGGCTTTAGCAAAAGTGCTCACACACGTTACGTCCTCACCCCTCTCCCACGAGGTCCAGTGTTTCTTCCATCTTCCAGGAGGGGAAACTGAGTCTTGAAGGGTTCATGGTGTAAAGGTAGGAGTTCTCTCCTGCCCCACCCTGGCTAGGTTGCCTGTGTCTGCTCTTCTCTGAGGGCTGGGAAGCTGCTTCCTGCTGAAGTGACTGTTTCTCTAAGCTGGTCTTTAGGCAGTACTCGTTCGTTATAAACACAAACATACCGTACGCTGTACTCTTCCCTGCTCCAAATTCCTAGACTTCCCAGCTCAGCTCTTAGAAGAAAATGGTCATCTGGCCCCAGATCATTCATCACCCTGCAAAGAACAATACAGAGACATTTTAGCCAGTGTGACTTTTTTGCAAAGGTCACCCTCTAATGCCCAGGGGTTTCTGACAGACACAGTGCCCAGGGCAAAGCATCACATTTGCTTCTCCGTCTGATGTATGCCATTGCCGTTTTAGGCCTGCGTGGGCTGCCATGGAGGGGTCTATTGTGCAGACCGTAGACACTCTTCTCCCAACGTAGACCTTAGAGGGTACTGGGAGGGTGGTTAGCAGGAGCAGCTAGCAGGCTAATCAAGGATGTAGATTGGATAGGCAGGCATGGTCATACTCTATAGCCTTGAACAGCAGTGGGTTCTGTCAGAGGCAAGAGTGCTTAGGAGAGAAGTATAGAGGAAAAAAGAGCCGTGAGTTTCCCAGGCTTTGGAGGCAGTATAGGAGTTGCTGGAGGTAGATAGTGGGTAGAAGCCGAGAGGGAAGAGCATTTCAAGGTTACTCGGCATTGAATTGTGAATGTGCATGATAGTGATGAAATTGTAAAGGTTGCCATTCATAATGATGCCGCTGACCTCACAGTAATAAACATGCTCTTCTATGCAAGCTCCTGCATTCCAGGACACATGAATTATCTGCTATGGTTGCTAATGATATTAAGTCACAGGTTTCCCAAAGCAACTAAATTTTAAACATCTTCGTCCTTGCTTTACACGCCGGAAACTGAGGCACAGGGTGGGAATGCATCACGTCTAAGAACTCCATCTAGCAGCTTCAGGGTGTTCTTTTGGCGTTTCTCCTCTGGAATGGCTCTGTTCAATAGAACCTTCTGTCATTATGTCTGCTGTGATATAATGATATAAACCGCTGATGTTAGGTACTATTCACACATGCCTGTTGAGTACATGAGAGGTGGCTCGAGTGACCAAGGGACTGCAGTTTGTATTTGATTTCACTGTGATTGCATCTGAAATTATATCGAGGGGTTTGTCTCATGACTGCTGCATTAGCCAGCACAGCCAGCTCTAATCTCCTTACCCATACACCACTGAGGACTGAGTTACTATCGAGCACTACTAACCTGCAAACGAGTTATGGTTGCCATCTTTGTAGCTCTTATGACATGCAGGCAAATATGCTAAGTATACCCCCGAGTTACTTCATGTCACCTGTATGGTAGCCTTATGTATGATGGCTTAGAGCATGGCTTCTGGTTCTAAACTACCTGCCTTCGAAGGCCAACCCTGCCACTCACTAGCTCGGTGACCTGAGGTAAATTGTTTATCTTCTCTGTGTGTCCATTTCAGCTGTAAATGGAGCAGTTGCATCTTCCCCCTCAGATGGTTGCTATGTCAAGAGTCTTACATTTAAGGTGTCTTGTGTAGTTCCTGACCTGTGACAGATATTCACCACAAGGATGTATTATTGTTGTTACTCATAGTTCCAGTGGAGAAACCGAGACATAGGGAGGTGAAGTATTGTGTGAATGGCCTACCTAACTGGGGATAATGGAATGCAGCTCAATCCACAGGAGCTTCATCTTAAACCTTGGGTTTTGATCAATTTCTGAAATTTTTTTTTATGGTTTTCACTTGAAGTGAATATCTTCCAGAGTGCTTGTAGACACCCAAACTCACTTAAAATAGTCTAAATAGACTCCTTGGTGATAAGACCTTGGAATCTGTGTTTTATCATTTTCGCCGGGTCATTAACTGAGAACACTTCAACCAATGAGGAGTCACTAAAAGATCTAAATGGGGAGGGAGGTGAGAGGAGAAGACGGGTTTCAAGACATGTACGGTGTGCCCTGTGGGCGGTCTACCTATAGAATAACTTTTAGGTGGATCTTTCGGTGGCAAGTGTTGCCTGTGGGCTAAATGAAAGAAGTAATTAGGAAGTGAAGGTGTCGCAGGGTGATGGGGCAGAATGATGGACCCTTTAGGGCAGTGGCCAGTGGAACGGGAGAGAAAGAGAAACGGGATAGTTAGAGGTAAAGTTAGTAAGAAGGCTTAGCTGGTAACCTAGGAGCAGGAAAAGTGTGAGTCAGAAATGGTCCTTGAGAGTTTCTTCTTACAACATCTAAGTAGGTAGTTATGCTTCCCCCACCCCCCCGGAGACAGGATTTCTCTGCAGCTTTGGAGCCTGTCCTGGAATTAGCTCTTGTAGACCAGACTGATCTCAAACTCACAGAGCTCTGCCTGCCTCTGCCTCCTGAGTCCTGGGATTAAAGGCGTGCGCCACCACCTCCCGACATGGTTCTGATTTCTTTAAACCAAGACAGAGCAAGTGTAGACTTGAGGTAGTGGGTGCCTTAGGACATTCAGGAAAGGTCTATGAGACAACTAGAAATTAAGCTTTGAGGCCAAAAGGGGACTATATGGCAAAAATAAGGTTTGGGATCTCATCACCTCTAGGGATGGTGTGTGAGCAATGAAGCAGGTGAAATCATTTCTGAGAAACCACGCTGCAAGGCTCATTAGTCCACGTATTTCCAGGAGCAAGGAGTTGACATAAGCAGGTGAAGGGGGTGGCATGAAAAAGCAGGTGTTGGGCTGCTTTCTTCACAAGCAGAGCAACACCCGCCCAGGCATAGCAGCCTTTGAAAAATACCTATCAACTAGTGGACGCTGCACCCTGAGATGTGAACTGATCAAACCTACTGGCCATGCCAGCAGAAAGAGATACCATTTCCGTCCCTTGGGTGACAACATTTTGGGGTAGGATGGGGCGTTAGCGGGAGATGGAGGAAGACCAGACAGAGAAGAAAGAGCTCAGAGCAGCACCCAGGAATGCAGGGAAAGATATGCATGTGGGGGGAGGGAGTGGTTAGCAATGCCCTACGTCCCCAAGGACTCAAGGTGAATCCCGGAGGGATGTCCTCAGATAGCACAGCAAGCTGAACACATTTGGTGTCTTTTGTCATTAGTGGAACGACAGGATAAGATCTGAGAAATGAGAATTGCTAAGTGGTGGCTAGGAATTTCCATTCCTTTCCTTAGAAGAAAGTAGGGGAAGGTCCTGGCTTATGGATGAGACAGAGATGACTGGGCTATTGGGAGGATAATAAGAGTCTCAACTGCCTTTATAGGACGAGGGCACTCAGAGCCAGTGGCATCAAGGGATCCGAAACAGTAAAAAGGAGAGATGGAGTTAGGATGAAACCCCTAAGAATTTCTTGAAGAAAGAAAAGGTAGGGGGCTCTTCCTTTCTCTGAGAATGGAGGATGAAGCTGAGAAAAGTTTATGTCGGGGCAAGAATTCATAAGTAGAAGTCTTGGGAATATGACCCTAAGTTGCCTGTTTAAACCCAGGGTCCCTGTGAGGGAGAGTGGCAATGAGAGATCAGCCTCTGTGCTGTAATACCTGCTCCTCTGTGCCAGGTTTAGCCAGCACTTCATGGCATTTGTCTCCTTCAGTCCTAGGAGATGCACATAACTGGCACACACCGGTTTAGATCCCGCAAAGAGGGGGTCTGTGGTCACATAGCCAGCATGTGCTCGAGCTGGGATCTGATTGCAGGAAGTCAGAGTTCATAACCTGTTGTCTTAACTGCCATCCAGTGTGATATACACACACATGAAAATAGGCATGCTCACACATGTGCATGCATACACCCTACACCATACACATACAAACAGGCATGCTCATATCTGTGCATGCATACACACACACTATACCATACACACACACACACACACACACTATACCACACACACACAGTACACCACACACACACACACACACACTATACCACACACACACAGTACACCACACACACACACACACACACACACACACACACACACCCCTTGTCATGCATATCGGGAGGGTCATAGCTAGAACTGCAACCAGGCTTTCTTTATATTCCTATGGAAACTATGTTTTTCATACAATTTCATATGATCACATCCGTTCCCCTCCTTCCGCTCCTCCCAGATCCTCCTCACATCTCTATTCATCCAAATTCACGTTCTTTTTCTATCTCAAAAATGATAACCAGAAAGAAGCCTTCAGCACCCCCTGAAACCCCAAAGCAAAACAAATAAACCAAAAAGAGAAAAGAGGAAAACAATAAAGCAAAAAATATCAAACGAAAGAAATAGTACAGGAAAGCAGTAGAATCTTTTTTTGTGTGCTGTGCAGCTACTCCTGGCCACAGGGCCTGCCCTGGGGTGCGGCTGCTCCGCCCAGTGACCAAGCACTGGAGAAAACTGATTTTCCCTTCCTCAGCAGGCATCCATAGCAAATGGCTTCTTGGTTAGGGGTGGCGCCTGTGTCTTCCTCCCCTTCTCCGTGCTGGGACTCTGTCTCTCTGTAACTTCCCAAGGTTCCTATGTGTCTGTGTGAGTGCCTACGTGTATCAGTCTTGTTTCTGGAAGATGCTGTCTTCTTGGAGTGAGTCAACCACCACCTCTGCCTCTCACAGTCTTTCTATCTGCCTTCTATTTCACATAGCTCCCTGGGCTTTGAAAGGAGGGTTTGGCTACAGACATCCAGTTTGGGGCTGAGTGCTACAAAGTCTCCTCCGCACGTTGTCCAGTTGTGGGTCTCTGTATGAACTCCCATTTACTGCAGGAAGAAGCTTCTCTGATGAGGGCTGAGTGGTGCATTGATCTATGGGTGTAACAATGATAACAATGTGTCACTAGGAGTCATTTTATCACTATGTTTCTTCAGCAAAATAATAGTAGTAAGTTTTCTCCTAGCTGCATGACCTCAACTCCTCAGCTATGTTAGCAGTGCCAGGTATGGGCTCCATCTCATGGAGTGGGTCTTAAATAGACTCCAAATGCTATGTGAGTAACCAACCACTTTTAACTGGCACCAGGCTCTCTCGATGTCTGATTCTGTTCCCTTCCCCAGGAAGTGCACACAGACCAGTGAATCAGTTGTGTTCTCTTTCTGAACACTTTTTCTTCCGTTCTACCCCCACATCCACACCCCAGTCTTGAACCCAGCTCTGACTTAGACTGGAATCCTAGTCTGCCAGGTAAAAAAAGCCTTCTACCTTCTTAGACTAGCTGCCCTGCTTTGGTAAAAAAAAAAAAAAAAAACCGCCCCATGCAGGCAGGAAGCGGGGTGGAAGGCCACATTTGTTTTGCTTTTATTGTTAAATAATATAAATCTCTTGGCTGCACCACCCGCTGGGACATGAGTTGTGTGTCTTCCCGCACAGTCACTAATGAGACAGTTAATCATTTGTTTATTCTGTTCCAAGTGAGGTGCTGTGCATATCTCTCAAACCAGACACTGGGTCCCAGGACCCTAGAGAAACTGCCTGCCCCTGGCAGGAGTCTCCCAAGTTCCCAGCATAGTCCCTGTGTGCTGGTCCCACCTCCTCCTTCCCCCAGGAGCTGGTCAGGATGCAGGCATCAGCTGGTGGTGATTACTATTACTGCTACTGCAGTTATTATTATTATTATTATTATTATTATTATTATTATTATTATTATTTAAATACTTCATTCCCCAAGAAGAAAAAAAAAAGTAATTTGCAAAGATGCTTTGTGGGGAGATAAGTAGGCTTCCTCTTGGGGACAGGGGTTTATCTCGCTTGTGCAGAGGTTCCTAGAGGTCGTGCAGCGCGGGAGATAAAACTCTGGGATCCTCCTGGGGGAAGGCCAGAGTCAGCGTTCGGCTGTTTTCCTAGATCCAGGGTTAAAGAGGTGAAATCAGCTATGTTCCTCCTGCAGGCTCCCTGGGGCTGAGGCTGCTTTTATTAGCACAAATCAGGCCTGTCCAGGAGCTGCGGGGTGGGGGAGGAGAGAGCCTAGAGGCATCAAGGAAAGGGCTGGTTTGGGGGTGCTGGAGAAACGGCTAGCTGGACTGCTGTACCTGGGCTGCCCAAGCTGAATGATTATGTTAAAGGACCTTGGGAGCATCCATTTGCATGCTGTTAGCATCCTCCAGTTATTTTTTTTGGTGTTTGGATAAATCCTAATGCCGAAAGCTTATATTTCAATTAACTGGGTCCTACTGTCTTTAACTTGTGTCAGAGGTTGGAGGGAGGGGGTGGCGCACTGTGAGCAGCCGGAAGTTGTTCTTTCGGCTGTGGCAGCTGCGCCGCTGCTGGCATTCCTTGGTCGGTCAGTCTTGAATCCGCCAGCTCCCATCTTCGAGGCTGTTCTTCTTTGTGGAGCTGTTTGTGTGCTAGGCACGTGCTGGATTACCTAGGGCAGGACTTCTGATTTGAAAGTTTAGACTGTTGGAGTGGAGCGGAAGCATGCGGGGGCCCTTGGTGGAAAAGGAACCCGAAAGTCAAAGGGATGCTGGCGTGAAATGTGAACCTTTCCGTGTCGTCCTTGTCTTGCTAGCTTTCTGCCTCACCCTGGTGCGTCCACCTCAGCCGCTCAACCAGACCTACTCCTCTTCAGCTTGTCCCCCTCCCTCCTCCCAGTTCCTGCTCTTAAATATCACCCTTTAAATCTCCATATCTTTGTTCCCAGCCTTTGCTCCGCCAGGTTTTCTTTCTGTTCTAATCTTTTCTTATCAAAATCCACCACTCAAAGCTTGGGCAAACTCTCCCCAGAAGGCCTTCTGATCTAGGTACTTTTCTTGTTACTGAGACAAACTGCCCCACAAAGGCAACCTGTTTGATTTGCGGTTGGAATGTGCAGTTCGTCATGGTGGGGAAGGCGAGGCGGCTGGTTCCATTGCATCTGGAGTCAGGAAGCACAGGCAGGGGAATGCCGGTGCTCACCTAGTGCTCTCATTGGGTTTAGTCTGACTCCAGCCCATGGGACTGTGCTACACATATTCAGGGTGGGTCATTCCTCTATAGTGAAACCTTTCTGGTAGTGCCCTCAGGGATACACCAAGAGGTGCATTTCCGTGGCGGTTCTAGACTAGTCACATTGGCACTGAAGACTAACCCACATGCCTTCCCATGGTCCTTCTTAGGCAGAGTTTATTGTCCACTGTGCCGCTGGTTACCTGGATGCCACACCTCTCTGTTCTTCAGGTTAGTGATGACATCTCATTGTATGCAGGGTGAGCGGGCATACTCTTAGCATGGTTTATATTTGCAAATCTTCTTCTTAGGCATCTCAGTGGATGACTTGGCTCCCCTCCTTGGGCACCTCACCCCCAGAGCGTAAAGCTCCTGATACCACGTTGGTCCAGGTTGTTTCAGATAGTTTTGTTTGTCCTGGTTGATTTTTGTCAGAGATCAAACACTAACCCCTCCAAAAGATCTTTCAAATTCTAATTTCTGGGACCCCTGTCCTTTACCTTATTGGAAAAAAATGGTGACAGTGAAAGAGAAGGTCATGCAAAGATGGGACAGACATGGGAGTGTTGTGACCACGTGCGAGGGAATTTCAACAGCTGCCAGAAACTAGAAGAGACAAGGAAGGGCTTTCTGTGCAAGATTAAAAGTGACCATGGCTCTTGTCGATGCCATGACTTAAAAAATTTGGTCTCTAGAAGTGGAATGAGCACGTTTGTCCCTGCAAACCATCTACTTCGTGGTAGCTTATTTGAGAAGTCCTGGGAAACTAGTGACAAGCGGGTGGTCCTCCTCCTGAAAGCAAAACATGGGAACGGCCGGAAGAACACAGGGACATCAGTGTGAAGAGACTGAGTTCTCCCCTCCTGATAGCTGTTAGCATCCTCCTCGCTCCTTCTGCTTCCACGTCTGTCTCTTACAATCACAGCCCTGTCCCTCCTGTGCGCTGCTGACCGAGCACTGTCGAGGGCAAGCCTTGCACTAGGGGTGTCAATACTGAATAAATAACAACCATACCAGGAAAGGGCAATTGACATTTGCATGGCCTTTGCAGTTTACAGAGCTGTTTGCCTTCTTGCACCACCGTTTGTCTTTATAATAACCCTGGGGCGTGGATATTAGGATCGCTGTATTTGAGGAGATGGGCAGTCTGCGGTGTTGGTGAACCTGTGTGGAAGCACACATGGTATAGTTTGGTTTACAGCTTTAAAACCCCATTGGTGAGGATGTAGCTCAGTGGTGAAGCCCTTGTCCAGTCAGCACAAGGCCCTAGGCTCAATCCTTGACACCACCAAATGAAACAATCCTGACTTCTGACTCCAAATAAAGGTATTTCTTTCTTGGGTTCATTTATTTTATTTTATGCATATGAGTGTTTGTTGTTCTTGTTGTTGTGGTCTACATGTATGTGCTAAGTGCATACCTATTGCCCGCCAAGGTCAGAAGAAGGTGTCAGATCCCCTGGAACTGAAGTTATGGATGGTCGTGAACTACCACACAGATGCTACGAACCTAACCCAGATTCTCTGCAAGATTGAAAAGTGCTCTTAATTGTTGGGTCAACTCTCCAGCCCTCTAAATCAACTTCTTTTAAAATGCATACCTAATCTAACCTTACTATATGAACCAGTGGATCAAATCTGTTCTTTTAAATTTTATTTTCAGACAAGAATATCCTTGGCCTGGGCAGGGGATTCATGATACCCTTTGTTTCCCTGAGGTGAGCTCAGATTCAGCATGGTTTACAGTAGCAGAAAAGCTATGAGAAAATCCTGTTTGTTCAGAGGTCTTTATTTAAATGGTATCTCAGAGTGTTAATCCCTCGTTATTGTTTGGGGAAGCTACTGGGAACTGTGTGTGTGTGTGTGTGTGTGTGTGTGTGTGTGTGTGTGTGTATGGGGGAGGGAGAGACGCTCGGCGCATGCTCTGGTGTACTGGTGCTTGAGCATGCATACTGTCTGTGCTCAGCTGTTATCCCCCTCTGGTGGTCACTAGCATAAATCCATCACCTGATCATTTAAAGTCCTAAGGTAAAGCTCAAACTGGGAAAATGCAGGGCGAACTGCCATACACTCAGCACTGTTTATGTTTGTACATCCTCTTCTTAGGCATTTCAGTGGGTGACTTGGCTCCTTCCATGGGACACCTCACCCCAGGAGATTTACTCCTGAATACCCGCAAAGAAAGTGGGTTTTGGAGATGAGCAGTCATATTCAGCTTTGCTCTTTAATTTTGACATAAGGGGCAAAGTATTTATATTCGGGATCCACATCTATAAAATGGGAGGCTCACAAGCACCCTTATCCCAGTGGTAGTGCATAGATTATATGAAATAATGTACTTAAAGTGCTTGATGTATACTAGGTACTTAGTCACTATTTATTTCTGCCTCCCACCCACACGTGTTTTTTCTAGTGTTTGTAGGCGTAGACTGCTCACTCGCTTCCCAGTCACCCAGACCTGAAATAATCACACAGAAACTATATTAATTATAACACTCTTTGACCGATGGCTCAAGCATATTTTTATCTAGTTCTTATATCATAAATTAAGACATTTCTATTAATCTGTGTATCACCACAATGTTGTGGTTTACTGATTAAATTCCAGGCATCTGTCTCCTTTTGCAGCTATATGATGACTTCCTGATTCCCCCTACTCTCTCTCTCTATCATTGTTCTGATTTCCTGCCTGACTTTACTTTGCTAATTCATTTGCCCAAACAATTTCATCAATCAATGAAAGCAACACATATACAGAAGGACATCCCATATCATCTCCCCCTTTCTGTCTGATTAAAAAGGAAGGTTTTAACTTTAGCATAGTAAAATTGCATATAACAAAACAGGTCTCAAGCAAGAACTACAATTACAATATTTAGTCTATTTGTATCTGGAAAAATTAAATAAAATATTCTATCATCTATTTTATCTTTGTGAGTCTAAAGTTTCATGTCTAATTTATCTTTTATCATAACTAAGGAAAACTGTACCCATTTGTCTTCAACTCTTTAAAGACCCCCAGAAGGATATAATATTACCTAAGTAAACAGGAAGTACATTGTAAGCAACTCCCAAAACTCTAGAGTTGACAGAGACATCTCACTGCCTGGACAGTCACCCAAAGCGTTTCTGTAATGTTGGGCCACCCATTTTCAGCCTACAGGCCCAGAGTATTTAGCAGACTTTTCCAGGAAGTAGGAAATTTGTTCTGCCTTGTAACGGCAAAGTTAATCAGTTGCTTTCTTTGGTGTCCTGCAGGATATCTGGCAGTTTCTTCTAGGAAGCAGGAACCTTGAAGGACCATCTATCTTTTGGAAAGTTCAGCAGTCACTGTTCTGTGGGTCCTGCAGCACACCATTAAGCAGTCGAGGAAGAGCAGTTTCTTTCCTCAATGGCTAGCCTTGTCATATTGAAGGAAAATTTCATAATGAGTTTCTTCAGTGCCCATCAACCTCTCTGAAGCAATTGGTGCAGCTAGAAGCAGACATGTCTCAGTGTCAAGAAAAGCCTAAGTTCTTAAAACGTTTTAAATGCCATATTCTGTAGGTCTTTGGAGAGCTGAAGAGTATCTAACTGAAATGTATCTCTACATATCTCAAAAATCTAACTAACATAATTAAAAGTTTGGTTATTACAGATGTCTATCTATAGCCCATTTCTATTAATCTGTGTATCACCACAATGTTTTGGCTGACTGGGTGAAGTTCTGGGCATCTGTCTCCTTTGGCAACTACATGGTGTCTCCCTGGAACTGCCTACTCTCTCTATTGCTGTTCTGATTTCCTGTCTGGATTTACTCTGCTAAGCTATTGACCCAAACAGCTTTATTCATCAACCAGTAAAAGCACACTATATATTAGAAGGACAACCCACATCAAGTGTTGAAATCATATTTTAATTATATATCACGGTTTTAATCAGGAAAGAGTTCTATCACATTATTTTCTAATAAAGATGACTTTTTTGTTCATTTGTTTGTTTGTTTGTTTTTCATTTTGCAAAGGGGAAACCAAAGAGCTAAAGAGAGGAAATGGGATGCTTAGGTTCTTCATCAGATCAGCATTAGGGCTTAAATAGAAACAGGGGCGCCTACTCATCTCCATCCCATTGCCGGACAAGATATAAGCTAATACCTAGTAGATCCTCTAATGTAACTAGGCCCTTTTTGCTCGAGCATTTTATTTATTTAATTTTACAGCAACATAGTGTGATGGGCAATGATTTTATCTTCATTTTATAGATATTTTCATTTTATAGCTATCTTCATTTTAAGACAAACCAAGAGAAACAAAGTAGCTATAAGTTTCGTGCCAAGGTCAGCTAGCCCCTGACTTCTCTGTCCCATTGTTTTGCTTTCTGACAGTCCTGGGGACATTCATCTTACAGAGTCCATGAGGAAGAACTAATCAAGAGGAACCTTCAGTGCTACCACCAGTTGCCCCCAAAATGTGATCTATAGTTCTAGGTTTTAGCTTTTGTCCCTGTCATTTATGTGAAAGAGATGGAAGGGCTGAAATAATACCTGACCAGTAATAGAAAGTTGGTTCACAGGCTTTCCCACTTTCCCACTGCTGGTGAATCTGATGTCCATAATCAGTTAGAGGAGTGTTTGAAGAGGGCTGCCCAAGACACAATTCCGTGTAGGTTGTTAGTTTAAGTGAGTCGTAGCCATCCTTGAATTAAACTGGAGCTGTGTGTTTCATTAATCGATGTACTAAAGGTTTTAGCCAGGTTTTTTTTAGAGCAGGGGGAAATAGCATTAGATGAGAGAATTGCAACCTTGTGAAGGAGGAAGAGGAGCTATGAGATAAGAAAACACTTGCAGCATAGCTTGCCTTCCTGCCTTAGTAGAGACAATTTGCATCCAGGTTCTTGACTCCCCAGCTCTGCAACCTAGGAGAAGTCATTATCATTGTATAATTCATGTCATAAAATCAAAAGTGAGTCTCATGAGCCAGAAAAACAGGAGGGTTTAGCAAAGTGCAGAAGGTGATTTGATGGCTGCATTTCTGTATTCAGGATGTCAAATACAGTGCAGTTAGCAGAAGTCTGTGCTCATGTTCTCTGTCCAGCACCATGCTGTGCCTTGGACATAGCTTTATTAAGGTACTCCCAGGCTTTGGTGTCATGGAACCCTGCTTGATGTGAGTTCCATAAGAAGAAAGAACAGCTACTCTTGGTTCTAGAGCCATTTTACAAAAGGCAGGCAGAGAAAGGGAGGTATTTTCGGAATCAGGTGGACATAGCAAGGCTTGGGATTAGTTATCTTTCTCATTGCTCTGGCAAAACCAAACATAGAAGGGAAGATTTATTTTGGCTCATGGTTTAGAGACACAGCACATCGTGGTGGAGGAGACATGACAGCAGCAACATGACACAGCTGGTCACTTTCCATCCACAGCAGAAGTAGAGGGAAATGAATGCTGATTCTCGGCTTTCTTCCTCATCTTATTTAATCTGCGACTCAAGCCTATAGGATGGTGCCACCCACACTCAGGGTGTCTCTTCCCTTCTCGGTTAAACCTTTCTGGACACACTCCCACAGCCATACTCAGAGAATGGCTATTCTAATCGAGTTGGCAGTGAAGCTTAACTATCAGGTTCTCTCTGTGGTTCTGGTCTAAAAGCCTGCTCATGTTCATGTACTTGTCTGTCGGTGCAGGATCCTTTGTGTGAAGCTTCCCTGAAAACGAAGTGAATGGGAAACAGCTAGATGATATTTATTGATTCACAACCTCATTATACTTCTCATGCCCATCGCTAGCTAGTGGTAACCACAAGAAGTTTGACCATGGAGCTGATCATCTCTATATGTGTTAACCAGCCACTGTGACAATCATTTTCCTCCTATACTTCCATTACAATACTATCAGAAGCATTGTCATTAAAACAAATAAAACCTCCATATGAATCCCACTCTCTCCAGATTTATAAACTTATTCTCACATGACCTATACCCTCCCCTAACAAACTTTATTTTTTTTATCTGAATATCATTTTAATGAGTTGGGAAGTTGGGCATGGAGAAAGAGGCTTCAGCGAGGCCAAAGTCATGTGTGTGTGATGAGGGAGGTTTAAAAACTAGTGCCCATCGAGTACCCACTGTGCCCTCACATTGCTCTCTGGGCATTCCCTACATTCTCTATAGGCTTCCTGACAACCCAATAAAGAAAGTATAGTTCTCCAATTTTATGAGTTCAGAGACTGTTAAACCCACGGGGTTAACTAGGGGTCAAGATCACATTGCGGGTGACTCCATAATCAGTCTACCTAGTTTTTAAATATCATCATTTCTCCAAACCGTCTTTCTCACAGCCTCTCCCTGTTAGATAGATTTTGTACTTGTCACCGAGAGGATCAAATGATTGACATAATACTTGGGGGACTAGCCCAAGACCTGATACAAAACAATGGCTGCACAGACAATAGTTGATGTTGCTGGGGTTTTTTGTTTGTTTGTTTGTTTGTTTTCTTTTATTCAATGGCTTAGGTGTTCTTTATAATATATTGGAATGTAAAATGAAGTGAGTTTAGCTAACTGGAGTTGGCCTGTTATTTGTAGAGCAAGATCTTGAAGTCACCCTGGACTTGAGCTGAGGAAAAAGCAGCAGCTGCTCCGATTAAGGGTTTATGTTTGCTTTAGCCTCCATGAGGTTTTCTGTTCTGGCCTCTGCATTATTGCAGGCTGACTTTTCTTTTAGGGTCTGTATACAGCTGTCTAAGCAGACGTGCCAGTCAGCATTGTAGAGTTCAGTTTGAGAGCTTTTGCACTGAGAACCAGCATTGTGTGCCATGAAAGGATGGCGCTGTACTGGTCATGACATGGCGCTGCAGACCTGTAATCTCAGCCAAGAGGACTGTCAGTCTGAGGCCAGCCTGGGAGACACAGTGCGTTCTCTGTCCACGGTGCTGTACCCGAAACTCCCTGAAGGAGGGTACAGATGTCGCCACGTGGGCTCTCTCATCTCTGAAACCTGCCCTTCCCAACTAGAGAGACGACCATTCTGTAAGGAAATAAAAAAAAGGAGTGGTCTGGAAGCTAGGAGATTTAGAGACAGTTCCCATCACTTGCTCTGTGGCCCCAGGCAAACTAGCCAACCTTTCGGTTCCACCGTTCCCACTGGTAAAATTGAGTTGCTAACATGTCGTCATTCCCCGACTCGGAGTGCTTTTGATTTCTCTGTGAGTAAGCGAGATAACAGATGCTAAAGTGGGATATGAATGCACGGTATGATTATGTTGCTATTATTGCCTCTCAGTCTTTTAATCATACATTTTGAGTGTATCACTTTAATTCACGGAGGCACCCTAAGGCCTAATAACATATAATGCAGCCAGCAGAAAAATCAAACAAACAGATAAATGCACGGGGGGCGGGGGGGAGAAGAGATTAGTTTCCTTTGGATTGCTGGCTTATGAATATACAGCTGTATAGCTTAGAGTGTGTCTCTAAGAAGAAAGGTAATGGCCCTCAATGAGTCACCTTGTCTGGACGTAGATATAGTGAAAAAGATGACTTCCCTGTCCCAGGGACCTTGAAAATTCATAGCTACTCTGCAATTTATTTATTTATTTTGTTTGTTTTTGTTTTGTCGAGACAGGATTTCTATCTGTGTCTTTGACTGTCTGGGGTCTCACTCTGTAGACTAGACTGGCTTTGAACTCACAGAGATCCACCTGCCTCTGCCTCCCAAGTGCTGGTATTAAAGGCGTGCACCACCACTACCCATGTTTTCTCTGCTGTTAAATGGTAAGATTATTTGTCTTCCTGTGTTAACTGTACCTGCTATCACCTCGGATACAGATGTGGAGATTCCTATGGCATGGATTCTCCTTTCAAGGCATGAAATTGCCATAAATTAAGCCCTTACCTCTGACAGACTCACTTTCTCCATCAATAAAATGGACTTCATAGCAGCAATGCCCCCTGCCCCCCGGTGATGATGACCACATGTTGAAGGAGTCTGGGTAGGTGGTGGCTGCCATGACTCCCCCTGGGATACTTAGTCCATGCATCCCATGTAAAGTCTTTAATTCCATATTTAATGTCTTTTGTGCATTCTATTAATTATCCAGATCTTCTCTGATTCTTCCTCTTAAAATTTTATCTTTCAAAGCAGAGATCAAATATCACTTTTTCTGATTACTATAATCATAAGTGATAGTTTTTCCTAGTTAGACTTTCTTGGCTGTTGATATTTTACTCCAGGAAAGAGTTTGTGATTATCTAAACATGTTTTTACTGTCCTTGATTGATGATAAGATCTTGGAAGTTTGGATCAGATCCAGCATAGTGCCGAGCTTGCAACCTTTGCACAATACCTACCTAAATGCACAGGTAGGGTCAATGCATATACTGCCTTCCTCTTAGCCTTACTCATAATAGAATTATGGCTAAAGGAGTTGAGCAAGTAGCCAGGGCTACTGATACATAGATTGAGAACACTGGATTTACATAGCCTACTGGAAGTGTGAATCAGAAGTTGGAGGTTTTCCATTTTGGAATAAGGAAGCTGTTAAAGACACAGTTCATCATGGTCTTTCTTGGTCTATCTTCGGTCTTGGAGATGCTATGGAAACACTACATGGATTTGGAAAGACACCTCTGAAACAAGGGTTAGAAGTCATGGAGACAGAGAATTGTGTAATATGTAGGCCTACCAGAAGGTGGCACACTACACTAATTTCACGGTCTGGTGGCTTTCCCCCCCAAAATGTGGGTATTTTGATGGGTAGTGTTTTGTGGTGTTTTGTGGGCTCTAAAGCCACTGTCTGCTTATCCTCCCCCATTCCTATGCCATGCTTATTCATGAGGTATAAAGACAAAAGTGATTTGCATCCATGGTGAAAACAGTCAATGGATTTATCACCTTTGGTAAGATTTCTGCTGAGGTGAGGTGAAGGGGGTGAGGGTGCCTTTCAGTTTCTTCATAGTTACAGACCCAAACTCAAAGTGTAACGCCCTTCACTCCCATCTGGATTAGTAGGGAGTGGCTGGTCATCTCCCTTTCAACAAAGGAGGTAAAAGGAGAAAAAAAAGTCACGTTCTTTTGTTCATTTTTTTTACTCCTTATTCCCTCTGATTTCTCTTATTATTTTTCTCCTGTGTGAATTATAGTAAAATACCAATCCTTATGTCCCTTAGTCATCTCCTGTGTGCGTTTAATTTTATTTATATTGCTATTTATCATCTTGTACTTTCACAAAATATTACTAAGGCATATAATGCAGGTATTTTTCTCATTTCTTAAAACCCCAGTGATAAAATCTTTTATGGTTCTCTGCGATCATCAATTTCACCTTCCCGCAGGGCTGGGAACATGGCTGGGTTGCTACAACATTTGCCATGCAAATGCAAGGGTCTAAGTTGAAAAAAGTCTGTTGTAGTGGCTTCTGCAAATAACTCCATTACTCGGGAACCGGCGACAAGTGGATTCCTAGGGCTCGCTGTTCAGCCAGCTTAGCCAAATCTGTAAGTTACAGATGACATGAGAGACTCTGCCTCAAAAAGCAATGAGTGCTAATGGTCTAAGGAGTGACATCCAAGGTTGACCCCTGCTTCCGCTTGCACACAGTCTCACAGGAACACCAGGCACACACACACAATATTGAATTGTTTTACAGGCATCATTTAATGCTTTGAATATACGTTGTGTGTGTGTCTGTGTGTGTATATGTGTACACGTGCGCACACGTATGTGTATGTATGGGTATTTTTGCCTGTAGGCATGTTTGTGCACTGCTTATGGGTTGGGTGCCCATGGGGACCAGATGAGGTTGTTGGAGTCTCTAAAACTAAAGTTACAGACAGCCATGAGCTGACATGTGGGTGCTGGGATCCAAACTCAGATATTCTGTAAGAGCATACAATGCTCTTCACTGATAAGCCATCTCTCCTGCCAAGATTATTGTTATTTTAAAATTACATAAACGTATGTGGGCCTGTTAGTTCAGATATGCATAGAGGCCAGAGGCATCATTACAAGCCATTGTGAACAACCCTAGATAGGGGCTGGGAGCCAAATTCCAGTCTCTGCAGCAACAGAATACACTTTTAGTTTCTGAGTTATCTCTCCAGCTCTGTTTACTTTTAAAATATAACGTATTTAGTGCGTCTTTAAGAACTGCATTCACGCATCCAGTCTATTTTGATAATATTCACCATGGCCGTTTTCCCTAATTCCCTTCAGATCCACCTTCATCTACCCTAACTTCCCGTTCTCTCCTTCTTGCTTTTTGTCACCCACCTAATCCAGTTTGTGCTGTCCGTATACTTAGCAGTGTGGGACCATGGTCATCCTAGTAGAGGTCACACTCTTAAAGGAAACTGACTTTCCCTTTCCCAGAAGCCACCAGTTGTCAATACCTCCTCAGCCAGGGCAGGCGCTCCTGAGCCTCTCTGCCTCCTGACACTAAAATTTTCAGGAGCCTGAAGTTGTGAATTTTTGCATGACGCTGTCCTGTTAGAGACTGGTGGACTCCAGTCCAGTCAGATACTGTGGACTTGTGGATCTTACAACCCTTTTGCCACCCCTAAACCAATTTGAAAATAAGCTATGAGCCTTGGACAGTAAGGAGGGCCATATTTCATGTCCCATTTGTGGCTGAGCCTTCCACAGGCTCTGATTCACCACACTTTGTGAATTTCTGCACTCAATGCTGTTTGCTGAACAAAGAAGCTTATGTGATGAGTTCTGAGAGCGGCTCTAACCTGCAGGTAGGGAGGTAAGAATTGAGAAGGCAGTTGGACACTATTTCCATTTAGCAAGATAGCATTAGGTTCATCCCTGGGCTTGAGAGCTTACCAACCTTGGGTTCTTGTCCAGATGTATTGTGCAAGAAGTGTATTTGCTCTTGTGTAGGACTCCCAATCCATAAGTGGTTGATTTCCCCCATAGTGTTTGTACCACTTTCCCACCCATGGCCTGTTTTACTATGTTAACCTTTATTGTAATTCATGGTTTCACAGCTGGGGAAATCTGCTGAGGACTCCCGGCGCCCTCAGTAGTCTGCATAACACTTTTTTTAATTTTTGGCACCTTGGAATCTAGCGGGAGAATACTTCCTGGTCATTACTTTCTTCCTCCATGTGTTGGGAACAAAGTCAGTGGTGTCTCCTGCAATAGGGTCTTAGCATCACGTTCCGGCAGATGACAAACAGCTGGGGTAATAGGCTGTGTTGCTTTAGGGATTTCTGGCATATTCCTGACTAACAACTTGAGGCGAAATCTTTTCATTTGACAACCTGTAGCCTCTCAGATACACAAACCATACCTGTGTATGGTAACAGTAATTAAATTCTTTTATATGAATAATGCATGCATATTTAGGAAGGTTATAAGATAATATGCTTTCATAGTTTTTTTTAAACATCCTCACTGTTAATTATCCCTTTTCTCACCAATTTCTCTTCCTTACATGCACCATTTAGTTTGACCCTAAAAATCACCATGATAGTTCTAGGGAATAGAGATCAATATCCCCGTTCCATAGGTGAAAACATAATTCCATTAAGGGAGACTGAATTTCTCAATAAATATAAGAAATACACAAATGCATCCACGGGACATACACTTTACTATCCGGATCTCACTGTGAATGATGCAAATGATCCTCAAAAGAAGACATGATTCACTTAAGGTCTTATATTAGTGATGATGGATATAGATTGCTATAAAGATTGAAATTTGGTCCTCAGCATCGTGCTCTCTTTATCACCTAAGAAGCCCCTTTCTGTAATCTTAGAAGCCACTGCTGGTCTTGTCAGCCCGCCTGCCAGTTCTCCTGACTCTCAGACTCCTGGATATAACTTGGTCTGCATTGACACAGGAGCCTCAGAGGAGAGTGTGCAGGACTCATCGGGAAATTATCTTTCCAAAGTTAAAAATAGCTTAAAAACAAAGGCTGAGAGAGAGAGAGAGAGAGAAAAAAAAAAAGACTCATCAAAATGCTAACAGTGACTGTTTGGATAATGGGATTATAGACAATTTGCTTGTTTCTCTGTTTCTGTGGTTTTGAAAATTCAGTGAATTAATGAGAAAAAGAAAGAGTGATGGTACAGATGTCAGAATGTCAGTACAATGTGTGTGCTATTGGGTCCTGCTGGATCAGGAGAGATTGCGTGGAGAATGAATGGGAAGAACAGGCCTTGGATTCATTTTGTTCCATGTCAGGGCATGCCTCATTCTTTCCCTTCCATTTCTTTCCCAGAACCCCACCCAGTAGTTATATGTGCCCACACTCATACCTTGCTTCTGCCTTCGGTAGCTGGGCTTGATTGTGAAATGCCATAGGCATGTATAGGGCTTGGTAGGCCAGAGCAGATAGGATGCTAGGAATTAGATTCTCTTGTAAGAGCTGTGGGCTTGAGCTCCTCATTCCACCTGCTGTGGACCTGTGGGCTTACATAACACATTCACAGGACTTCATTTTCCAGTAGATTGAAAGCAAAGTCACTGTTGATTTTCTCCAAAAAAGATCTATTTGGAAGTGCAATTGCCTGGAATTACATGGTGGGGCGAGAGGCCAGACCTGCTGTAAATAACTTGCCTCTCAGCCACACACAGGCCCGGCTATCAGTACCGCCTGTGCCTCAGGTGCCCGTCTGATGCAGAATATTGCTGTATTTATGAGCACATGTGTGCCTGATCTTGGGCTGTTACTTAACTCATTGGCCCTTCCTCTTCTGGAGCTTTGCATCTTGCAGAGAGGTTAGGCAAAAAGGATGAAGGACTGCCTTTGTGTCTCCAGTTCACAGCCCCTTTGTATGGCCTTCTTCCTGCTACCTCTGCCACCTACCTGTACGTTCTTGGGGCTGTATGAGGCCAGGAGTCTCATGTGCACAGCATGGGGTGGTTCAGTGAACCAGTAATCGACGTGGAAATATCTGAATTGTTGTACCGAGAGGGCCGATGTCAACCCATGGGGTCTTAGAGAAGTACTTATATTTCTGAGTTTCTGCGTCCATATAAAATCAAGCACACTACTAAAAATACAACCCACAATAAATAACTAAAGCCGAACAACTGGTGACAGGGAGGGAGTCAGGAGTACCCACATTTCAGTGTTATTATGAGGATCAAAGGGTGTAATGCAGAGAAATCACACAGCACAGCACCTGACACCTGGTATGTGCTCCATAAATTGAACTCCATTCTGTGCTCCGTCTTGTATTTATGGCAACTGAAATATACAGCAAAAACAATGGGCTTAAAAGCAGGATGACTCAAGCCAAGGCTATGTAGGATGCTGCAAAATATAAGATGCATTTTTGGGAGGACTCCTTTTGCTTCGAAGGAACAATAACATATATATAGGGTTCCCCCAAAGAAAAAAATAATTAAGCAGAATAAATAAACGCACAGTGGCAGATGGGACGTGATGCTGGCTTCTTCTGGCGGGTATTTTTATTTAAAGAGCCCTGCCTAGGCATGTGGAGGATGATGTCCAAGCCAAAGGTAGCAGTGTTTAATGCAGAGAAGCCTCTGGATGGGAGAGGGCGTTTTAACTAGAAAATCTTGGCAATTTTCCCTGGCCCTATCTGATAAACTTTATTATGGGATGGCACATTAGCTCATCTTGATGTTTTTCTCCGAAGGTAGGTATGTGGCTTATGTGCTCATTTCTCCATCAGATCAATATCATGGTGGAATCTAGCCAGCCACGGACCACAGTCTCAGGATAAAGCTCCTAGATGAACCTGGAGATGCAAATATTCACCTATATAACAATGACTAAAATTCTACTCCTTTATTAGAACAAGTGCAGCCAAACTTCTCTGAAGTCATTTGTTATTCATCTTGTGTGCCTTATTTTGATTCAATCTTTAATATGCCTGGTTATTTATTATTATTATGATGATGATGATGATGATGATGATGATGATGATGCCATCATTGTAGGATAGTGGTTAAGAGGAAAGATACTACAGCCAAGTTTGCCAGTTCAAATCTCGGTTCGCTAGTACTATAAATATAGGCAAGCTAATTCTCCCTGGCTTGATCTTATATTTAAAGCAGAACTTTAGTAGTGATGCGTCAAAGAACTATTTTAAGCGTGAAGTAATTAAATGTATATAGGGTACTTAGAAGAGAGTGTGGCTATTATTATCCCCACTAAATGGCTGAGAACACTAGGGGTGAACGTTGGGGAAATGATGCTCCCAAGTAGCATGCAGCTGCAGGCGGAAACAGGTCAAGGATCCATGCCATAGGACACTCCAATTGAGCATTTTTCTTGCTATGAGAAACATGTGCAGGATCTTTGATTTCTCCTACATGAGCATCTTTCATGACAGCTATCAGTCATAAGTAACAGCATTTCAGGATGGCTGAAAGCCTCCGTGAGAATAGTTGAAGACTTGAGAATGTGTTTAATTAATCTCCAGTCCCTGAAAACATGTTTTCTAAAAAAAAAAAAAATCCCACCTCCTCTACTAGGTTCAATTTAGGGGCCTATCTCAGATTGGCAGTTAAGCTGAGGCATCAGTTAGTGGTATTCATGGTGAATAATATTGGGAGCAGTAACCAAGTTCAAGCCCTGTCCACCATGGGTTGTCCCTGAAGCCAGATCTAAAGAGAAAACTTCTCCTTATGCAAATCCAAGCCAGGGGTTGCTTTATATGTTTAATGGAGGTCAAACTCTGAATTTCCATCACAAAAAAACCATAATTTGAGTCTAAGTTGTCCTCATTGGTCTTGTTTTGAATGCTTGGCCACTAGCTGTAGACATACAAACGCTTTGGAGCCTTTGAGAGGTGGGGCCCAGATCATGGACGTAGGTGACTAGGAGTGGGATTTTGAAGGTTAGATCTACCCCTGGTTTGGGTTTGTGCCTTTGCTTCCTAGCCAGAGACCATGTGGAGAAGGTATTGCTATATTTTCCCACCACCATCAATGAAACCATTCACACTCCATGCCATCTCTGCCGTGATGCGTGATGAACTGTGCCCCCTTAAACCGTGAGCCTGGGTGAATCTTTCCTCCTTTGAGTCACATCTGTAAGGCATTTTGCAGCAGCAATGAGAAAGGTAACTAATACAGGCACTGCCCATTGACAGGAATAAGATAGAAGGTAGGGTAAAAGTTACATGTTTAAATTGTTTTTCTTTCCTGGAATGACCTAAAACAAGCTTTCAGTGATCCATATATAGGAAGGCCTATATGTTTGAAATGAAGAATGTGTCACAGATAAGGGCATGTTATCAAGGAATTCTTGCCTTATCCCTGCTTACCCTGATTTCTATTGCCATAATGTGTATATTCTACCAATAGCTTTCTATTATCTAGGGCATTGTTAGTGTTTATTTAAAAATAATTATTGACTTTGTAATATCTCCAAGAGGACAATGGCATAAGTGAAATCATGTAGTATTTTATATGGAAGCTTCTTTTTCCTGGTTCATATATAGACATGGCAGCCTTGTGACCAATTAAGAACAAGAATATAGGCGAGGTGCCTTGGGAAAAGAGCGTGTGTAGCATTTGCTGATTCACCATTTGCAAATCTAATCCAGCTCTCTTCTTCTTGCTCAGCAGAGCTGCTGGAAGTTCTAACTGCTGGAACTGTGAACATATGCTTCTTCCTCAAGGGAGCTTAATGCTTGTTATCCTTTATCTTCCAGTGGAGGACAGGCCTTTGTATCCCACTTGGGATGGGTTGAATGCCATCTTTCTGGAAGTTGTTGAAGTCCTACCACTTAGTGTTTGTGCCCGTCACTTTGTTTGGAGATAGAATTTTTGTAATGATCCAGTTAAGATGAGGTCATTAGAATGGTCCCAAATCCAATATGAATGTGTCATTAAAAAGGGGGGACATTCTACCCAGAGACTGGCACACGGAGAGAATGTGAACCTGCGAGCACAGACAAGAGTGGCCTACCTGCAAGTTGAAGAATGCCAAAGTTGGCCAGTGAACCATCAAACCATCAGAAGCCGGAAATGAGTTTAGAGAAAAATTTTCCCTTTGATTCCCCAAATGAACCAATCTTGGCAACATCTTGATCTCGGTTGTCTGACCCCTAGGACTATGGAATAATGAACTTCTGCAATTTAAGCCACACCCTCTGTGACTGTTTGCTAGAACTCTAGGAAATCAACTCTCTTCAGAACCCAGAGAAGAGACTGTCTTCTGTTTTTGTCTTCTCTACACATAGAAATTTGTTATACCAAACCCAATGCCAGGTCCTGAACACACAATAAAATTGTTGCATTTAAAGAGTTGATATACCTGCAGGAAGGGATATTTACCTTTGGTATCAATATGGTAAGTAGTTAATATCTGTCTCCCATGTAAACAACTGGCTCCAAGGCCATTCTCAAGACTGTCTTGAGAATATCAAAAATACCACCATGTCTATATCCCAAATACTGACTGAAATGGCCACTGGTAGAAACAAGGAATCAGTGTTTTATAAATCTCCCCAGGGAATTCTGAAAGGCTGCCAATGCAACACTGAGTTAATCTATGTCTGTCATCAGAAGTTGGAGTAGCAATGAAATTTATAAGAAGGTTCTCACAGAACTCAAATGTGTAGTTTTGTTGAAGACGATCATCTTTCCTAAGCCGTAGAGATCAGGTATGTCTCATTACTGTCATGCCCTCTCTACAGTGCTCATCCTAGTACAGAGAGTAGACCACCAAGGTTTATGTTGAGGAAATAAGAGATGTGCTGGAGGCATTGCAGACAGACAGGCAGAGTAGCTGTTGGATGACGGAGGTCAGTGAAAAGACAGGTTTATTTACCGAGACAAGGAGAGAAGAGAAGAGTGTTCCTGGTTAGGAAATAGTATATGCCTAGGGTCAAGGAGTAGTCTGTGATTCAGTAGGATGCAGCGCCGTCTTTGGATGGTGAGAGGTGAGACTGGGAAGGTAAGTGAGGGCTGGCGATAAAGAAGCACCACAAAGTGTGTTTTTCTGGAGGCTTATTTGCGTTGTCTTGTGGGCCTAGCTGTGAGTTCCCCAGACTGAATCTCGGCACCTTAGTCTTGACAACTGGACACAGGTCCAGTTGGAGGCTTAGAATCCCACACGGTTTCCTTTGAGAACGGAAGGTCAATGAGGTTGTGCTGTCATGGAATCTCTGCGGGCAACGCCATCCCCCGAGATGAGCATTACGGTTACTCCGGAGACACTAGAACTGCTCTGTGCTACCTAGATGTGATATGCTGTTCCTAAGGCTTAAGATGAAATGCTCCCAACCCTCTCTACATAGCCTCACATCTCAGCTATAGCAGAGATGGCACAGCTCATATTTGACTCTGTCTTTACCTGGAGAAGCAAGGAGGGGAAGGTACAGGGTGGGTTTTCCCAGCTCGTCCCTCAGTAGAGGCTAATGGCTGAGAGAACCCAAACCCTCAGTCCGAAAGGGTTGCTCACCCTTGGGTGTTGGCTTGCCCGAGTTCTGCTGTTGCCAGCAGAGTCCAATTTAGGATTCTGTAGATTTCATTAGCAACTGACCTGTTCCACTCTTGAGTCCTTAACGAAGATGTTAAATAAAATTTGACACTGTTATTACCGTCTGTGCCACACTTCCTATTTGCTGCGTGGCTCAAGAACATTCTTCTTCTTTCCCAGGCAGTAGCTCCAAGAAGCGGTCAAGTAGCATTCGCATTTTGCAGGGAAGGCCCCTGGGGGCAAATACAATGTTGAGAACCTCGCAACCAGCCTAGTTTCTCCCATTTCCTTTCCTTGACCTTCTTTGCCTGAAACTGGATACGATGAGTTAGTTACATTGGCTCCTCAGAGCCCCTCTGACCTCTCACAGGGTCCTTTCAAAGTCCTCCATTCTTACCGTTTTGTATCTTTTTTTTTTTTTTTAAGTTCAGGAAAGCTTTAGTGTGCTGCCTTCATCAATTTGAATGAATTTGCAAGTGAAATTTTTCGATGAGCTTCCGACATGTCACTGACCGCCCAAACACAGGGTGTCCCTGGGCTGCTCTGCTCTACCTGCTGTCTTCCTTCAGCCTGCCAAAGGCGCAGTGTATGTGTCTGGCATGATCTGTCCTTTGTAAACAACTGCCAGGCAAACAGCGCTGTTGTCTTTCTGGATGTGACAACCTCCCCACCCCACCCTCTTTTACGGTAAGAAATTGCAAATCTGTGGCTCCCTGTGACAGTTTCTCAGTACGAACCAGGAGAGAAAATAAACCACGGAAAGACAGACACAGGAGTTGCTCAGATTTGCTTCCCCAAGCCGTTTTAGGGCAGTGGGAAAAGGTTAGTTAATAGATGTGCTTGCTTAGATGAGCAAGGCCTCAGTTTTCTCATGTGATAAATGGATGTAGAAACAGAACCCCGAGTGTATGAAAGGGCTCCATCCTGTATTATCTAAGCATTCTGGCTTTCTGACTTCCAACTAGGGACTCCTGTTGCTGATCTTCTGGTTTGTGGCCTATTCTGTCTTTAACGTACTTTTCTTCTGCCTGTGCGCGTCACCTCAACCTCTGCTCTCTCTTCCATGGTACCGTCCCTTATTCTCAGTCTTCTATTTCTGCTGCACTTTCACCTCCCCCATCCACTGGTCAATCCTTCTCTTACAACTCCAGCCGTGGCAGGGACTCCATTTGCTGTTTCTGGTTGGATTATTCCACGGCATCTTCGAATATCTCTCCAGTCTTTTGTAATCACAAAAAGACGGTCTTTTCATGACAGTCTGATGGAGGACTTCCAAAAGGAGATACAGAGGAAAGAGATGCTGATGAAAAGACCCCATGCCCCCTCACTTTGTTATTAGGTGACATCAGGTACGAGGTGACTGTGAGAATGTGACTGTCTGAGGGGATTTGGGGTCCCGTGTCTCTGTCTCAAGGACCAAATGTCTTGACAGCAGCAGATGGCACGGAGGAGTCTAGAATGCCTCGACTTTAGATGTGGCAACACACATTGCCTCCTTTTCAGTGAGATAAATGCAACACTGAGAATTGGGCTTGTGGAACTAGGAGCCCTGATCCAAGGTGTGAGGCCGTATTACCAGTTTACATACTAGAAATTGTCACCAGTAGATACTATGTGCATAGGTATCTTCTAGTATACATATGGACAGCAAGACATCAGATTGGGACTGGGAGATGGTTCTGTGGTTAAGAGCATTTGCTCTTCCAGAGGACCTGGGCCTGAGTTGGATTCCAAACATCCACATGGTGGCTCACAATTGTATGTAAGTCCAGTGCCAGGGGATTTGACACCTGCTTCTGGCTGCCAAAGGCACCAGGTATGCAAGCGGTGCACAGACTTACATGAAGGTAACTACCCTCCGACTTGGAGAGGGTTGTATTTACTCTCCAAGAATAGTTACTAGGCAGATAGCCTCAGAACCACTGTCAGCCAGGCCTTTTGCTCAGATATCCCATGCCATGCAGAAAACCGTCTCCCACAAAGGACCCCCAGATACAAAATTAGAACCGTAGCCAACTTCAGAAGAAAGGAGGGTAGATGTGAGGCATGTTTTCCATCTACTCTCTCAAATATGCTGCTAGGGCATCCATTGATAATCAAAGGGCTTTCTGGTACCAAACCCTAGGCCATCCACAGCATACTGATGGCTACCCAAATTCCTTCTAGCTGTGTAGAGCGATACGCTCCGCATTCCCTTTCCTGTGCCTTCTTTCTTACCACTGTGAATCTGTATCTACTTACATCTTTATCTCGCCCCAAGTGAGAGGACTAGAATGCATCTTCTGAGGCAACTTTGTAGTTTGAACTTTTCACGTGAGTCACGTCCGCGTCCTCCCAAGCCGCATTCTCGGATTCATCTTTAATCCGTGAGAATTTGAGCTCTAAGTCCGGAGCAGTTGCCCTTCCAAACAGAGATTAACAACAAAAGAGCTGTTTCTTATTACCCTCTCTCACACTGACTGTGAAGGGATTCCCCAAATGTCACAGAAGTGCTATGGTGTGACCGTGGAAGAAGAAGTCCAAAGAAGAATCGTGACCTTGCAGGAGAGAATCATGCCTCAGAATAGATTCAGGGCATCAGGATAGATGAGACGCTTTCCTGCTCTGAAATTGGGCCTGTGTACCTGGAAGATGTCCCAATTTGTGGCAGATAGAGTCAATTTGGACTCTACCCACTGCAAAGGCAATCTCCCCCACTACTGGTGTCTTAAATTCAAGTTCATTTATTCAGCAGGTACAAGTAGGTGCTTGTGGTATGCTAGAGCTTCTGTTGGAGAACCAGTTATATCTTATTGATACGAAATTGACAGACATCAAAGGAATAACAGAAGGATGTGCAGGGTGTGGGTAGGGTATTGAAAGATGAGAGATGCTGATTAACTATGTGGCCTTGGACAAGGTAACCTAGCTTTCTTGTGTTTTGGGTATCGTTCTGGAAAATGAAGGAGGTGATGTTATGCGGGTATTTTATGGGGCTATTGATAACACATATGAGTTCAAGAGTGTATGAGGTACCCAAAGGAGGGATGCTGGCTGAATGCAGATTTTGCTTTCAGTACCCTAAATCTCAGTATCTTCTCATTCTGGTCCTTATTTCAATTATTTCAACATTCTGGTCCTTTCTTTCTTTCTTTCTTTCTTTCTTTCTTTCTTTCTTTCTTTCTTTCTTTCTTTCTTTCTTCCTTCCTTCCTTCCTTCCTTCCTTCCTTCCTTCCTTCCTCCCTCCCTCCCTCCCTCCCTCCCTCCCTTCCTTCCTTCCTTCCTTTCTTTCTCTTTGCAGCTCTAGCTGTTCTGGAACTTGCTTTGTAGACTAGGCTATCCTTGAACTCAAGGATATCTGCCTGTCTCTGCCTGCTGAGTGCTGTGACTAAAGGCATGTTTCACCATGCCCAGCAACCAGCATGCTTTCTTAAAGAACCCAGAGCCACCAGTCCAGAGATGGTTCCACCCACAATGGACTGCCCCCCTCATAAATTGCTAATTAAGAAAATGTCCTCCAGACCTACCTATAGCCCAGTCTATGGAGGCATATTTTTCAACGGAATTCCTTCCTCTCTGATGACTTGTTTGTGTCAAGCTGACATTAAACTAACCAGTACACCTACCAAGAAATCTTCCTATGGGTATTAGCTAGGTTCTCTTGAATTCAATTCACTTCCAACACTATCTAGGTGGAGACTGCATCAGATTTCTTGGGAGTTGAGAGTTCAGTCTCTGAAGACTGCCTTCTTAATTCGCCATGAGTCCCAGATTGTGACCTGATCAATTATCTGTAAATAAGAGATTTATGAACTTCCTTTCTAGAGGACATCACAGACCCAGAAAAGCATGCTATTTGCCTATTTAAAGGATATTGCAGAGAGTTTGGATGAACAGACAGATGGAAGGTATGCTGTCTAGTTTTATGTCAACTTGACCCAAGCTATTATCATCTGAGAGGAAAGTACCTCAATTGAAAAAAGTCACCACAAGATTGGCTGAAGCATATTCTATAGGGCACTTTCTTAATTAGTGGTTGATGGGGGGGGGCTCAGCCTATTGTGTGTTAAGCCACTGCTGGGCTGGTGATCCTGGGTTTTATAAGAAAGCAGATTGACCAAGACTTGAGGAGCAAGCCAGTAGCCAGCACCACTCCATGGCCTCTGCATCAGCTCCTGCCTCCACGTTTTGACTGTTTGAGTTCCTGTCTTGACTTACTTCAGTGGTGGACTATGGTGTGGAATTATATGTCAAATAAATCCTTTCCTCCACAAGTTGCTTTGGTCATGGTGTTTTATTATAGCAATAATAAATAACACTAGTTAAGAGAAGGAATGTATAAAGGAAAGATACGGTTGCCAGTTGCTGGAATTGTGTAGCAATGGTTGGAGGTTTGCCCATGTTGGAAAAGGTGCATCACGAAGGACAAGCTTTGAGGTTTTAAATCTAGCAGCACTCAGGTTAGCTCTCTCTCTCTGCCTGTTGTTGTGTCTCGAGATGAAAACTCTCAGCTACTGGCACTATGCTTGCCACCCTACTGCTGTGCTCCCCACCACGATGGCCATGCCACCCTACTGCCATGCTCCCCACCACAATAGCCATGCTACCCTACTGCTGTGCTCCCCACCGTGATGGCCATGCCACCCTACTGCTGTGCTCCCCACCGTGATGGCCATGCCACCCTACTGCTGTGCTCCCCACCACAATAGCCATGCTACCCTACTGCTGTGCTCCCCACCGTGATGGCCATGCCACCCTACTGCTGTGCTCCCCACCGTGATGGCCATGCCACCCTACTGCTGTGCTCCCCACCGTGATGGCCATGCCACCCTACTGCCGCGCTCCCCACCGTGATGGCCATGCCACCTTACTGCTGTGCTCCCCACCATGATGGCCATGGACTCTAACCCACTGAAACTGAGAGCCCCAAATTCAATGTTTTCTTTCACAAGTTGTCTTGATGTGTTCTTAATATTGTAAAACTAAGCATTTAGTGAAAAGGTGATTTTCTGTCACAACCATAGAATATTTCAGAAACACAGTCACACAACTATATCCAGAGGCAGATGTTTTCCAGAGCCACCTTTGTCACCTTTTAAATTATTTCTGAATATACGCATATTTCCTTCTATTTAAATCATTTTCATTTTGCATACCAACACTAGTTCCCCTTCCCTGCCCTCCTCCCCTCCACCCTTCCTCTCGTCTTCCCTATCCCCTCCCTATCCACTCCTCAGAGGGGATAAGGCCTCCCTTGGGGAGTCAACAAAGTCTAACATACCAAGTTGAGGCAGGACCAAGCCCCTCCCCTCTGTATCAAGTCTGAGCAAGGTATCCCACCATAGAGAATGGGCTCCCAAATGCCAGCTCATGCACCCCTGGTAAGTCCTGGTTCCACTGCCATCTCTCACCAACACATCATCATCATAACTGTCACCGGCATTCAGAGGACCTGCCCGTTGCCCCTGACATTCTCTTTCCTTTCTGTCTGACCTTCTTCTTAACTAGTGCCCATGACTGTGCCACTGAAGAAAGTGGCACCCTTCATCATCTCTCAGTACATAGGTCATCAGAAAGAAGAGGGGGCTGCTGAGTATCTCCCTTTCCCACGATGGAATGATGGAGGGCCCTGTCTTATGCGGGTGTCCATTGCTGCTGTGTGCTCATGGTTGGAAAGGTCATGCTGGGCACGGATGGCAGTGTTTCATGGCGCTCTTCTCCATCCTTGCTTTCTTTTATTTCCTATCCCGTGATGTTTCCAGACTTTGGAGGGATGGTCCATCTATGTCCTGTTTAGTCCCAATGATCACTTTCTCTCAGCTCTTTGACCATCTCTCTGCACTATTACCCTCTGTGAAAATGAACTTCTCTGGCTAATGCTGACAACAGCAGTAGTAGCTTCCTCTCCACTGGCCAGCTGTCATAGTGACTAAAGGTGCTGTGAAGGCTGATGGGGGAGAAGTGCTACTGGTGGCCGTATCGCATTGTGCCCCTGTGAAGTATGATGCCAACCTGCCAGGGAACATGTGCATGATGGTGAAATAGTGGCGTGACTCTTGAGAGGGCAACCAGCTACTCTGGATTGTATCTGAGACCTAGTCCGCAGAAGGGAATATATATACCTGGTTTTAAAACCTGGTCAAAAACTCATAGCTCATATGGGTATAAACCCTACGTGGAAACTGATATAAAACCAAATGGACTTCAAAATATTTATGTTTATACTCATAGACAGCCTTTTCCTCGGAATAAAGGTTAATGCAAAGATGCTTAAATAAAAAACTTTGCTGTCCTATTTGATATGCAACACATTCTGCCTCGGTGTTTTCTTAGGCTGTTGCCCAGTTTGCCTTCAGGTCATTTTGTTAATGGGAAACTTGCCTTTCCACTGAGGGACCAGTTTCTTGCATCCAACAGTTAGGTTGAGAACAGAGTCTTGGCAGGAAGAAGGGAAAAGACTTTCAACGATAAAAAATAAACACAGCTATGACGCATTGACATGCTTTAAAAGTGTATGAGGATAAATTTTTAGACTGTAGTTAGGAATTATATTGGCTTAATGAGGTGGTGGATGTAGTTTCTCCTCCAAGATCCATGACTTCACTAGACTTGTCTAGTTGGCTAGATTTCCAGTACCAGGCATGATTTTTCTCTTGTTGAGTAAGTCTCTAGTACAATTAAACAACTGCTATTTGTCCAATATCAAATATTCAGCCCCAAACACATACAAACAGTTAACATTATTTAGACTGAATACGTTGTATTTATGTTCCTATCTGTCTGTCTGTCTATCTATCTATCTATCTATCTATCTATCTATCTATCTATCTATCTATCTCATCTATCTATTTATCTTCTACCTATGAAACAATAATTAAAGAAATAAGAGGATATGAATTTGAAAAAGAGCAAGGGGGACACATGGAAGGGCTAGGAGGGAGAAAACAAACAGAAGGGCGAAATGATGAATAGAAATTTAGTGTCAGAGGCAGAGCTATAAAGCTGTGGGAACCACCAGGACCTAGGTCCTGATTTTCTTCTTAACCTAAGAAAATACAATTAGCAATTAGAATAACAGAAGTTTGCATTTCCAGAACACTTCCTACATCTAGGAAGTCTATGAAATCAATCCTGCTCTAAGATTACTTCTATTTTATTACTTCTTCCCATTGAGGAGGCAGTAGATAATTTCCAACTTCAGATTTGTTCTTAAGAATCATATAGTCTTTACATCTCCTAATAAAATGGAGAAAATAATGCTTTCTCCAAAGACTTGCACAGAAGATACGTAGGAGAAAGCCCCCAGGCGATGCTGTTTTGGACTGTGTGCATGGTCATTTGCTTCCTTCTCTAGGAAGGAAGCTCAGCTGCCTGATCCTCTGCCTAGCTTCTTCTGGATCTCTGCAGGTTCCTTTCCACAACCTGAAGAACCACAGTAATCCTTTGGAATGCCTGGGAGCAAGTCTGCAAAGTAGCCATTTTCCCTCCTCTGGGAGCAGGCACAGACAGGGACAGAAGGATGGCTCTCCCCGGCTGGCTGTCTTCAGGTGTCATATCCCCCTGTTTGTGGACACACTCTAATAAACAGATGGAGAGTTTTATCTGTTTTACTTTTCTTATTTGGGCCATGAGATCTCAACATCTGAGACACCAGAGGTAATTGTACAGTGAACTGACACCAACTGCAATGAGGAAAGACCTTCTCTGTTTCCCCTGCCTCAGATTGCACAGCAGGATGTGCTAATTAAAACATCTGTCTCCCTCCGGTTTCCAATATTAGATGTCTTCATTTATTTACTTATTAAAGAGTAAAAGGAGAATTTGCACTTCGTTATCTTTTTCTTGCCTTTATTTTATCTCTGGTGTTAAACATCAAGCGATCTCTTAGAAAAATGACTAAGTAAGACAACTATAATTAAATATTATTATTCGATGTGGTGATTTACTTTCTAGCACTGGCAACTTGAATAACTATGACCTTGTAGGATGAGATGTCTCCTAGAGGTATCTATTGTCTGCTTTGGACAGCATTGAACACCTGCTGGCTTAGGAATAGTGATTGCAACTATGTGGATTGGTGGCAGCTGAGCCATACTTCTCCCACAGGTTAAGGAGTGAGGGGCTTTTCCAAGAATGTGGCTTCATCCTCAGACTGTCATTTTTCTCAAGGGCTTTCTCGCCACAGTGATTAATTGGCCTGTACCCCTGCTTCTATTCAGATAGACTGGGGAGTCCTAACCTTATCCATGTAGAATTTCGCTTGGGTTCTCATCCATGGGTATTCAGCTTAGCAGTCATCTTCTGATCACTAATAAGTTAAGCAGGTGAATGCAGCCAATGGGCTAAGGCTTGAGCAGATATCATTGAATCACAGAGAAGTTCATGTGAGCCCGGACTGAGTCAGAGCCATGGAAGTTATGGGTAGAATGCGTAGTCTATTTTGAAGGGAAAAGGAAAATGAACTCAGTAAGTTCCCAAACACCAAACACGTGTCTAATATTCTCTCCCTTCTCTTCTATTTAGAACAATAAGAGGACACTGTCTTTTGTCCTTTATTGAGCAAGATCATTTTACTAAGTGTTAGGGAGGCTTTGTTTGTTTTTGAATGCTCATTAGAAATAAAGTATCCTTTTTTTCCCCACAGATGATATCCAGTTTCTCCTGCTGTTCTTATTCCTAAGCTTGCTTCTTTTTTTCATTATTCACTCTCCTGCCCACTCCTACCAATTGATTTGGAGCATAGTGGAAAAACCATGTTGTGAGTCCAAGCCAATGAAGAGTCTCCTGCACACCATTTCCAACATATTGCAGTGACCCTTTACCATTGCTGGCATATGTCTGGACCTGCAGTTTTGTGGTTGCTTGGGAATAAGTGATAGAAAATGAGTCTAGGTAAATAGTGGCTACTTCCTGAGTTGCCGAAAAAGTATTCCTGTGGCTAGCCCCTCTTGATTTTAAAAGTTATGCTCTGAAAATGAGGGCATTATAGCTTTTCCCTGGGATTCTGCCCCGTTGTTTCTTTGAGCAACAGCATGCACACAATACTGTCATTTATGTGTGTGATATGGTAGATGCTTAATATGTTAGTTGTTTATGTTTTCCCAGTTGGGCAGATGTACAGCAGATATGCAGTGTACTTTTGGGTAGTCAGGTGCATACCAAGTACCATATAAAAGCAAGACTATTAAGGGAAAGGAATTTTCTCATTCCGTTCTCCAGGTAAAACTAAGTTTTCCATGTCTTGTAGGTGATATTTTTAATGAAGTGCTTGCTATTTTTTTCAGTATTTCATTTGATAAATATACAATGCCTATTCTGTGCCAGGTATAGGCTATGGATAAAGTATGTGTTGGTGTGCAGGACAATTGAATGAGTTTGAGGCAGGAGTACACACAAAATGCTTCTCTCAATTATGTCTTTAGGAATGTATTAAAAAAATTCAGTGAAAACTAACATAATGAGGAGGCCATTGTAGTTTTATTCAGGAAATTGTTCAAATGCATACAGATTAGCAAATATTCAGTCAAGGAGCCCACATGTGATGGCTGTTTTAAATATTATGCCAAAATGTTACAGTTTAATAAAGTAAAAAAGCAATATGATGGAAAACTGGCTTTTTCGAGTTACCTTAGTTGTGTGAAATTAAAAAAAATACATATTTTAAAATGTATATGAAAACAATATAGGAAGGAAATACCTTCAGTAGTGACAATGGTTTAACGTTTCTTTATTATTCCTCCTTTGAATGAGCAAGTATCATCCTTATAGTGTTAAATAAACACAAGCTCACCCTGACATCTCCACAAAAGTACTGTGCAATGGTAGAGATGCTTCTGCCTGGAGGGGAAGACACATTTAAAGATGTTGCTGAAATGTAAAATGGAAGGAAACCAGTGCCCTAGAGTCTGTACAGAGGGTTAAGTGTGGCCTTTGATGGAATCTGGCTTTTAGGACTTAGTAAGTGTCTGTTTCGTTGTGACATATAAGGCCAATATGCTTTCTACAGTGTAGGAAAGCATGCGTCATGTGCAGGTTGTGTACAGTTTGTCCTTTCCAATTCTCTCTGACCTGTATTTTAACTCAGTTCTCTCCCACTTTTCCCTATGTATTGTGGCCACATCTATTCCTTTCTAACTACTGTATGATTATCAATACCCTACTGCTGGCACCTCTGAGACTGCATCCCAGCATTCAGTTATGAGGATATGTAGATTCTCTTAAAATATTATCATCCGCAGCTGGGTGTGGAGGTGAACTCTTCTAATAACAGGGGATAGAGGCAGTGGATCTCTGTGAGGTCAAGGCCAGTGTGGTCTACGTAGTGAGTTCCAGGCAGCCAGAGTTACATAATAGACCATGTCTCAAATGAACCAAAACAAAACACAAAATGATCAGTGTGGAAATTATAACCATGCTAATGGAGGTATACTGCTAATGGTTTAAATGAGAAAGTTTATTAATTCACAATAGTCGTGTAACAAAGCTCGCCAAAGTTCAGTGGCTTAAAACAGCCAGCAATTTATAATTTCTCCTGAGTCTTGAATTGGCTGGGAAGACTTGCTGATGTGGTCTGGAACACAGTGGGCCTCACGTGAGCATCTGTGCTCAGCTACAGATGGGCTGCTTGGCTTTGCTGATCTTGGCGAGCCTCTCTGCTCTTTGGAGCTTTCATTTAAATGGCTTTAGCTTAGCTCCGTACGTTCACCACCACTTTAACATGCGCTTTCTTTAAGGGTAGCCTGGATGTTGCTATGGTGATGAGCAGCAGAGGAAAGTGAGGCATGTGCAGAGACACTTGAGGCCTAGAGCTGGAGCCCGCACACTGTTCATATTGCTACATTCTGTGGACGGAAGCAATCGAAAGTCCGATGCAGACTCGCTCGCGAGGGAAACAGACCCCACAGGCTATTGTTAGATGAGGAGGTGCAAACTCACAGCTCAGGTGTGTGCTGAGGTCATCTTTGAAACTGTCAAATATGGTAGAGGGTTGACATGACGATCTGTTAGGGAGTAGTAGTACTGACCTGGGCGAGGGAACACACTGTGTGAGGCAAGAATGCTTGCATGAGATATTCTGCCAGATTTTGATGCACAAGTGAGAAAGAGGATAGAATAGAAAATGCTTCTTAGATGGCCAGGGCAACAAAGAGACTGATATATGAGACCTTCACCCTGAAAAGTGGGGTTTGTATTTTGGGATGAGTAGGAAGTGGTGGATAGATAAGATAGAGATTTACTTGGGTACATGTTAAAAACCGCCAAAAGAATCTTTTGAAATTGATAATTGAATGTTGTCTCATACTGATCAAATTCATGGGAATTAAGCCTCATATTAAAAAAAATATATTCCTGGAAATTCTACTATATAGTCAGAAACATTATATAGATCTGTATTCTTGTGTTCATAGGTTGACATTGCCAAGATGCTTTGTTTAAAAGAAACAAACAAACAAAAAATAGACTAAAACACTGATGTCTGGCCCCATGATCAGAGTCTGTTGAATAGACCCGAGATGCAGCCTTGGCATCAGTATCAACAATAAAGTCTGTCTGGGTAAATTTAATGTGCAGCCAGTCTTGAGAACCACTGACCTAGATAGTTAATTCCCACTGTGAACAATCAATGCGTTCAGAGTTGCAAGCCACAGCAAAGGGGCACCAGGACAAAGGCTCTCCAAGCTCTTTGTAGGACTGGAATTAGCATGAAATTGCTGGGTGCCAATCAGGGCATGGAGATGGAGCAGCCGAGGACGAATTCCTGAAATTCTGGAGATCCAGCCCGGACATGCACCTGGGGTTGGGGGTGCAAAGCTCTGGGATGCGTTTATCTTACTGCAAGGGCAAATCTCAGGAAACCACCCTGAAACAGCCTAGGGAACGATTGACAATGCCATCCCAACCATTGCTTTTAAATTCAAAACTGGGCACTGGTGAGATGACTCAACAGTTAAGAGCATTGCCTCCTCTTCCAAAGGTCCTGAGTTCAATTCCCAGCAACCACATGGTGGCTCACAACCATCTGTAATGAGGTCTGGTGCCCTCTTCTGGCCTTCAGGCATACACACAGAAAGAATATTGTATGCATAATAAATAAATAAATAAATATTAAATTCAAAACTTGTCTTTTCTATAGGAGGATTAGAGAATATAACTTCCACCGTTTTCCTTAAGGAGGCCAATGCACCACACCATGGCTCTTGAAAGAATGCTTCCTGTGATTGCAAGACTGTAACTGCTGCTTCCCGATTTTACGCCATGAGTCAGAGTTTGGACCTTATCATGACTTAGATCATCCATGAAACTTTTTGTGGTTAATGTCTTATGTGTGTGGCCTAATTATCCGTCTATGGTCAGTCCCTGAGAGAAGCACAGAATGCTTAGGTTCCCCCTCAATGTTTATAAGCCGTTCTTGGCAGAACTTTCATCACATAGGTTTTGGGCTGGCCTCTATGACCTTTCAGTTTATTTTTGGTCTCCATATATCCCATCTATTTGGGATAAATTTTAATTGCATAAAAGAAAGCGGGTGAGTCCTGGTGGGGATACTGGCAGCTTCAGGATTTCTTGAAGCAGTTGTCAAGATGTCTTTAGGGTGCACAATGACACATGGAAAGGCTGCATTCTTGGTACCACCCCAGGCCTCTGGGCGTAGAGCTCAGGCGTTTGCACTTTTCGCTTTCTTTTGTGTGATTCTTTTACTTTTGGATACTTTCTTGAGATAGTTCTTATTCAAGTATTATGCTTATAGAAAAACAGTAGCAGTTTGGTGGAATGTACTGGTTGGCAAAGGCTTGCTTATCAAAATATCATTTATAATAAAGGCATAACCATTCTTTAAAGATTTTTTTTCCCCAAAGCTCTATGCAAGGAGTTGTGTTTTCCCAGCCTCCTTGACTGTCGTTGGAGTTGACCCATTTGCATGGAATGTATTGTGTTTAATTAACACACCTAAAACATAAGCAAAGAGAGAGGGTGGAGGGTACTGGGGCTACATAGTGAGGCAGAAGAGAAAACACAATAGAGATAATAGGAAAGAACAAGGGTGGATATACGTGTACCAGGTCTAGTGTCATCCAAGGCAATACGCAGAATGGAAAGCTTTACTTTTTAGTGCATACAAAAATCTCATGTGTGCTTTCCACGAGTGTTTGGTGGGCCCTCACATACCTGGAAACACTGAGACTTCTGGCAGCACCTTGCCCAAGGTCAGACAGTTACTGACGGCGAAACCAAGAACAGAACTCAGAACTTTGTTGTGGAATCAACTTTTTGTCACTCCCTAGCTAGGCTGGTCACATGCCGCCTGCACTGCTTACTGCTGCTCATGCGAACCCTGAGTGAAGGGCTCTCTGTAACGTAATTTAGGATGACTCTTTGGTGAGGTGTGTGGCATCAGTAGGGAATAGGGTAGAGCTGGGGTCCTTAAAGTCTCTTATAAAGGTCAACTAAAGGTCACCAGGCTTGTTGAAGAAGGTCCTATCACATGTAATAAGAGAATTAGAGTCGACTCTGAGTGTTCTTCCCTGTCACTTCTTTCTCCTCCCTCTCTTCCCTTTTCCCCCTTCTCTAATCTCCCACAAAGAGAGCTCCAAACCCACCATATACTAAAATTGGGATGTCTTTGCATGATAAGGCACGATAGAAGGAATGTTCAGGAATCATCCTCACTTATTTCTGGTCTCGCCCATTGTGGCCAAAGGCAGGGAAATCCTAGAGTGACTGGTTTTACTTTTTAAACTCTCTCTCCTCTGTTTTGCTTTTGGGTTAAAGAAGACACTAACTGCCACAAGCTTTGCCTAATCTTGGCAGACCTTGTGATGCTCATGATCGATTTTCCTCATTACAGCTGTCTGGTGATATAAATTAGTGTAACAGTCCACACACAAGTGCAATAGCCATTGGTCCAGGAACACTTGCTTACTTTCCTGAGCCAGCCAGCCCTCCTCATGAAGAACCAAGGCAAGTCTATGCACAGAGAGGGTACAACACAAAGGGACACTGTTTGGTCTGGAGAACCAGGCTGTTTCTCTCACACCCAGACCCCAGGGAGACTTGAGCAACCTAAAAGAAAAGCCAAATCTACTTTTCTTTTTAAAAATATGTGTGTACATGTGTGGGCAGACCTCTCTCTCTCTCTCTCTCTCTCTCTCTCTCTCTCTCTCTCTCTCTGTGTGTGTGTGTGTGTGTGTGTGTATGCCTTTTTTGTTGTTTAAGAGACAGGATTTTCACTGGCCTACACATCATCAGATAGGCTTATGTGGCTGGCAGACAAGCCCTATGGATCTGCGTGTCTCTCCCTCCCACAGTGCTGGGATTACCAGCAAACCACACTCAGCTTTTGCACCCGGATTCTAAGGCCCTTATGCTTCTGAGGCAAACACCTTACCGACTAGGCCATCTTCCCAATCCCTACCTGACCTTTCTGATTTTACTTCTTTGTTAAGGAAAAGCCTATTCTCTAGACACCCTGAGGAATAGGTTAGAGACATAAACTTACAAGATCCAAATACTAAGGCTTTCTTTTTTAGGAAAAACTCTGTATCACTAGGATAGAAAGCTTTTAAAACCTTAGTGAGTGTGTTTGCTGACTTCAGACCTGGAGAATGAATAAAATCTTTGATGATAGCCAACATTATGGCCCGTTGATTGCCCCTTGCCTCCCTCTGGGCACTGTCTTTGCTATTTAGAGAACTGGGTCTCAGTCAGTGGTACTAGTATGCTGCACTTCGCTAAAAGAAAGAATGAGAGGATTAGGGAAGGAAGCTGTTATTCACCCAAGGTCATTTATTTGTCATGTTCAGAAGCCTAGGTTTGTAGTTTGGAATCTTAACCAGAAAACTTAGCCACTCTCCCATCCTACTATGGGCCTCTTATGAACTAGCTCATTCTTAGTATATTGAAAAATGTAAAATTCTGTTCCTCTGGGAGTTCTCTGGAAGGAGCATTATCATCTGAACATTAATATAGACTCAAAGAATGCATTTCTTCATCTTAACATTTTCTCAGAGTGAGCATCTACATCTAAGGTTGTTGGGCTCACTGAAGTGCAGGGAATTCTTTATTTCTTCTTCTTCTTCTCCTTCTTCTTCTTCTTCTTCTTCTTCTTCTTCTTCTTCTTCTTCTTCTTCTTCTTCTTCTTCTTCTCCTTCTCCTTCTCCTTCTCCTTCTCCTTCTCCTTCTCCTTCTCCTTCTCCTTCTCCCTCTCCCTCTCCTCCTTCTCTTCTCTTTTCTTTTCTCTTTTTCTAGACAGGGTTTCTTTGTGTAGCTTTTGGCTGTCCTGGAACTTTCTCTTGTAGCCCAGGCTGGCCTCGAACTCACAGAGATCTGCCTGCCTCTGCTTCCCGAGTGCTGGGACTAAAGGTGTGTGCACCACTGCCCAGCTTGAAGTGCAGAAAGTTCAACAGTTACACATGGAGGTGGACTTGCTACACGGAGCCCCTCCAAATATATTTTACTTCACCACTCCTTGAAAGCCCGTGATCCAGATGGTCACGCTGTCCCTTCAAAGAAAAGTTTGCGCTTATTTTAGGTAAAGGGGCCTATTTTAAGCTAAAGGACGAGGGCTCCCTGTTCTGCGGCTGTGCTGGCTCGTTTCCCTTCTGCTGTCTGCAAAACTGGAGTATTCTCTAAACAATGGGTGGCTCAGCCTGCGGGAAGTCTCAGGTGAAATAGATTTAGCAAGCAAAAAGAGAATGTTAGTTGTTTTTTTTTTTCTCCCTTTGATTTTTCCTGGTCCTGTTTGATGATAATTCCCTGCACTTGGTGCTCCTTTCATCCAAGGATCTGTAATTAATTAAGCCTCACAACTCCCCTGGCAGGCAGAGCAGTACAAGAATGTTCATTTAAAACCCATCCTGTTTGATACCGTAGGACTGCTGCCACTAAGGCTCTTGAAAAGAAAAAATGAAAAAATAAAAAGAACCTTCCCATTGTGAAACTTCTTTTTAATAGAGTGAATTAGGAGAGAAAGGGAAGAAGCAATTTTGTGTGGGATGCCTGCTCAGTTACAGCTACAGACGGAGTCCTGCGTTTGGGGCTCTGACACCTTTCTTCGAGTGAACTAGACGCGTAAGCTTTTTCTGCAATGTTCACTGCCACAAGACTTAGTGGCTCTAGACAATAAACATTTGCCAGCCCCTCCTGGTTTGGGATTCAGGAATTCATCACTGAATTACCTGGATGGTCATTGGATGGAGGTCTCATAGGGTGGTAATCAGGATGGCAACTGTGTTACAATCATCTGATTGCTCATGGGTGGCTGCAAAATTTCATTCTGGAGCAGAGTTTTCATGTGACCCCCTAGTAGGTGAATTGACTGAATGCATGAAAGGTATGATAGGCTCTGGAAATATAGAAGAACTCCAGAACTTCTCATCTTACTCCTAAATGTTAAGCTTATAGAAATAAGACCTCTATATGTAGTTTTGCAACTTTCAAAGAGCGGTGTATTCTGCTTTTATCAGGGTTGTGTTGTATGTCTTACTACAAAAGAAGGAGTTCTTTTAAGGTGTCAGGAATTCTGGATAGAAGTTCGCCCATCACACCCAGGGAACGGCACACACCATGATGGCTGCTACTGTTTTGTTATTTTCTTGTTGTTGTTGTTTTCTTTTCTTTTCTGTTTTGAGACTGGGTTTCAATATGTGGTCCAGATTGATCTGGAGCTTGCTATATAGCCAGGCTTGCTTCAAACTCACGACCCTCCTGCCTCAGTTCTCAAGGGCAGAGGTTAGAGGTATGCTTCACTACAGTCATTGATTTTTTTTTGGTGACTTCTATAGTTGAGTGACTCTAGTTTATTTCTGATCTTTTCTGGGATCTCTTGCCTCTTCTAAGTGCCTCAAGGCCAGTGGTTGGTGAATTAATCCATGGCATTGATACCAATCTCCAGTTTGTATCTTCAGAGTGTAAAATTGAAATAAAAGGGATGGGATGCGCAGCATATCACCAAAGCCTACAGATGGTGGTGTTGAAGAACAGAGCTGACCAAGAGTATTTTATCCGTATCAAACACCTCTATCTCAGTCAGTCAAGAACAACTGGATATGCCAGCTGTCAATCACAGAGCTGGCCTCATGGTCAGCAGCAATGCATGTGATAGTAAACAGCAAATCAGCAAGGTGTATGTGCATCGCGTACAGAGGCAGGGGAGGCAGCATGAGTCGACTATTGGCTTCATTCAACAATAATTTGTTAAATCACTACTATGATCCAAGACATATTTTAGGTGCTAGGTATATTAAGGTAAATCAGACACATGAAATGGCTTTTATTTTACTAAGCGACACACAGCGATGAGTAAATACACAACACAATATCACATAGTCATTTGTGAGTGCCAGTAAGACGAATAAAGAAGGTAACACCAAAGTGGGCTGCTTTGCCAGCATGATGTTGATGGTGATAATTTTAACACAATGACTCAAATAACATTTATTGAGTTCCTACTGTACACTGAACACTGTAACTGGACTTTTTCATTGGCACTGTCAGCTCCCCCAATAATGACATGGAGACTTATTGTTAATTACAAAACTTGGCTGATAGCTTAGACTTATTTCTTACTAGCTCTTATGACTTACATGAACCCATTTTTATTAATTTATGTGCTGCCACTTGGCTCATGTCATGTTACCTCATCTCCTACATGTTATGCTTCTTCCACATCTCCTCGCAATCCCACGTTCTTCTTCCCAGCATTCTCTCTGCCCTGAAAATCCTGCCTAGCTATTGGCTGTTTAGCATTCTGTTAAACCAATTATAATGACATGACTTCACGTAGTGGAAAGGAATAGTCCACAGCAGCACACAATGCTGGGCATTGAAGGTAAAGTGGTAACATTGGTTTCTTGATAGCATGGTGCCTTAGTCAAGATCGACGAAGAGAGAAACCATAAGTAATCATACTACTGAAGAGAAAATGGTCAGTCCTACCTAGACAATTCAGATAAAGAGATCTGGGAAAATCTGCTTTGGTTTGGTTTGGTTTGGCGTGGTTAGTAGCCATCCTCTAGAGAAAGCTGAAATCCAAGTACCAAGAGGAGTCAGGCAGGCAGAAAATATCCCAGACCAAGAGGAAAGGGCAAGGACATGGCTTAGCCTATCCAGAAATAGAATGAAGAATAGTGTAGCTTTATAAACCCAGGGCAACTGGAAACATAGCATAATTAAGAAGCAAAATAACCTTCTTACATAGATATGACTTTGAGAACAAATATGTAATTCTTGGAAAACTATTTTTTCTTGCCATTTAAATATTGCCTAGTTCTCACATTAGAGACAGGTGTAACATTTAATCCATTGATCTGTGATATGAATTTCCTCCTGTAATTAGTTCTCTTTCCTCAGAACCCCTGAGAAAATCCAAAACACAGGACAAGTGTTATTATAATAAAATTTTATTAGGTAGTATAATTAAACAAAATGCTATATGGCAGTATGCCAGTCATTAAGTGTGTTGACTCATCTCATGACTGGGAATTCTTATTTAATATAAGTCTGTAGATTCACTTCTCTTCTGTAACTCACCTTAATGCAATGCTTTGGGACTGGTGTTTGATGTCTCAGGGTATACTGTCTTTGTATGTAGCTTCCCAACTACCTGAATTTTGGAACAACCTGAGAAATGCCTTTTGCCTCCAATAACTCTAGACTCTTTTCTTGCATGATGTAATTGCATTAACTCTCATTCAAATCTTTGTAGACAAACTTTTAACACCTAGTTCTGCTCTCTGTGAAGGGCATATACAAGCATATATAGGGTGTGTGTGTGTGTGTGTGTGTGTGTCTGCAGGTAGAAAAACAATTTCTTTTGTAGCCTCTTCCTGTGTCACCTTTTTCTGATTTTATTTATTCTTCTTTCTTACAATACATCCTAACCACAGTCTCTCCCTTCCTCCCAAGCCCACAGCCTCCCCTCTCTCTCAGATCCACTGTTCCTTCTTTCCCTTCAGAAAAGAGCAGGCCTCCCAGAAACACAACCAAACTCAACATAACAAGATGCAATAAGACCTTTTTCTCTGCTGTGCAGAGAATCATTTACCATAATAGCAGGTTCTCTGTTTCTCCGGTTAATCATCCAAGAAGCTTTTTTGCTTGCTCATGCCCTGGATTTCATATCTCTCCCAAGTAATGTTCTATTTATCCCAGTAACAGATGAATATGGGAAGATCAGGTGGAAAGACCATGTTTGCACAAAAACTTACTTCCAGGCTAGAAATGCATTGAAAACTTCAGTGTAAGTTTACTGTATATTCAGCGTATCATATATTTATTCTCTGAAGTAAACTTAGCAACTTGCATACGGTGAATCACCAAACCTTATGTTTCTCTGGAGAAGAAAGCACGATTTCTCAAAATACAGTATTGTTTTTAGAATGAAACTTGAGTTTGTTTCATTACCAATTTGAATTACTTTTGAGATTCTATACTACCTTAGCCTTACCAGCTCTAAAATGCAAATGTTCCCCACAAGGAACAAATGTCTTTTCAATTATTAAAATTGAACTTCAAGATATTCAATGGTTTCTTTTGATGAAAATGTTTGACTATATCTGAGAACTATTTCTTAAATTCTATTAATTAAAAAGGACAAAGGCAGGACTTGAAGGCAATAACAAGAGCAAAAACTGATTTATGAAAATTAAATGCATTTAATTTCCGTAAATATTCTAAGACATTGCGTCAAAAAGCATTAGGGCAGGAAAAGACTGACTCATGGGAAAGAGTCAACATGTTTCTGCATGCACATACCCAGACACCTACACATACACATAGACACACGCACACATGCACACGCACATGTGCCCAATCATGGAAAGAATAATCTTCTCTCAGGTATACACATACATACACAGAAACACCACTGTAGCCCCTGCATCCCACACTCTTGCTAATGGAAAGGATAGGCTGTCTCCTTCTCTCGGATATACACACACACCCATACACACCAACACCACCCTTGAGTCATGCTGCCTTGTGATCATCTTAGCACTTGAAGTTGGAGGCAGGACAATGATGCTACTTTTGCTTTTTAACGTGAAAAATATATTTAGAAGCCAGGGGAATGATTAAGTGTTCTCGATGTTCTATGAAATGGGCGTAATGACACTGAAATGTTTATTGAATTTCTGTTCTGTATTTTCTGCCCCGCTCTGTTCTGAAGGTTTGAGGGGTTCAAAAGAATGAGAAAGGCTGCTGTTTCAGCCTTCATAAAGTTTATCAGAGATGTGGGAAAGGGTAGTTTTATATTGCAGTGCTCTTATTCAGTAGATAGTACAGGGCATACAGACAGGTAGATAATTCCAGGAGTTGACAAAAATGGAGGCTATTAATGTTTCTAGAAGCCAACATGTGACTCCTCATGAAGAAGAGAAGTTTAATTGGACCTGGAGGGAAACGCAAAATTTGGCATCATTTTCTTCTTAGGGTAATGATAGTAAGTCATTTAACTGATTATTTGTCTGTCAGCTCACGGATTAGAGGGTAGAAATGCATGACAAACCTACAGAGTAACTATGCTTTAGAGTTCTCTTTAAGAGAGAGAGTCAGAGGGGAAAGAAGAGAAAGCCTTTCTAAAAACTTAGACTTGGGGCAAAATGTAGGAGGTGCACAAGAGAATTAACGGGTAATACTTACCATTTTGTGCAAAATATCCTTGACACAAACGGGGGCAATTTAAAGAAGGGTAAGTGACTCCCAGCCCACTCACTCAGGTTGATGGAGGGAATAATCATGGGGTTCCTGGCAGGTTGAAGAGAAAGGACCCAGGGTAGCTTCTCCCCTTCATTTCTAAACTAGAGGTAGGAAGCTTAGTGGCGAAGGAACGTTTCGGAAAACCAGCCCTTCTTGCTTTCCAGTCCTTTCTGTCTGTAACGGGATCTCAGGCCATTAGATGGGTCTGTTTTCCCTCCTCCTCCAAAGTTCCGGAGGAGATCTGTGAGTTATACCACTGACATTCAGGAGATCAAAGAAGTCACATTGGTTTGTGAACCCAAGATAATAGTAAGTATATATATTGAAGTCATGTTTTCAGTGGGGAGTCAGGGCAGGGAGGAGTCTGTGTTGCTCCAAAGTCTGTGGTTTAAACCCTGAGTATATATACACTCACCAGGAATACGGAAGTAGGCCTATATCCTACTGAAACCCAGACCAGCTCCTTTTCCTCTTTCTTCACCAAGAGATATAGTTAGCCTGAGTGTTGGGTCCTCAAAAGCATCCCCAGTTATTCTAATCTTCAGCAAAGTTGAGAACCACTTCTCTAAGGGCACATTTAAATGTTTTATGTCCAGATAGCTTAGCAAACCACAGACCACTGGATACCATTCCCAAGCGCTTGAATCATCAGATCTGGGATGAGACCCAAACATTTCCATCTCGAATACATTCTCACATCCTTTAGAGCTGTGGCTGATCTAGGGAACAGCAGTTGGGGAAAACACTGATTTTATCTGTGGAAGTCAGACGAGTCCAGGTTGTACCAAAGCAAAATTTTCTGAAGCTGGGGCCTACACATGTTCAGCTGCACCTTATGAGTCCTCACTGAGGTCGAGGTCCCAGGTTGTGACTTTTCAAAGCCCGCTGCAGTTTTTTTGCTATTGAACTGGATAATTTTGCTTCCTTTGTGTCTGGTCCCAAAAATTATTTTCATATAAACTGAACAGGTGACCATATGAAGGTTTTTGTGTCATTAGAGTTGTGTCATTGAAAGCTAGGGACATCAGCTTAGGTCTAGAGCCCATGGTAGAATATGAAGACCACATGCTTATGTAGTGGCAGCAATTCCAACTGCTTGTGGGCTATTTAAGAAACTTTTGAATGCAGGCTTTACACAGTTAGCAAAAGTAGATAATTGTGCATGGCAGAGGTCATCTAAAGGTTAGATATCAGAAGGTTAGTAAAACAGCAGAAGAAAAGGGCATACAAAAATTTCATGATAATTTAATAATGAGTTTTGAATTAGTAGAAATTGAACACTATTCATCAAATCTTCAGGTTCATAGTTGTCATCGTAAGTTTTTGTTAACTTGACACAAATCTAGACATACCTGGGAAAAAGGGACTCTCAATTGCAGAATTACCTCCATTAGATTGGAACTAGCTCTTGTAGACCAGGCTGGCCTCAAGCTCACAGAGATCCGCCTACCTCTGCCTCCTGAGTGCTGGGATTAAAGGCGTGCACCACCACCGTCCAGTGTCTTTGTCTATGAGCTGTTTTTACTTGCTAATTGATGTAATATAGCCCGGCCCACTATGAGCAGTACCATCTCTGGTTAAGTGGGTCTGGGCTGCCTCAGAAAACTAGCCTAGCAAGCTAGAGAGAACAAGGCAAGAGAGCAGCGTTCCTCAGTGTTTTCTGCTCCAAGCTCCTGCCTCAGTTTCTCCCTTAGCATCAGAAGAATGATTACATCTTCTAGTCAGATAAACCCATTCCTTTTGATTGCTTTTGTTCATGGTATTTCATCACAGCAATAGAAAGCAAATTAGAAAAAAAAAAAAAACCCGTAGTGTCAAGAGTGGCAGATTTGGGAGTGAAATTATTGCTGTTGGTGAGGGTCTCTGTTGGGAAAGCTATGCAAAATACAGTTGAACTGTATCAGAATGAGGATGACCATCCCCTTAAGTTAACCCATAGAGGTTCTGATGGGATTTTCCCTTTCATGTTTTGGTCTGCCCTCATTCACTTGTTAAAGTGTTAGCTATCACTGGAGAATCTCCTAATCAGAGGGAAGGAACAACCTGCTACAGGAGGCTCTTTTATTGGATCCAATGTGGATTTGGGTGTGGCCCTAGAGATTTCTGTGGTTGACTTCTGCACTGTCACGGGAGCCCACCTTACTGACAGAGACCAGGTCAGCTCTAAGTATCCATATGTGTGATTGACTCTGATCCATTCTTCATTCTTTCCTACTTCTACTCTGGTGCTGCCAAATTGGATTTGGACAAAAAGCAGTGGTAGGCACAGAAAGTTTGCTTGTAATTTCCTGTTGAAGGGTAGGAACAGGAGGCCTTAAGACAATAAGAACTTTAGTCAAAACGAGTGTGCACATACACACACAGAAGATAAAAGCAACAGAACACATAGCAGGCAGCCTAGAGTCATCTGGTTTCAAGACAGAAAAAAAGGAAAGTGAAAGAAATGCTGGAGATGGGTTGGTTGAGGGAAATAGAGTCAAGAAGAGAAATGCCTAGCAATCTTCAAGGTGCTCTGCTTTCATAGTGGGAATCTTGGGGAGTTACATATTGTGAACAGTTGGGCATGCTCAGTTCACGTGTTTGCTGGGAAGCAGTTTTCATCTCCAAGCCTAAAGAATCATTTGGCCTTTTGCTTATCTCAGCTCTGAACTTGAGACTCTGACTTTCCTACTTATCATTCCCTCAATTATACGTCCCTTGAACTCCCCTGTGCTGGTAAAGATCTCTCTCCCATCTTTCTGTGGCAGAGCTTGAGCCACACAGGCAAGGCCTATTATCTATTTGAATCAGATAAACCAGTGCTTCTTTATGTCAAGAATTCCACCAAAATTTAAGTACTGTGTGCCTGCGAGAAGCAAACACATTTTTAAAATTCCAATAAAATGCTTTGAATTTTGACCGAGGAGCTTATTCTGTTTTCCATAAATATAAAACCTGTGTCTTCCCTTCACTGCCAAACCCATGTAGCCCTTACACTTTCTTAACTGATACTGTTTCCATTTTATGGATGAGAAAACTGGAGCTGTACAATTAGGATACATACATTATCTATGCTTATTTATTTATACTTATTTATTTGTACTTACTTGCTGACTTAGAGTTTCTATTGCTGTGAAGAGCCACCATAACCATGGCAACTCTTACAATGAAAAATATTTAATTGGGTTGGCTAGTTTACAGTTCTGAGGTTCAGTCCATTATCATCATGATAGAGAGCATGGCAATGTGCAGGCAGACATGGTGATGGCTATATCTTAATCAGGAGGCAACAGGAAATGATCTCTGTGTCACACTGAGGGAAGCTTGAGCAAAAGCGACCTTAAGGCCTGCCCCCAAAGTAGCACACTTCTTCAAACAAGGTCAGACCTATTCCAACAAAGCCACAGCTCCTAATAATAGTGCCACTCCCTATGAACTTATGGGGGGCCAATCATAATAAAACTACCACACTTGCTGTTCATTTAACTTGCCTCATGGAGGCAGACAGTGGTATTTGCTAATGTTTAGCTCTCCTATATACCAAGGACTATGACTGTCTCAAAACAGAGGTTTGATAAATATTGTCAAACTAGATCATACTTTGTTGAAGACATTAAAAGGACGCAATAAAAGAGCTGTGCCTGGATATTCTCCATTCTCTCCAGATGTTAGATGTCAGTCTGGACATGGCAGTCCATATTGCAAGCATTCAAGAAACTGAGTGAGTTATTGTGCTGGCTGAAGGACTGACTCAAGGCCACATTCTCTAGTCCTTGTCCCAGGTGCCTCGATGAGTACTTTGTACTTAGCTGACTTGATTGGTTAAATTTTTATCCTTTATTTTGAGAGAAAGCAAAGCTAATAGAACTGCAAACATAGAGACTTTCTGGATTTGTTACCAAGAATCATCTTGATATTATTTTAATGATGTTTCCTAACTTCTTAAAGACACAAGTATCAGAGTGACAGACTTGACAAGTAGTTAGTAATGGCCCTTCACTCCTTTAGTTGTCATTTCTCATGTTTTGAGTTTGTTTACTAGTCAATCTGGATTGTTGTTGGTGTGAGAGGTCCTTCTGTGTATGCTTTGCCTTTTATTCGTTAATGAATAAAGAACTGCTTTGAGCCTATGGCAGGGAAGAACAGAAATCGGCAGAAAAGCTAGGCTGTATGCTGGGAGAAAGAAGGGCTGAGTCAGAGAGAATCCATGGAGCTGCTGCTGGAGACAGATGTGCTGAAACTTTTCTGGTAGGCCACAACCTTGTGGTGATGCACTGATTAATGAAGATGGGTTAAATTAAGATGTAAGAGTTAGCCAATAAGAAGCTAGAGCTAATGGGACAAGCAGTGACTTAAATAATACAGTTTTGTGTGGTTATTTCAGGGCTAAGTGGCCGGGAACTAACTAGGAGCTCCCTGCAACAAATTGGCACCCAACGTGGGGCTAAATCCATGTAAAACCTAAAAAAGCTTAAAAAGAAACTTTATACACAAAAAAAAACAAAGTTTAGCCTCCTTGTTTTCCTGGCTGGTGGCATGCTACAGCTCTCTTAAGGGAGGTTTTTCTGATTCACTGGGAGCAGAGGATGGTGTCTTAATTTAGATGCCACCTTATTCTTTTCATGGAAGTCTTTGTCTCTCTCACGGATCTGCTTGTCTCCACCTCCCCAGCTCTGACATTTTTATGTGGTTTTGGGAATCAAACATAGTCTCTTGAACTTGCATGGCAAGCATTTTATGAACAGAGCTGTTCCTCCACCTGTAATGATAAGTTCTGATATTTAAACTGTGATCTCGGTTATCTGAAAACTTGGCTTTCAGGATGGCTGATGGTGGCACACATCTCTAATCCCAGCACTTGGGAAGCAGAGGCAGGCAGATCTCTGTGAGTTTGAGGCCAGCCTGGTCTACAGAGTGAGTTCCAATGCTGGCTCCATAACTACTGAGAAAGCCTGTCTTGAAAAACAAAACAAAACAAACAAACAAACAAAAATCAAAAACTTGGCTTTCAGTTATAGTCTTAAAAAATCAAACAAAGTATTTAATTCATACAAAAGGATATTTTGATCCATCCTTCTTAGAGGCTGTATGAAATATTGTTCCACTTCTCAAAGAAGAACCTCTGAGAACTCAAAATGCTTCATGAGATTTGCCTGGGAATTTCTAGGTGTGAAGGGAGGGTGTGGCTCTCACCTTAACCACTAATGAGACTCTCTAACTCCAGAGCTGTTGAAAGGGACTCTCCAGATCATGTAAGCCAGTAATTTTGTTTTCTAGCCTTGGGGATAGAGCCAGAGCCTAACACATGGAAAGTGACACTCTATTGCTGAGGCTCATAGAGGCAGCATCTTTGTTATTTACACAAGGAAACAGGCTCACAGAAATACAGCTTCCCATAGATACAGACTAAATAGGAGGGGTTAGCTCAAGACTTAATGTTAACTAGCATATGTTAGACTGCTGGGTGAATTATTCAGTGAGAGCCCCTTTTGAAGGAAAGACTACGTCGTTCTTTAATGTGACCTGAGACACATTTGTGTCTGAAGTCACTAGGCATAAATATGATCTAGTTATAATGCCAAGAATGGAGGGTGTTGGTGCAGTTACTGCAGCTAAGGCACTGGGACTACAGACTTTAATGGTAGACAATAATAAATAATGCAGTTAGGGAATCCCATAATTCATTTACACAGTAAATGGCAGGTAAACACACAGAGGGAAATGTTTCTAGTGGGCACACTTAGAAGTGTCCAGGTTTTTGGTTTTTATTTCTTTTGTTGTTGTTGGGTTTGTTTGTTTATTTGTTTGCTTTTGCCTTTGTATCCCTTTGGACCTATTATTTTTCAAGATAGGAAAGGCATCTTTGAATGTTCAACTGAGGCTCTGAGGAACTTGGAGATTTCAGCAGCCAGGTCATAAAGTATGAATTGTGTACCATGAGCATTTGTTAGCTAATGTTAATGCACTTTTGACTTTTCTTTTTGTCGTGTTGGTTTTCTTTAGCAGAAAGAGAAGGACTTAGGTGAGTTTAAGGCTTGTAATTATTTCTAAACACTCCTTTTTTTATAAACCATTGCACAGGAGAGAGTGGTACTGGAACATGGAACTTGCAGATGGGAGGGAGTGGGGGTGAGGGTCATAACAGGAGATAAAAGATGCAGCCACAGTTATGGTTCATCAAGCATCCTAATCTGCAGTAGAGAAAGCCAGCTGCTGGCCAGTGCTAAACCTGTATTCTTTCTCCAAGAGAATGGGATAATTCACCACCATTCTTTTAAAATGAGATGAAAAGCAAGGGGTGGGGAAATTAATTAATGTCAGCAAATGAAGCATGGGATGCATGTCTGGATATGATAATGACTGTGAATTAGTGTAGAAGAAATGGAATGGTGTAGAAGATGAGCCATGGTAGCATGCTGCTTTGGGGTGGGCTCAGCTACCCCACAACGCATTAACTCTTCTCTTGCCTCGTTCTTTGTCCTCTGTCTCTGTTATTCTGGGTTGACGCTCTCCCACTGCTAAGTATCAGAGCTGAAGAATCACAGCCTAAGGCCCCTCAAAGGAGCCAAGTTCCCAGGTGACAGGGCTCGTAGGTGAGAGTATCCATCTAGAAGACGAATAATAAAATTGCACATCTGCTTATGGTGTTAATGAAACCACACCAAAAAGAAGCAGTTTTGAGTATCCTGCTCAGTGGAACCATGCGATGATTCAAAGAAACAGAAAGCAAGCTAGAGGGAAAAGGAAAGTGTCATTTCCTCAGGTAAATTGTCCCTTCCCTCAAATTCAAGGATTACCTTTGGACTCTCAACCACTCACCCAGCTTCATTCTCTGCTCTTCAACATGTACTTCAAATTTTGCTTTTAAAACATCATTGCATGATTCCATCTAGCACATTCACGGATCATTTCCTGCCTAGCAGGCACTATGGAATGGATGTAGATGAATCATGAAGACTCCATTTTGTAGCTTTGTCCTTCAAAGCCATGGTGTGGCACCTGGCATGTCATAGACATAACTAATTGTGACCACTGTCCTCATCATTTAATAATTTACACTAAATATTTAATCAAGGGGCAATGATTTCAGAGATTCAGAGGGCCCTTGGAAACAATGATTGTTCTTTGTTTCTTATACTTTTTCCCCATTTCTTTTTTTCCTATATCATAAAGTTGGTCCATTTAGAGACAAAATGCCAAAATACACTTGTAATAACCTTTTAATTTTAACATCTAAGACACCACTGGCTGCTAACATAAAACTTCATTGCAATATGGTCACAAGTTATTCACCGAATTCAGAATTGATATTAATTCACAGTACAGTATAGGCAAGTGACTTAGTGGGAGAGCCCCAGGTGAGAGGCTTATGGTTCTCTTATTTCATTTGAAGTTTTGATCAGGAGTGGTCTGTCTTTAGACTTATATGGAACTTCATGGTATTTGGGATTTTCTTGTGTGTGTGTGTGTGTGTGTGTGTGTGTGTGTGCATGTGTGCCTGCCCATGAGTACACACACATGCTCATGTATGCAGGTGCACATACATCTATGTGTACTTGCTTATGAAGACCAAAGCTCAACTTTAAGTGTCCTTTCTTGGGTGCCATTCATCTTGTCTTTGAGAAAAGACCTCTCATTGGCCTGGAACCCACTAAGTGAGATAATCTGGCTGGCCGTATAGTGAGTCCCATGTCTCTGCTTGTCAAGAACTAGGATTAGAAGCATGTACCCTCATGTCCAGCTTCTTTAGGTGTGGTCTGGGTACTGAACTAGATATTTATACTTGTGCAGTAAGTACTTGGTGGATTATTTCCCCAGCCCATGTCTGAGATTTTCCTTGATACTCTGAAACAATAGTAAGAAGGGATCGCTAGATGAAACCATGCCAGTAATATTATTGAAGTTGGGCAATAGACTTATGGTAGCCCTTATATCACTGGAGGAATACTGAGAATTCAACTCTTGAATTTATGTGGGTTCTAGGGACTCAAACTCGGGTCTTTATACTTGCACTGAAAACATTACCCACTGAGCCATCTCCCTAGTATATAACACTTTTTAGAGAGCATTAATTAGAGATACCTCCTGTTTTTCTCGGGGTCTGTGAACCTCTTTCTAGGAGGTTGGTGTGTGGTTGGGGTATGTGTTCACTTTGTTTTTCTTTTTTATTAGTCTGTTGATATTTAGGCAATAAAGACAGTTACATCTGGGAATAATCTTGAGCAGCAGAAGAGAGTCCATTTATGGGACTAGGTTTATTGAATGAGAGTATGGCCTTTCTCATAGAATGAAAGAGAAAACAAGATTATAAGGTGAGACTTCACAATGGACTCTTTGTTGTTAACTCTGATACACATACTTGATACCCTTGCGTGTATCTGTGAGCATCTGTCTGTGAGCTTTATAGTCTTGTCTATAAGAAGATGTTGTCAGAGGCTATGATCACCAGGTTTCATCATTGACTTGGATAAAGTAAGGCCACACAAATGAGTGAGAATTTGGTTATAGTCAAGATAAGAGCCACTTGTGGGACATTCAGATTCTCTTTCATTGGCTGAATGGCTAAAGAATATGTGTAGGTAAATCTTGAAGTTGCAGGAAAAGTGATTCCAAATCTGGATGGAGCCAATATGAATTAATAGGCTTCACAGATGTAACTAAGAGCGGACTAAAGACTGGGCTTCTCCATTTGGTTCAGTGTCGATGATCTATTTCTAGTCATTGCTCTGGTCTGTGTAACTTTCTGAATATACCCAACACTGCCTGACTTTAGATTTGTGGTGTGAAGTCTCTCCATCATTAAAATATTCAAATTTCTGTTGCTCTAGTTTTCTAAATGACATTTTCCCCATGTAGAATCTGGATGATATTTTTGGAGCATGATTTTATATCACTTCCAATTACACTCTGAAGAAATCCTTTTGGTATTCACGTACCTGTTATTCTAGGTTTTGGGATAGGTCATTGCAGACTTCATGGATGTTCAACACACAGGCTATTCTTGGCATTATGTATTTACTTCTCGGATAGGTTAATTCAAGAAAAGCAAGAAGCTTATTTGTTTGGTAGATAGCTGTCATTTTTGTTTGACAAAGGATTCATCCTTAAATTTAAAGAATAAAGTCTTGATGGATATTTGGCAGTTATTTTTCCAATATTTGAAACGCGAGAGAATGCAGGTAAGTACATATATCTATTTCATGGATTCTCTGTTTGCTTCAAGAGGGATATTAGTTTCCTGGGCTTCCATACAAAAACACCACAGACTAGGGAACCAAAGCAGTGACAATCAATTTCCTTATTCTTCTGGAAGCCATAGGCCCAAGGCCAAGGATTAGCTGGGCTGAGTTTTCTTCTTGGCTTGAAAGAGAACATTTTTACTTCATGTTCTAATGTGTTCATTCTTCTATACACATATCCCTAGTCTCTGTGTCCAAATCTCCTTTTCTAAAAATACCATTCGCTTAGTGTCTTAGTCAGTATTCTATTGCTGTGAAGAGACACCATGACCACAGCAACTACTATAAGAGAAAGTATCTAACTGGGGCTTATTTGCATTCAGAAGCTTAGTCTGTTATCATCACAGTGTAATACTTGATGGCATGCAGGCAGACAAGGTAATGGAAAGGTAACTGAGAATTCTACATCCAAATTGGCAGGCAACAGGGGGAGAGAGACACTGGGCCTGGCTTGAGCATTTGAAAACCCTAAAGCCTACTCCCAGTGACACACTTCCTCCAACAAGGTCACATCTACTCCAATAAAGCACACCCCCCAATCACTATCAAATAGCAACAATTTCTAATGACTAAACATCAAAATATGTGAGCCTATGGGGGTCCATGCCTATTCAAACCAACACAATTAGGAAATGTTTGAATGTCTCCATTTTAATGAGATCACTCCTTTAAAGTCCCTATCCCCACATACTGTTCCATTCTGGGGATTATGACAAGTTAGCCTATAGGGTTATACATATCTTAGTTACAAAGAAAGATAAGAATGGAGCTGGCAAGATGGGTCAGTGGTTAATAGAGCGCTCTCTCACTTACAGAGGACATGGGTTTGATTACTGGCACCCACACGGTGGCTTACAACTGTCTGTAACTTCAATTCAAACTGATCCATGTCTTCTTCTGGCCTGTTTTTGGCACCAGGCATACACGGAGTATGTAGGCATATATGTAGACAAAACACCCATATATGCAAAGGAGAGAACAAAAAGAGAAATAAAAATAAAGAGAGAAGTTGATCTCCATAGTCTGAAAATCTGCTTTGAATTCTAGACACCTCTTTGAAAATCTACATTTAGCTTTCCTTGTCATAGTTGAGAAATTAGAGAATGATTTCACAATGACAGAAAAATCACCAGCTAAAGGAATCGTGGATCTGTAAATTTATCTTTGTGTTATAGAGGACAACAGGGTTATCCTGTTGAACAAATTTAGAAGGGATCAATAGGAAGTAAGATGAGTGAGTCAACAGTTGAAGGAAAGTTGTATTGGGTAGAGGGATGGGAAATATATAAAGAAGATAAGGAAGATGGGGAGAGTAAGGGAGAGAAGGAGGAAGAGAGGAAACAGTGGGGGGAAAAGAAGGGAGGGAGGGAGATGAAGATAGGAGGATGCAATGACAAGGGAGTGAAGGGGAGGACAAGGAAAGGACGAATGGGGTGATGAAAGAGGGTGCAGACCAAGGAAGGAGTAGGGAAGAGAGAAACTGGTATCACCAGCACATGCCCTGGGTTGAAAACAAGTTTTGAATTTGGCTTACTCTTAGGAGATTCAGTTTCATAGGAAGGGGCAAGTAGCTGAAGTGACTGGATGAGAGAGATACAAGTGATACAAGTGGCAAATAAATGGCAACCCTGGAAAGAGAAGGCTTGGGTGTTCAGGCTTGGGGTAGAGAGCTGAGACATCCAATGTCAATGAGCACAGGTATGTGCACAGGCTGAAAGTATCTCTCTGGGGACTGTGATGACAAGAGCCTGTGTGTGCCACTGGTTACTGTGAGCGAGAAACTCATTACTGTGAATGTGAACTCACTCGATCTCTAGGCAGTCTGGCTCAGAACCCAAAGCTCTTGTTTGCTGCCAGGCCATGCGTCTCCTCTCTGCTTCTCTGAGATGTTCTCGACGTGAAACCTGGTACTGTCACTCTTGCCAAAGTGCTTGGCACTGAGCTGTAACTTTCCCGAACTTCTGAGATGGGAACAGATTGGTAAATGTGAATGCGTGCATTAGAGAGGGATGTGAAAGTCTTCCTCACGTTGGGGGACAAACCCATAGGATGTTTCTGCATTTTCCGTGGGCCTGATGATTTTCTTCCAGAAAGAACTTCTGCCTATGACTTCCAATAAGCTCAGGCCGCACTCTAGCATAGTGTGGCTTCATCCTGTCTCAGAAGGGAATGCATTTCCCTCTTCTCCCAAGCCAAACAAATCATGCAGGTAGATAAATGTGGCCTTAGGTGAAAAGATCCGTGAGACAATGAGATTTGGAAGCCTAGGCAAGTGGGTGTCAGTATTGGGCTGAGCTCGAATGCTTCAGGTGATGCCAGGACTTAAAGGAACACTGGAGAGAGAAAGTCCATTCGTGTCCGTCTGGAGGGAGGAGGTGACACATAAAAGCAGTGTCTAAAATGTCACATAGCTTTGTTTGCTGATGTTGGGGAATATTAAAATCTCCGGATAAGCCTGTTTAATTATTTGACCACTTGTCCAGCTTAACTGAGCCTCATATATGCAAAGTTATCTCCTGTAACTGTAGTACAGAGTAGGCCACCCATGAGTGCTAGATTGTTATTATTATTTGAAGGATTTGGACTTGATGCAGATATTTTTCTAAAAGTCATAAATCATAGTGGTTTTGTAAAATTTGTAATTTTATAGACTTTATTTCCATAATAACCAATCTCAGGGGCAACTAAGTATTTTTTTTTTACCATTCGATACAGTCCATTGGGACGAAGCATAGGAAGCAAGCAACCCTAAGTATGCAAAGGGAAGACTGTAATCAAGAGTCTCACATATGGATAGGGCCACATTAACAAAGCAGCAACAGCATGTTCCATGGCTCTTTAGAGATTTCAGATTTTTTTTTCATTGGATTTTCTCTTCAAAGTCAGTCAGTCCTGACTTGGAACGCTTGATCCTCCCCATCCCCCAATCCAGTGCTGGAATTATAGGAATGTATCCCTACTTTTGGCTCTTACTGCAATTAGAGTACAAAGAGAGCCCTGAGACAGACAAGCAAGGCGCTTGCCCTAGATCACACAGCTATAATTTCAGCGTGCTGGTCTTTGTTTTCTGCCCATAGTCAACCCCTAGTAATTGTAGACTGCCCTTTTGTCCTCTTTGAGACTTGCTCTGCCAGGCTTGCCTAATTCTGCAAGCCATTTGATTCATTCAGAGAAGAGTTACACTGTCGGTTCTCCTTGGGATTCCTCCTTTGGGCCTGGCAGGATCTCTGGGGCAGGGAGAATTACAAGGAGGAAAGGATGCTTTCAAGCTGGGCTCCCTGGAAAGTGTGAGGATGGCATGTGTTGGTCCACTGGCCCCAGCTGCCAGATGATTGGAATTGGGATCAGCTGTGACCTAATTATGAGTCTGGTAAACCTGCATTGTGCCCTTCATTTTCCAGCTCATTGACCACCCAGAGGGGGAAAATGGATGAGATTCTAGTCAAGTCCTTCCTGCCACTACCATGTGGCCAAGGTCGCAGGCCAACGATATTCAAAGGGAGTTTTGGGGGAGGTCTTTGTTGTCCTCTCTGAATGGAGTGGGCTCCCAACAAAGCAGAAGAAAAGGAGAATTAGCAGATACCCTTGTAGAAGCTCAATGGGATTGGAATGTCATCTCACATCCATTGTAGATCAGGAATTTCCGATTTGGCATTCTGTGATTATTCAAATTAGTATGGGCTGCTCTCAGTAATTACACATATGCAAATGCATATACATGAAACTACCCAGTTCAGGTATATGCCGTGCATTTCCTGACTCTTTGTTGACAAAGGCTGCTTAAATTGTGCTGAAGATGCAGTCTTATACTGACCGAGAGCCCAACTCGACGGTCTAAAACCAAACACACCATCTCTGCATTAGACAGATAAGTGTTATTGACATTGCTTTTTCCTGTTGAAAGGTAGAACCCGCAACCACCAAGTGGTGTCTCTGCACTTTAGAGTTGGAACAGTGTCTAAAAGTTTTCCTCCTTACTATTTTTTTAAAGTCTATTTGGGGAGCCCTACAGCCAGCATAGAAACTGATACTTGGAACCAGAGATGCATAGACTCTGCTCCTCCATGGACAATCTTTTGGGCCAACATTGACTCTACTCAGCAGACTAACTCTATTAGCCTCTGTCTTCTTATGAGTCAAAATTGGGGATGAATAATAACAATATGCCAAGGTTATTTTATAGTTTAAGATTAAGTGAGATACCATATGTGATGCCCATTAAAGGCTTGTCACACAGAACAGATCATGTAAAGAAAGATTCCACCCATCTCACAGTTTTCCAAGGTATAGGGTAGTGAAATAGACAGACAGCTGTGGAGTAACAAGATAACTTAGTTTACAATGTCTGGAGTTTGGGATTCACTTTTCCTACTGAACTGTCAAGATTTTGTTAACTAAGAATATTTTTAAAAGGATTTCTATTGATCGATGTCCTTTTATAAAATAATTAAGCACATTAACCTACCTCAGCAGGATATGTGAAAATAATATTAAATAGCGTAGTTCCTGCCATAAGTACTTTGATAGGACTAGGCATTATTTTGGAGTACGTTAGATTTAGCATTGGTGTAGTGTAAAAATAATAAGAACCAAAGTCATATTCCTCAACACAAAATAAAAATTGCCTTCCACACACAAAGGAACACCACTTCTACCACCTCCCGCCCCGTGAATAGCAGCTTACCAACACACAACTACTCTAACAATAGCTTCTAGACATAAAAACGAAGCTGAGTGGATGAACACAGATGAGGTTAAGACCTCTAATATGACACCTATATGGGCCCTCCATTGTGGATTTAGGCATAGATCCAAGAGCTCTGTAATCAGCAATAAGAGCGAACATTGACAATATCATCTCAGAGATTCAAGAATGTATTAATGTGCAGGTATGACTTTGCCATGCATAAAGACTGGTCTAGAAATGTTCTATGAGCACACCCATGGTAATGAGTACACTTCAGACCCCCCGACTGCAGGTCCATGTACATCTTTAGCCAGTTCTCATAATTTATATAACTCTTCAGAGGGAATTGCCCTCTTAGATTATACTCCCAGAGCCAAAAGTGACAGAGACTGTTTAAATGTTGGACGTGTTCTTCCTAGCATGCTATGCATCTTGTGTCCCAATGCTGCCTCCAGCCACTCTAAGGTTTACAAGGTGTTTTCAGACAAGAATAACTTAGCAGCAAGGAGAAATTACAAACATATTTTATCTTTGGATCACTCTCTTTGCGGGGGGAGGTGATGCTAGTCAACAGATTTATCCTTATGTAGAGGATCATATCTGAGAAGAGGAGAGATTTGGCACTTAGAGGTAAAATGACTTTGGGATGTTGTAAAATGTAATTTAAAAAAAATCCCGGATATATTTACCTCATTCATTACAAATTGAGAGGGAATTTATATAAACAAACGTTAAAAACTGCCCCCCCAACAAAAATCAGTAACAAAATAGCCTTACTGAATATCTGAATTTTCTGTCTCAGAATTTAAGGTCAATGTCAGCACAGACGAAAGAAAGGTGTTAAGATAGCTTTTCAGTCTGTGAATCTGCCCTTTCTTAGATGTGAGATGCCTAAGAGCAAGAAGATAGATGCTGATGGTTTTTCTCTATGCTCTTCTAAAGGATGGAACTCAACATTTTTATTCATTAGAGATGGCTATTTTGAAAAAAAACTGTTGCCAGGAGAGATACTTAACACAAATGTGGAAAATTAGTTCCCAACTACAGCAACAATTCCTTCTATTAGATTGTACTTTCTGAGATACCATTATCTCAGAAAATGGTATTTATACCACCCTTTTCAGAGCTGTTTCTATGTATACCCTACACAGGGACTTGGGATGGAGTTTTAAATTCAATTGGAAGCCAAGATCAGAAAGCAAGGTACTTACGTTCTAAATACATGTGAGTCTGTATCTAATCAACTTGGATGCTTGAACAAAGGGGCTGAGGTCACAATGGCTTCAAAAAATATTTATAGAGATGTTTTATTTTCCTGATGTTTTTCAAACTTAGTATCTGACTTTTTATCATTGAGGTTTCAGAGGTGAAGGGTTTGTTTGTAACTTGAACTAACTGAGTTACAAAAAGAGGCAGCAGAATGGGTGGCCTTAGTCATGGAGAGTATTTGCAGCCCTGAAAACTAATCAACCTCTAGATGATTTATATCTAATTTTTTTCCGACCCAATAAAACATGTGGGTCCTGCTCATAGATGCAGATCGAGCTATCTCCAGACTACTTACAGTATGTATCTATTATGAAGTACATGAATAAATCACTACTTAAACACAGCAAATGCAGTGTTATTAAAAATTAACAGAGACTCTGTTGTTTCTTGGCCCCATCATTTTCCCTTTACTGAAACAACATTCTGGAAAATGACCTAATAGCTAGATATATCTCTGCAGGAAAGATATATTTTACTAATCCCTTAGCATAATCAGGCTGGCCTCTTTGTAGATAACCCAGTTCTGAGTATTCATTCATAAGTAAATGAAGAATGGGTTGATCCATTGGCAATAGAAGCATTGGCCTATTAAGAGTCTCTTTAGAAGGCGATACATCTTTTCTGAAGCCTGGCATGTCCTGAGAAAAGAATTCTTGCTCTTTCCCTCTACAGTCACTCTATGTTTTGTTAAATAGTATGTACCCATATATTTATACCTGTTGTGTATATGTATATTACATATGTGCTGTGTTCTGGATATGCAACCGATTGTCTTTTCCGAACTAAAATTCAGAAAACTAAAAAGAAGGAAAAGAAATCTGATAAATGATGGTAAATATTGTATCAAAAGAAAAAAATTGAACAGGGTAAGGGAATAGAGTCCTAGGTTCAGGACAACATTACATTTGATCCAAAGATGAGAGCATTGTGTTGATACTTGTGAAGATACGCCAGTGTGTGCAGAAGGGAACAATCATGAGCTTTAACTACTGGGAACCAGAGGGCAGAGGACCCTTTGGACTGCTGAAGGAACTTTAGGTTTATTCTGAAGTAAGTAAGAAACTCTGCAAATTAATAGTGTGAACTGACTTCAATTTTAAGATGTTTGCATTGCCTTCTGTACCCTTGATGTGCCAAGAACAACTTTGTTGCCCTGGGATTCCGGTTTTCTATATGTTTTTATGTCACCATTTCCTGCAAATCCATGCTCATACCGAATCAGTGGCTATTCATTGCTGGCGAGGGACTGTAGCACTTCATTCTGAACTCCATGATTCCAAGATTTCACCAGAAGACTGTATTTTCCCTAAAAATCAAACTGTAAGTGTTTGGGGTCTCAGAAAAGAACAATGTACAAAGAGTAACACATTTCCCCGGAGTACAAGGTTTGAATACCTTTTCATTATTTCCAGTCAATAAAGCCATAAACATGAGTGGTTATGTAATTATGCAATCACACTGTGGGGTCAGAGACCTCATTACACTTTCATGGATAAATCTGCCTTGTCAGATTTCCATGATCCTCTTTAAGAACACACCGCCCCATCACCAACATAATGAAAGAAGCTACAGCTTCAGTCTTTGAGGAATGGTATTGATTTGTAAGATGTAAGAAGAAAGAAATGATAAGTTACTAATGTTCTCACTATTCTAGAAATAGGCACCACATTTTATTTGCCACCTGGTTTCCTGTTATAAATCTGCATATCTCCATTAATTCATTTATCCGTTTATTTATCCACCCATTCATTCACCCATCTCTCTATTCATTCATCTGTCTACCCACCTATGCATCCATCTATTCATCTGTCCATCTATTCATTCAAACTTCTATTTATTAACCAGGTATCCCACTGGGAAGAAATATATTTTATGGTTAGTATGAACTATATATGTAGTCTCAGACTGAAATTAAATCTTGTTTATTTTTTAATGTCATGACTTTAAGTGAGTTTTGGTATTTGAGTCTCGTTTTCCTTTGTAGCATGAGAATAACTAAACCTGTCACAGTTGTTTAGGAGGAGTTCACTTCTACCTAGCTCATACAGCATCCTTTTAAGAACATGCTAACTTATAAGAGAATCTCTCTCCCTATATCTCTCCCTCTCTTTCTTTACCTTCCTCAGTGCAAGACTGTAGGCGTGGCAACCAAGACTGAGCTTGGCACAGGAACAATGCCCAGTATGCATTTTACAGAAGGAATGTAAATCCCATGCCCTTGAAGTATCTCAATGTGTCTGCAGAAGGCCAATGCCAGATGGGAGTGTTACTTGATACCCAGCCAAGGACAGAGAACAGTGGGTGGACAGTTGAGCATAGGCAGTGGAGATGATCCTCCATCTGCATCAGATGACCAGACAGTTAAAGGGATTACTTTCTACGACAGACTCTTTTGTTCCATGATGTGTGGTTGTGTCTTGGTGTCAGTGACTTGTCCAGTGTTTCCGGGATCCTGTCTTGATGTACAGGCCAGGCAAGTGGGATCATTTCTGTGTCCCAGAAAAGGTTTAACCTAGGGCAGAAGAGTACCTTCTGTTTTACACTAGGGTATGTCTGATATCCTCTCAATTTTGTTTCCCTGTACACCTGACAGGGGTTAAGAGCAATTAATGCTTGGCTTTTAAGACTTGGAGCTTTATTAGATAAAGTGGTAATACCTACATTTAAAGTGGCTTTACCTCATCTTTTTGAAAAGGGAGTGGAGAGCCTTGAGACACACGTCAAATGTAATGGGATAATCACAGATGTAGTTTATGTGGGGATGGAATACGAGGGACTCCGGAGCCAGGCTTCCTGGGATAAAAATCACTACTCTATTGTCTGTGCACCACATATCCTTGCGCAATATTGCTAGCTTCTTTGTACCTTCATTTTATTGCTATAATGCAGTTATGATTATAGCTTACCTCATTGAAAATTTAGAGGATTAAATGAGATGATGTATTTAAAGTGTTTAAGTTCTAGGTTTATAATAAGTATTCAGTAAATGCTAGCTATTACTTTTCTTCCTCCTTTATTTTTTTCTGCTGGTGCTGCTTCTATTTGGAATGATATTATCAAGATACAATTAGATAATGACTGTGAAGGTATATAATTACCCACCACAGATATGCTGGACAAATGTTGATTTTCCTTCATATGGATCTCCAAAGTTCATATCTGAAACTTTGGAACTTGTTTATTATTTTTAAAACCAAGTATATTAGAAAATACATTTGTGGTACAGTGTGGCATGCATACCCTATAAAAAATGAAGATATTCATTTGTGTCTTCCAATCTGAGGATCAGACAATTGAATCAAAGACTCCAAAGAAATGGGAATTCCTCTAGGAATCTCAGTGCTGAAGGGGGACAAAAACCCACCAATCAGAGGGTGCTTGTCCTCGTAAGAGATTTTACAAAGTTCTTCTAACTTGTCAGATCACCTTTGTAACATTATGGGGCTGGCTTGTTGGGGTATCTGTCCCACCTGGCATCCCAGAGCCGGCATATCCCAAAGAGAAATCATACACAGGACTCCATAAGGTTATAAACTGATTGGCCCATTTGATCAGGCTACTTATTAGCTCTTATAACTTATGTTACCCCATTATCCTTATCTACGTTAGTCACATGGGCTCAGTACCTTTCTCAGTGTGACAGCTTACATGTTGCCTCTTCAGTGGTCTGCGCAGGACTGACAGAGGAACCTCCCTGCTTCCCAGAATTCTCCTGTTCTCATTGCATCACCTCTACTTCCTGTCTGGTTTTCCCGCCTATATTTCCTGCCTGGCCAATCAGCGTTTTATTAAAATACATGATTGACAGAATACAGACAATTCTCCTGCACCATTTCCCTCTTTTTTTTTTTTTAAACAAAGGAAAACACCCATAGTCCATTTGTTGGGAATGTGGGCGTAGTATCATGTTACACACCTTTGAAGATGAGATTGAATATCAGATGCTGGTGGGTCAGTAGCGAAAGGGAACACTCTTAGACCAGAACTACTTAGAGTCATATATCCTTGGCCTTCTATTTAAACCTTAGCCTTACTTCAGAACCCCAAAGACTGACTTGGAAGTGGGTGGATGGATTGTGACCTTGTGTTAGCTATGTTCTTCTGTTTGACACATTACCACAACTACAGCAATATCATATGATGATTTATTATATTATAGTTTCTGAGAACCAGAGTCTAGACACAGCTTAAGTGTGTTCCCTACTTTAGGAACTTGTACCAATTGTACTAGAGATTTCAGCCCTGACAAAGTGTACTCTGAAAGCCTGCTTCGAAAAGCGTTTTCTCCTATGCCCCATGGCTGTCAGTACTCTGGAGTTCCAAGAGTAGTGTTAAACTCAGGGACTTATTTACTGTCTGGAGGATGTGTCATGAGCATGTGTGCCTATGCCCTTGCCGTGTACTTATTGATGGCCTTGGTGGCTTAGTTCATGGGAGAGAGGGGACTGTAAGAACATGGAAGTGACCACCTTACATAACATCTTCACAGAAGTGGCAGCTCACCATCTTTACTATATCCAAGTAGTAAGAACGAAATCTTGGATTATCCGACCCTCTCCAAAGGACAGTGTGATGGAAGATTGCCACTATCAAAGGGACTATGGGACTACTGGGAACTGTCTTAATTAGTCTAACATGCCTGGTCCCTTTGTTGATTGTCTTTTAGATCCTTTTAAATTCTCCCTTCTCCCTTCCTCTTCTTCTTCCCATCTTCCTATTCCCCCCCCTCCTTTTTTCATTCTTTCCTTTATATCTTAGTCTAGAGAGTTCCATTAGTCAGAGCACATGTGACACATCTGTCTGTTGGTTATCCAGCACAATTCTGGATAGATTTTCCACAAAATTCTCTTTGCATTATTTTTCTGTACCTTGAAACAGAAACCTGTCTTTCCAACAATGAACCTTGTAATTTCAGGGATAGAGCCCCTGGTAAGGGGATGGGTCTAAGTTTCTTTTTGTCCTCAGCCTCTCTGTTATTGATTAATGATGTGGAAGTCAATACTTGAAAGTGGTGCATTCTACAGTGAAAGAAAGGAAGAAGAGTCAGCCTCTAATTTGCATGTTTTATGAATGTGGGTAGCTGGACTTTTAGTCCCCCTTCATACATGTGTGAAATGAAATGAGAGCACAGGATTGGGTATTTTGAACACTGATTAAGACATTTCCCACCCTCACTTAGGATCCCAAGACAAGGCAAGCTACAATGGTTGCATGTTAGTGGAGGTATCAGTAAAGCTCTTTTCTAATTGTTTCCCATCCCATAGTTCTAGCAAAGGCTATTCAAACAGAAAGAGGCTTCATTTACTCCTGTTGTTTATTTAGTAAACAATTTTGTGCATGTTCTGTGTCCCAGTCCTCACACCAGGTGATAAGGTTACAATAAGTTATAGCCCTAAGTTTCAATTACTTATTTGCTCAAACATTATCTTCTAAATCTTTATTCTGTTTCCCACATATTGTCAATGATCAGAGTAATCAGAGTAGGTAGCTGTCTTTTTAGTCCCTCCAAGACATCAGAGATTAGCAGAAAATGAAGATGAGCAGCTTCTTTGGTTGTTTTAGCCCTGACTTATTATCTTTCTTGTACTTTTACCGACTATATGCTAAATTTCAGGGCTTGGAGAGTTAGCTTAATGGTACATTAAGGGACTTAGTTTCCATCCCTAGTACCAACAGGAAAAAATGAGGAAAGCACACGTCTCTAGAGGCAGGTTATATTGTTTATCTATATCTAAAGAACAAATTACCCAAAAGGTTTAACCATTGACAACAACAGCTTGTGATATCTCAGTTTCTATTGATTAGAAACTCAGGCATACCTTAGGCGTGCTTTCTGACTTAGTGGCTCTTACAAAGGTCTAATCAAGGGGTCACTCAAGATGCAGTCACCCCAGGAGTTCACTGGGAAGGAACTTGCTCTTGTGGTTGTTGATAATATTTGGTTTCGTGTTAGCTGTCGAGCTTCAGGCTTTGGTTTCTCCTTGATATGGCACTTCTTGTATTTTCTTGCCTCTTGGTTTCCTCTGTAGAACACTACCTGATGTGGTGGGTTTGTTTATAAGAAGACTGAGAGAATGAGACCAAAAAATGTAAGTTACAGTCTTTTGGAACTTAAAGCGAGAAATTGCAAGCCACCATTCTTGTTGTAGTTTACTCGTTGAGAGCAGTCTCCAGGAACTTGCCCACATTCAGCTGGAAAAGACTCACTTGGTATGAATATTATGAGGTAGGGATCGTTGGTGAGGGCATTTGCCATAGTCAGGGTGACACATCAATTCTAAAGAGCGTTTATAAGACATTTGAGTATAATGTCTTTCCTATATGCTAATCATGGCTCCCCTGTAGCTATCACCTCTTGTCTTATTTTCTGTGTCCTAAACATAAAGATTGACAGTAAGGAGGGGTTATGAGGTTATGTTGATTGAGTTTTCTGTCCTTCCTTGTTCTCACAGTCATTAAGTCCCAAAGAAACACACAGAGGTCTACATTAATTATAAAACTGATTGGCCTAGTAGCTCAAACTTCTTATTAACTCTTATAGCGTATATTAGCCCATTATTCTTGTCTGTGTTAGCCACGTGACTTGGTACCTCATTTGGCGAGGCTGTAACATCTTGCTTCTTCTGTGTCTGGGTCACAACTGCAGACTGCACTTTCCTATTCCCAGAATTCTCCTGTTCTTGTCAGCCGGCCTCTACTTCCTGCCTGGTTGTCCTGCCTATACTTCCTGCCTGGCTACTGGTCAATCAGCGTTTTATTAAAATAAATTGACAGGGTACAAACCATTGTCCCACAGCAAGGTTAGGTATGAAAAGTAAGAAAAATATATATGCAAAGAACTGTGAAGTAGTCTAGAGATAGTACTAGGGAAACAAATGAAAAAAATTCCTGTAGTCTAGAGATCTTTGGTACACCTCCCAGAAACCCTTATACCTATAAAGTAACGGTAGAACACTCCATCTCCAAGGATAGCAACAGAGAAGTTCTCCTAAAGAATGATTTGTTCCTTTTTAAATCTTTGCCAGTGTTTCATAGGAGACCCTGTGACCAATATTTCTCATCTCCTTCACTCAGCATGGAAATGCCCACCATATTGGGAGCCTGAGAATCCTCGCCTTTCTCCTGCCACCTGCCCTGCAGTGCTTTAACTCATTGATTCTGCTTTGTGTTTTGGAAACAAATCATGTTTAGGATAAATACTACTTTACAGTATTAATATATCTGACATACCTGATCCATAAATTTTATCACATATCGGCAGGGTTGGCTTCCTTTCTGGGAGCCTGGGATAATAGGCCAAGCATGCTAGGCTATCACAAACGCTCTGTGTCTGCTCACTGAATGTTGGGCAATAGTCTATGAATATTCTTTTCTGTATTTGAATAGTGGTAGCTAAAAATGCACGAGGACTTCATCAAATAATTTTGCAACTTTCTTCTTTAGTAGCAGCATGCTTAACAAAAAAATTGTCAGCTTATACTGCTAATTTATCCTATAATCTAAATACATTCAGTTTTCCCTTAGTTACTCTGATGTGGCATTAGCCACTTAGGACAATCCTGTCTGCAAACTACATACAAACTAAAGCCTATGGGAAACATTCCATATTCAAACTGTAGCAGAGTCAGAAAGCGAAGGCTCAACCATCAGTGAGATAAACAACATCCTGAAAGAACAAACAGACATTGCCAGAACCTTCTGGTTGTTGTCTGATATTGTCAGGGCTATGTGTGCCTAGCTGGGATGATCATCATTCAGGTCATTAGTTTTCAAGTTCAGTAGCAAAGATACTACTAGTTAGGACCTAGACACAGAGAGAACTTTTTGCTGCATGGTGTCCTGAAAGGAGACCTCAGTGAGGAAATGATGGTGTCTGTCTCTACATATTGGGGTCTCAGAAAAATAGGAACTTTTAGCTATTATCCTAGGTAATTGAAATCATTTGTTGAGGAACATATCCTGGGGTTTTGATGGCAGACTCTTTGGATTAAGAAGTACCTTAATTGCTGCTCTTTTAGTTAAATGAATTCTCTCGTGTGATGACCAAGTGATCCCATTTTTTTTGCTAAGCTTTCATTTGATGTTACGTCTTTATTATATGTTTTCTACAGATATGAGATCAAGTGCTTATCATATACTGCTACTAACTCTCTTATTAAGTCTGAAATTTAGTTTCATTATCCCTATTTTAATAGATGTTTAGAGACAGAATATTAGGTAAACCTAATCCTTTGAGGGCCCATAAGCAGACATTGGCCTTCAGACCCTCTCATTAACAGCTTCTAGGACAAAGACACCATGAATCAGATTTATGTGACTCTGCTCTGGCCTATGAGGAATGCATGTGGATTTAACAAGCATAAGACTATTCCACTACAAATAAAATCATGTGTTGGCAGATTTTATTGTTGGCCTGTAGAATGAGTCAATACCAGGCAAGCCAATTGAGGGACAACAATGAAGCATTGATCTCCTAGGCTTTACAAAGTGTGCAGGCAGGTGTCAGTCTGTGTAGAAACACATTTGTCAGATGAGGTGAAGAGGGGAATAGGGAAAGAAAGGAGAATGATTTGCTTAACTTCTGCGATGAAGCTACACAGCTAGACAAGTGGCATATAAGCAATTTCTTGTTTGCACTTTATCTTTCTGACATTTTGGTAAAAGACCCACTGAAAGGACCAGGCTTTTGTGATGATGTCAAAGATTCCAAAAGCAAATGCCTCAAGAGCTTGGCATCTGAGGATATTGCGGACAGCCTTCTAGGTTGATCCGAGGTCTTCTCAAGTACACACAACATTTCAAAAGAGGATCATCAGTAATAACTGTGCATTTCAAGGGAGCTAGAAGAGTAAGTTGTAGATGTTTCACTGTGAACAGTAGTAGTTAAGCAAAATAATGGATTTGTTCATTGATTGACTTTGGCAGTCTAAATACACCACAAGATTGATGTGGGATTCCCCTCTGTATGCTGTGAATATGTTTTATTACCAATGGTTAATAAAGAAGCTGCTATGGTAGGACTGAATATAGGAATAAACTAAACTGAAGGGAGAAAGAAGGCAGAGTCAGGCAGATGCCATATAGTTGCCAAAAGAGAAAGACACCAGAACTTACCAGTAAGCCATAACTTCATGATGATACACAGATAAATAAGTATAGGTTAATTTAAATTGTAAGAGCTAGTTAATAACAAGTCTGAGCTAATAGGACAAACAGTGCTGTAATTAATATAGTTTCTGTATGGTTATTTGGGTCTGGGTGACTGGAGGATAAAAACACAGTTTCTCTGTCTATACAAATCATATTATACCCCATAAATGCACAAAATTCTGATCATAATTTATTTGATATTTTAGAAAACTGCTTTACTGATATATAATTGATACACAAAGAGTGGCATATATCTACTGGTTTCAATTTGAGTTTGTCAAAAATCTAGTACTATGATGTCATCCTCACCATCACTGACACACACACACACACACACACACAATTTCCAAAACTTCTTGGGTCTTTTGGAGGTAGTGGTATATCAACACATCAGTTGGTATCTACTCTCCTAGCATGCCATATTTTAGCAACTAGAAGCAACGTTCTGTGCATCCAATCACTGAAATTTATTCATTGAACAGAAGACTTAGGCTCTTTGCACAATGGCTTCTTACTTCCACAACCCCATCAAGGCATTCGTGTCTCCTATAAGTTTTATATTGTTTCCTCTGAGGAGAGGCATGTGCTATGTGTCCTTCAAATAATAGAATTCTCTTATTTTAAAAAGCTGAAAATATTCTATTGAGTGTATATTCCTCATTATATTTTATCTGTCCATCTATTGATGGCTAATTGGTTTTCTTTCTATATTTTGTTGAATGGACATGGAGGTAGAGTTTTTCTTCAAGATCATGATTTAACTTTTTAAAAATATTTACCCAGCAATGATACTTTTGGATCATATGCTAATTTAGTGTTCAGCCTCTGAGGAACCCCTCTACTGTTTTCCACAGGTTCTATAGTACTTTACATGCTTATTGACAGTGTACCAAGAACTGAATATGTGGTAGAATACTACTTATCATGAGCAAGGCCTTGGGTTTGATACCCAGCACAACAAACCAACCAACCAACCAACCAAACAAACAAACAACAAGAAACTGTGAAGCCGTGTTCCAGTTTCTTCTTTATATTTTTAATAACAGGCATTCTTCTAGGTATGAGGAGATATTTCATTATAAGTTTATGTTTCCATGATTGATTAATAATGTTGATCATCCTTATATTGAATTTTGAAGTTACATTTATTTAATTTTTTGTATGTGTACAATGGTGCATGTGTGGAGGTCAGAGGACAGATAGGAGTGAATTTTTTTCCTTGAGTCATGTGGGATCTGGGAGATTGACCTCAGGTTGTCAGGCATGTCAAGAAACCACATTACCACTGAAACATTTCATCCACCTGATACTGAGCATCTTTTAACATAGATATTATTTATTTCTGTATTTTCTTTGGAGAAACATGTATTCAGATCTTTACCATTTTATTATTAAAAGTTTGGATTTTTTTGCTTTGGTTGCTGATTTCCAGCGCTTCTTCACATATTTTATTTTATTTGCATGTACTTCTGTGTGTGCATGTATACATACTAATATATGCATGGGCACATATGTGTTGGGAGTGCAGGTGCATGGAAAATAGCTCAGTAAATAAAGATGCTCATTGCCAAGCCAAGTTTGACTACCTGAGTGCAGTCTTTGAAACTCATATGCTGCAAAAATAAAGCCAACTTCACGAAGTTATTCACTCATCTTCACACTAGCTCATGCTGTGAAATGACTGTGTACACATATGCACACATCCAAACACACTAAGGAAACAAGTAAAAGATGTTTACTTAAAGCACCCTAGTTCAGATAAGCTTTGTAGATTCCATGCCCATAGCTTCTGTTCTATCAAAACCTGTAAGAAAGCCCATGTCACATAACTGAGCAAACATTCCATTTATGCTGTGTCAGGCATTTCCCGACCTACTTCATAAAGTTATCAAAACAAAGCCATAGTGAAAATCATCCTTCAGGTCTTCCACACAAAAGGGATGCTCAGAGAAATGAACGACTTTTCTGTTCACACAGCTTACAAGCATTTTTAGAGCAGATCTCACTAGTGATTAGTTGGACTGTGAAATCTACAGAGTTCTCCCATTCTCATCATTCATGAGCCTTGTACCAAGTGGACAGCACTAAAATCATATCATAGAAGTGACACTAAATAAACTGCGCAGGTGGGCTGTAATTCTATACTTAGGCATAAAACACACATGTGCACACACATACACACACACACACACACACACACACACTCTCACTCACATACATGCATGCACATAACAGCAACAATTAAAGAAAAGAAGGCCTGAGAGGTACATGAGGGTACATGTAAGGGGGGTACATGAAAGGCACCAGAGGCCAGAAAGAAAAGGAGGAAAGAATGTAACTATTTTTTAAAAAATTAAAAATAGAGACTTACAATTTTGATGAAGCCATGCTTTGCTCTCCTCTGATGAGGAAGAGTCCTTGTCAGATGGATACCAACAGTAGCAGTCACTACTTGGCAACCAAGGCCACACCACTATTCTGTGGCCATCAGTATCCTTGGTCCATGATGTAAATTCTGGACTGGTTTTCCTTTGCTTAACATGAACTTGGAGTTCATTACTGATCATCAGCCCTTCTGGGGTTGTCAAGCTTAGATTTATTCCATTTTTGAAAAGCACCCTTCCATAACTTTGAAGTCTAACTGGATAGGATAAATTATCCAGGTTCTATTACATGTGTGATAAATTAAGCCTCTTGGACTGTAATAAAAATATAGTTCTGAGTGGGAAGGGTATGCTGATTAAAAGTCTTGTCTGCTGATATACCATGCATTCTTAAAAGTAATAAATGTTCATTTATTTTATTTGGGGAATTGTGTGAGCTTCTTGAGACACTGTTGTTCTCTGAGTCCTTATCCAAGCAGGGACCACAGGGCTATAATCCCTTCCTCACTCGCTTTTGAATAGATTAGGAACTCTTAGGTACCTGGGTTTATGTCTGTATAGTTCTTTTCATGCCAAGATGAAGGTTTCCACAGCATGATCTATAATTGTATATTTAATAAATCCTTTCTGATGTGGATAATGGTATGAAAGTAAATCTCTTGAGATCCAGAGTCTGCCTGGGTTTCCTGCCTCATTAGGAAAGAAGTGATTAATAGCAATATATGGATAAATATGAATGCCAATCTCAAGTCAGGAAACCACATGCTTTCCTATCTTAGAATGCTGGAAAAAGAAAACTCAGGAAGGTGTGACTGAGGCACAGATCCATTGGCAGCAATACCAGTATTTACCAGTTGCTTAGTTAGGATTTTTATGACTGTGAAGGGACACCATGACCATGACAACTCTTATAAAGTAAAATATTTAATTGGGGTGGCTCACTTACAGTTTCAGAGGTTCAGTCCATTAACATCACGATGGGGAGTATGGTGACATGCAGGCAGGTGTGGTGCTTGAGCTGAGAGTGGTCTGTCCTGTGGGCAACAGGAAGTCAACTGACAGTCACACACTGAGGGAAACTTGAGAAAAGAGATCTCAAAGCCTGCCTCCATAGTGATACACTTCTTCCAACAAGGCCACACCTCCCAATAGTGCCACTCCCTTTGGAGGCCATTTTCTTTCAAAACCACTACCAATTTTCTCTAACCAGGTAGACTCGACTGAGGGTCCAACATTGTCTTGTGCATGCCTCAGATGACTTGAGAAATCACACCAGGTATTACTCAAGTCACACTAATATGGTGTGTGATCATTCCAACAAGGATGATGGCCATGGTTAATGGCCTTCTATTTATTTGTACAGTTACTTTACCCCTGCCTTCCTGGTCAGACGGATTTTTATACGTTCTTCTCCCCCAGATTACTGAAGTGGTTTCAATATGGTAACATATTTTAGGGCTGTTTCGTAGTGGCCTTTGTTTGTTTTTGATGCCAGCAGATATGGAGAATGAGTTCAAAATACGAGTTATTGAATACTCATTTATACGTTAAATAAATATTATCCTTTGATATTTACAAGTGACATTTCTAACCCACCATCCTGTATGTTTCTTTCCTTGTCACCTTGGCAAATCTTGTAAGCTAACTGGTTTTAAGCTTGAGACTTGCACAGCCCTGTGAATTTATTCAATGATACTGAAATGCACCGTTTAAATCTTGAGCTGTGTGTGTCCCACCATGATAGAAAGCTATGATTTTAAACGTCTAATCAACTATTGAATAAACTGTTCTGTGTGACATGGGTGATATTTATATTCAATGTCATAAATTTATGGGCAAAGACTATTAATCTATTTCACTGAAGTGTACAAAATCTATTATGCTTTATTTTCCTTACATCAAATTGAATTTTGAGCTCTGAGCTCTGATCTACTGGAAGGGGGTGAGAACAATCAATTGTTTTGTGTTTGAGGGAATATCTCAGGATATTTAGGTTTTGAAGTGAGATATATGTGAGTAAGCCAGAGGAGGTGTAGTCTGTCCGCGGGGCACTTCAGTGATACTGGCCTAGGGTACAGTTCTCCATCTGCAGCCATCCCTTCCTGCCAATCCCCTGTGCTTGGTCACAGACAGACTTCTCATAGTTGCCCTCTCTATTGCCTAGAGACATGGCCAGAGGGCTGCTTGCTCCCCCTCTTCAGCTTCAGTATCGACTTCCAGTGTCCATAGGCATTTGAAGCAATCCTTCCACAGTGTGTTGCTTCAGAGTAGACCGTTCTCCATGACTCGAAGACTCACAGAAACTTACAATTCTTCCAGCTCAGGAAAGCACATCCCACACTGCTAGGTTCTTTTGCCTGCCTGAATCCAGCACTCAGTCAGCCCAGATTCCCAGGCAGACCTTTGCATGAGGAAGATTGAAATCTGGATATCTTATAGCTTTGACTTTTGTGCTCATAAAATTTTGAAAGTAAGGGATCTGAGACTCAGAATAGAATGGTCTAATTTTTTTTATTGTAAGGGTAATAAAATATATGTCCAGCTTGTAATTGTTCAAGATGCGTGTATACACACACATGCACACATACACACAGCAGCCATGCACATATTAGTATTTGCCATAAAATACTTGCAAGTGTGGTTTCAGAGACAGAGCTTGGGTGTGAATGTTGACTTGCTACTCACTGGCAGTGTGTCCTTGGATAAGTTCGTTTCTCATGAATCATACGCAACAGTGTTATTTTTTTTATCATAAATTAACCTTGAAAAATGAGTGACTTCCCATGATTAAATCCTGAAACCAGTAAATCTAGTATATAGAAAGTGCTCCAAATGAAGCTATTAGGAAGCTATCATGGTAATAGTCATTACACATATCTCCAAGACTGGTCATTTAGAGTTTTAATCCCCTGGAGCCCCGTGCTTAGCTACTAGTAGGGAATTCAGGAAAGCAGAGTGACCTTCCCCATCAGGATAGCTCAGGGATACATAGCTCTCATCACCTCATCTGACTTTGGGTCAGTTGCCAGGCCTGTAAGTAAAGCTGTTTTAAACCACTTAGTCTCAAAAAGGCAAGCCCCGATTAGCATCACCTAGGCTACCTATCAAATTCCTAGAACAATCGGTATTTGCTGTTTGGAACCATTAAATCTGGGGGGTTTATTATCCTGCTAAAGCTAGCTGATCAAGAGGATCACACCTGAGAGTGATATGGGCCAAGTCTGGACATGGTACCCATCACTTCACTAAATCCATCACATAGTCTTTCTAACCGCAAGGGAGACAAGACAATGTAAAGGAACCCATAAAGGAAAGGAATTGGGTGCCAAGAACTGCTGGCCAGTATCTGCCACACTGATTAACCTTTCCTTTACAGAAGAAGCCCCAGGTGGTAATCAGGGTGCAACAACTTTCCAGGCAGGTTTCTTCAGTCAGGCCAGTAGACAGTCACTTTTAGTTTATTTGTTTGGCACTGGAGATAGGGAAAAGGAAATAGGGCAGATGTGCTGCCTTTCTGAGGGGCGACTGGTAAATCATCTCCGGCAAGGGTCATCTGCAATCCTGAGAGATAACAAAGGAGCCTGTGGGGACTTTTAACACTGTAATTTTCTTAGAAGGAGAGTCGTTTGTTTATTCCCACTGTGCAGGAAGTCTGGAGCCTCTGCCTTTGAGAGTATTCAGGACACAGTTTGCTTTCTGCCCTATAGGTCTCAATCTGCACTTTCCCCAGGCTCAGAGAAGGGAGAAAAGGCTAGCCTAGCTCAATTTAGACCAGTCTTATTCAGCAAGACCTTTTCTTTCCTTTCCTTTCCTGTCCTGTCCTGTCCTGTCCTGGCCTGTCCTGGCCTGTCCTGGCCTGTCCTGGCCTGTCCTGGCCTGTCCTGGCCTGTCCTGGCCTGGCTTCCCCTCCCCTCCCCTCCCCTCCCCTCCCCTCCCCTCCCCTCCCCTCCCCTCCCCTCCCCTCCCCTCCCCTCCCTTCCCCTCCCCTCTCCTCCCCTCTCCTCTCTTCTCCTCTCCTCTCCTCCCTTCTTTTCCCCTCCCCTCCCCTTTCCTCTTCTTTCCTTCCCCCCTGTCCTCTCCCCTTCTTCCCTTTTCTTTCCCCCATTTGGATCTCAGGTCAGGATAGTTCTTGGATGCGGGGAATCAGATGTGCAGAAAGCACCATATTCTGAAATCAGGCTGTGCAGATTCCAAGTCTGTCTGTTTCTCGTTAGTTACTTCTGTGTGATCTTGAACCACTTCCCTAAGGCCTGATTGTGAAGGTTAAAATGGTGTTTATAAGAAATGAGTACTTATTAAATACCACCATCATATCACTATTGTTGTCATCATCTGATTTTCTGTTTTTTCTTTTCCTTTATTCATCCTATTCTCCTAATAGGAAAAACATCTCAAATTGGGGAAGAGGGCCTAAAAGAGGGAGGGTAGAGAAGGGAGCATGAGATAGCGAAATATTCAGCTTATTACACAGTTCAAATCTGATCCCATATTTGCATGATTTATTTTAGTCTTCAAAGGACTTTTGTCTTGGCAATGTCATTTAGTACGACAGTTCTATGAGATCCAAATAATGCATCATCAATTTGGAGAGATTAAAGATACACAGGCACACACAGTTAAGGAAGAACCAAACTACGGAGCTTGAAGCAGCTTTTAAAACTATCTAGCAATGCAAAACTTAGAATATTTTAAATCAGATTTGTTGGATTGAAACGTATGATGGTGATCACCTCCATTAGTATTAAGGTTTATGGGCCAAGACTTGTCCTATCTTACATTTGGGATAATTAACCTAAGAGAGTGTTTTAAAGGCCATGAACAGTCTTGTTCTCTGATATGAAGAAACATCTCTAGACCACTGCCTCTGGATTGATTGTTCCTTCATCTCTCCCCTAATCTCTCTACAATGAGTATACTTTTATGGCTGGCTTCTGCCATGTACCATGAGATAGGTCAACTTTTCTTTCCTTGTACCATTTTCAAAGCTAGGAAAACCAGGAGTCAACTATTAGACACAGGAGTCCACAGTCTCTCATGAAAAAATTCCAAGCCAGTAATGGAGACGATATTACACTGTACTAGTAGAAAAACATAAACTGCTATTGAATGATAATGATGATTATTATAGGGAAGGATGATAGAGAAAGAAAAGGTAATTCTGGGAAGGTGAAGTTGGAGAAGATTTTATGAAAGAGGTGAGATTTGAATTGTGCTATATTGGATAGTTCGGTGGATATCTTCAAGGAGTTTGGGGGTGGAATCACCAGGTTTACTAAAGTACACAGAAGTAGATTTTTTTTTGGTCTGGTAATGATTTTTGATAGTAGGTATGAAATAATTTTGCCTAGAATAGTTCCTGGGTTCTAGTTCATTCGCTCATGCATTCATTCAAGAATTTACCCCAATAACTGCAGTTTGTTGAGAACAGAGTGTATTACAGACAATGCTCTGGGTTCCAGAGATGAAACAGTGGTCAATGAAGTAACTTCTTTTCTCACATGATTTTATTCTAAATGTGGAAACAACCAGTTAAAACCAAGCAAAATGTATACATGTGGTAATAGCATGTGGTCATGTATTGTGGCAAATAGAGCAAGAAAACATGATGATAGAAAGCATTTTAGAGAAGGAAAGGAGAAAAGGCCATCCACAGTAGGCGGCACAGAATGATTAATGGGAGTCATTCATGTGAATGACCCGTATGGTGGGAATCCCTAGCATAGGAAATAGCTAGGATGAAGGCTGTAAGGTGAGAATAAAGTTGGGAGAACCAGGGACAACTGCCTAAGTAATGAAACTTTTGCAGCAAGAAGTGGAAGAGAAATTAGATTGCACTTTAGATCATAGAACAGATCTAATCCCGTTATTGAGCAGTTGCACCAGAAGTTCTATGATGAGATCTAAGCCTTAGGATTTGCTAGCTATAGAGGTATCTAATGTTGAGACCATTTCATCATTGATGGAGACAGAAAAAGAAGGACTTGGAAGCAGGCAGAAGGTACCCTGGAGTGCAAGGAGAACCAAGTACTCTAAAGAGTGTTGCCTGTGCTGAGGGAATGTTTGCTTTGGACCTGGGGCGAGAGTCTAAACTGGCCTATTCTTTAATTAGTCTCTCTTGTCATTTTCCTAACATTACAATGTATAGTAGAAATCTACAAATTAAGTTTTCTCAGGTCACAGAGAGCCAAAGTTAAGGTAGAGAATAAGCAACTGACCTCAGATTGAAAAACTCCCTTCCCCCTAGAAACTTTCTCTATTCTTATCCTGGGAAGGAACCTGGTGAGAAACAATTTAACTCATCACTACCTGTAGCATTGTTCTACTATACAACTTCTTTTCTATGAGAACTGGGGATTCCATGTGTACTGTGTAAAAATATTAGGATGACGGAGACTGAGCACAGACGCTGTAGAGGCGGAAGACTAACCCCAGACAGGTAGAGTGTGACAAGAAAAGCTACTGATAAGACTGGGAAGAGGGGTTCATAAAAGATTGAGGTCCCCAGAATTGTCTCTTGAGCATGACAGTATTGGGGAATGGTTCAAAGATGCTGTGTGTGAACCTGAGAAATCAGAGATGGTTTTAAGACAACGATGACATTGAGAAGTAGCAGTGAATTATGGGAGTTTTCAACATTCTGGTTGGGAGTTGGTAGGAAACATCGAATTTATTACACAGAGCTACAGGTTAGAATTCTTGTCCGTATCCTGACAGGGAAACTTGGTCTAAGCTAATGTAGAATATATGAGGAGACTGTATGTAACAAGTAACAATGAATACCCAATACGTAGGTTGACTTTCCTGATGGGTAGAATATTGTAGCAAACCAAGTTGAAACTTACTATTATAGTCAATCAATTATGAAGAAATAAGTTAGTAGAGGAGAAAAAAATATTATCATTAACATTTTATATATTAAATTATGCTGGAAATTAGGAAGCCTTCATGCTAGATTGGGTTACATAGAAAAAAATAATTTAAATTATCTATCCCTCAGGGCTTTTATAGTATGAAAGATAAGGGCATTAGATTACATGACTACTAATCCATTTTTGTTTAAAATACTGTTATCCTATGGCATGGAGATAATTTGGTGACTTGAGTTCAGATGTGTCTAAGTTGGAGACAGCAACTGAGAAACTACTTGAACTTGTCAGGTTTTTGGCCCATCTCCAGCTTCATCTTTGGTGTTTGTATGTCTTAAATTTTATTTTATTAAGGCAAGAAAATCACATGAGACCTACTCTTTCAAAAGACAAAATTATAGACTGTATTTTCCTGGAATATAACTTAGGTTTTATTTTTCATTTGGGTCAATAAAAATAGATATCCTAGAAATGAATAAATCTGTGTTGTGTTTATTGGCTGGAGCTCTTGGCTTCAGGAATAGACCATGAAAAAAGACTGAAATACTTAATAAATTGACTTAAATATGCTGGCTGTACTGGTAGTGAGCATGCGCTGACTAGGATCTCACACTTAGAGGATCTAAGGTAACTCTGTGTCACCCAGGACACATGCATGTGTAGAAAAGGTTTATTTTCTGAGCTGCCCCCTTTGTCAGGTCACAGACAGACAGACAGGGTTTTTAGGCACACCTGTTTTCTCCGTTGTGTTTGTTGTGACACAGACGCCTCATGGTCAGGCTCAGACAGCTTGGACATCATCTCCAAGTCTCACATTTTTCTCACCTACTTATCATTGCATTAGCCAAGTTCAAAAACTGTTATTATCAGCTGCCAGATAGGTTGCCGTTTCTGTGCAGAGACAGGAGAGCCTCCCCTCCCCCACAGGAAGCCACATTTGCTCATTCATTATCAAAGCTCTCAGTGCTCGGAGGTGCTTTGGCCTTCCACGCAATTATTCGGTGGAAAGAGTGGTAAAGATAAAAGTGCTAAGGACAGTGAGATGGGAGAAACACTTGTCAAAAATTGGATTTTCATCCCTGAAAAGTTCAGGTTCATAGTCTGTTCTTAAATCACCCTAGGGAAGCACAAGACATTCACTGTCAGTTTAGACTGTCAGAAATACTTGTCCAAAAGTTGTCATTCCCGTGAATTCTCATTGCGGAGAGCAAGAATCCACTTCCTGCACTTAAACTGCCTCGCTATATGCACAGACCTTTGCGGATGATAGGGATGTCTTACAAGAACTTCTGAGCTGGCACTGCAAATAGAGAAGCCTGCTTTCCTAAGTTTATGGAGACTTGGGAAAAATTATCTAAAACATGGTATCCTCACACAAGGCTTTCACAGCCTATTTGGGGGATTAACACTTATATACCCATGGCCTCTGTCTTGGTGAAGGTTTCTATTGCTCTGAAGAGACATCATGACCACAGCAACTCTTATAAGACAAACTATTTAGGTGGGGTAGTTTGTATTTTTAGAGGTTTAGTCCATTCTCATCATGGTGGGATGCAGGCAGATATGGTGCTAGAGTAGTAGCTGAGAATCCTACATCGCAACAGGAAGTGGTCTGAGACACCAAATGCAGCTTGAACACATATGAGACCTCAAAGCCCACCTCCACAGTGACACACTTGCTCCAACAAGACCATACCTACTCCAACAAAGTCCTAATAGTCCCACTCCCTATGAAATTATGGGGGCCAGTTGCACTCAAGCTACCACAGCCTCATTTTACTAGTTCTTTGTAATTTTAAGGTTCCTGTAGTACAGGATAAGAGCTGAGATGTGATCCCCATAATGGAGAGCTATGAAAGTTCAGAAATGAGACAAGGTTTCTGAGGAAATGGTAGGTGGCATGAGTTTTACCCGCCTATAAAAAAATTCTATGTGAAATCTTTGTGCAACACTTTTTTCTTAAGTCCTTTCTTCTCCTGGTGGAGTCCTTACCCAGTCTGGGCTTCCAGGAGCTGTGGGTGGTTAGAGAAGGTGTTTAATTTGACTTTTGCTTCATGTGGAAAGTGAAAGAAAAAGCAAAAGAAAATGAATGTATCAGAATAAAACTTGCTTGAGACCCAATAAAGGAGCCTCTATGAACTGTGAAACCTAAGCTACCCAGCAGAAAAGGGGGATTAAGTTTTATTAATAGGAGAAGATGTTAGCTCATTTTGTCATTTGTCATTGACATATATGGTATCAAGCCTTATCATGAACACAATTTCAACCAAATCTAGACTTTTTTTTTAAACTTAAGTCTGTCTTGTCCTCTGCTTGTGGGAAAACTTGGGTTTAGATACCCAGTATATGCTGACTCAGTTCCCCACATTCACTCTCCTATTGCAGCACTGCAGTGGTAGATGGTATGCAAAGTTATTCGTTCTATGGCCTTACCTCAGTTCCTCCATGTTCTTGCCTTGAGTTCATTCTCTGGCTTCCTTTTCTGATAGACTGTGATATGAAAGTGTAAGGTAAATAAACCCTTTCCTCCCCATGAGTTTTTCTCATCATGGTGTTTTATCACAGCAACACAAACCTTAGTTAAAATAGCTATCTATCTGGAGTCTTTCAGTAGGGGAAGATGTTGCAGTACCCAGCACCAAGGGCAAGATGAGACCTATGAAGATGCCTGAGGGCAACAGAGACAGACCTTAATATGATAGTGTAGAGAAGTTAATCTTTGTCTCTTTTTAAGCAGCACTGAATGAAATCTGTCAGCAGGACGTTTCCCTCAGCTAGATTTATGGTTTCTGAATTACATTGTTTTCCTTTGTCATTAGAGGATAAACAATACTGGTGAGAACAAGAGTCTTATTTCTCCATTAGTGGCAAATGCATGAGTTAATGTAATTAAAGCACCACTAGAACAATTTATGGAAGAGGCTTACCTAACATGTGTACCTCCTCTCCCCTCCATTCCCATCACCTCCCCCATTCCTGCCCCTCCTCTCTCTCCTGGTCCTTCCTCCTTCTGATCACCTCCACCCATTCTGTCACCTCCATCCATTCTGTCACCTCCACCCGTTCTGTCACCTCCACTTTCACTTAATTTCTTGTATATTATTTCTTTCCCTTTCCTTCCCATGAAAGGCATAAACTATCATAAAATTATAGCATTTTTCTCTTTCATCAGCCTCTCTTGATATTCAGGTTTTTACATCATCTTTTTCTCTCTAAAGGACATCTGTCTCCAGAAAGTTATCTACCACATGTAATGGTAGCCATTTAGATATTATTCATCATCAGTAAGTAATGGAGGAAGTTTTTATTTCATTTCTTGAAAGTCATCTACATGGAGAGCTAATTAACCAATGATATCCAGAAAAAGAAGTATTATATCTAAAGTCCAAAGTTGAGTTTACCATTGACCTCTTAGCAATCAAGGATAAGAAAAGAACAACATTTTATAGCCATTGTGTTAATTATTAGGAAGAAATTATCATAAATTTGGGGTAGGACCAAGTAATCTTGTATTATTTCAGGAAATATGGAAATTACATACTTTTATTAAAAAAAGAGAGCTTTAATTACAATACATGGTTTATAGTGAAAAACAGAACAATTATATAACAGGGTAAGAGGTCTTCTCTCTTAGTAGAAGAGTGTTTATCTCTTGATAAACACAAAATACAGAATAACTATTCTTGGGGGACATACAAGAATCAAGAGAATCAAGAGAATAGTACAAGTTACTTAATTGTCTTTTATATTTTGAAGATTTCTTGTTTTTTATTTTTATTTTATGTTTATGCATGTTTTGCCTACACACACACACACACACACACACACACACACACATACACACACACACATGCCCTTTGTGTGTAGCTGGTGCTTGCGGGAACCAGAAGAGGTCACTGCATTTCTTACAACTGGAGTAAAAAACATGGCTGCTTGGAAAAAAGCCTCGGCCCACTCAAGAGCAGCAAGTGCTGATAACCACTGAGTCATCTTCCTAGTCTCTGGACAATTCTTAACCTAGAAGATAGTGATATCCTTTTAATCTCACCAACCAATGAGTAGGAAAGGATGACTAAAGAGTGAAGACAGATGATTTAGGTACTAGTTCCATAAAACATCTTCGCTGATAAATACAAAGCCATAGTTTTCCCAAGTAGGCTATACTTTATCAGTTTGAAGGATTCAGATACTTCATCAAGTAAAAGACCAGAATGGTAAAATACGTTTTGTTATCTTCTGACCACCTACAAAGGAGGAGTTATTGCATGTTCTGTTTTATATACACACAATTCAAGAGTCCTAAGAAGGAGGTTGTGAAAGCTAAGAAAACTGAAATTCAGAGAGGCATAGCCATTTGTTCATTATTATATGTCTATAACATGTCAATGTCAGACATATTAAATTCAGGAATTTAATTTAAATTCAGGAATATCTTACTCTAAATTCCATGATTCTGAGAGAATAATTGGGTTGCTTTCCTGAAAAAGTGTTAAACTCAGGAATAATACCAAACAAGGAATGAGGTATTGTTATATTACCAATTGTCACAATATTACCAATTGTACTTTGCTCATAACAATTCCTCCATAGACTCAGTGGGACCACAGAGGCTTACATTCAAATTTCAGTGCGTTCTCTCTTCCCCATAATAAGCTAAAGCCTACTCCCAGCCAACTCTAAAATCATGTGGCCAGTAGTGATTTGTAAAGATCAGATGTCACTCAGGCTCATAACTGGGGTCTACTTCCTCTATAACTAGTAGTGATTTAGTTACAAAAATCTACAACCAAGGCAACTTATAGAAGAAAGCATGTAATTGGTCTTACTGTTTAGGAGGGTTAGAGTCCATGATGGTGGAACAAAGGCAGGGTGGCAGGAACAGCTGAGAGCTCACATCTTTGATCAGAAAGCAGAATGAAGAGAGGGGCACACTGGGAATGAATTGAGTTTTTGAAACATCAAAGTCCACCCCCAGTGACCCACCTCTTCCAACAAGGCCACTCCTCCTTATTCCTCCTAAACAGTTCCACCAACTGGAGACCAAGTACTCAACCCTATTAGCCAATGGAGGCATTCTCATTCAATCCAGCACAAGTCAGGAGAGACAAAACAGTGAATGCCATTTCTGGTTACAGAGTTTTTAAGAAATGTAGACCATGCAATATCTTGAATTTGATTCCATTTTGTTGGCAAATTAAGAAAGTCATCCAAGATTGTGATAACATTAATAATTATTATCAGCAGTAGTATGTATATCAAGTTTATGCCTCCTAATTGGTTCTGACACAAAAATGTGCTGCAAACACAGTACTTGAGAATTAATCAGCATATGGGTGGGTATCCCAGTGTATTCTTACTTATTGGTTTTTATTAGATGTATTTCTGCCCATATGTAGATTTATGTCAGAGCCATGCTGTTCTGGGAGATACCAGTGTAGAAAGAATGCCTCTGCATTGTGGTACATCTGTACTTATCTGCTGGAGAAAGTGCTCGATGTGTGTGCTTGCAAGAAATCATGTTATAAGGTGTGTGTCTATTAAGAGAATCAGTGAACCAGAGCCAGGTCCCCACAGAGACTATACTTGAGATCATCTTTCTAGCCCAGTGATTCTGAAGCCTCTCTGCCTGACAGAATGCCTGGAGAGCTTATTAAAAACACAAGTTCCTGGGCTCTTCCACGATCCTCTGAATCAGAATCTCTTAGGGCAGGCACAGGAAGATTTATTTTAACGATTGCCTCAGGTGATTGGTCCTGCTAATCCATAGAGCAGCCCTTGGGGAAATCCTATTCTTTTACTTTCAAGTTCAAAGGCATCATTGGAAATTTTTAGAAACCAGGTAACTATCTAACCTGGAATCAAGGATACAGGGTCTTTTGCCCAATATATTTCTTTTTTTTTCAACTATTCTATCTGGTGTGATCTCTAGCAGTGTAGGGTGAGTCTGTTTCCCAGCCTGCTTTCTGTGTTGCTGTTATTATGTGCTACTATTATGACCTTGATTAGGCTACAGGTAAGCTTTCTTGGATTCTGGTCTATTCTGTATTTGACTCCGTGCTTGAATTCCTGCTACCCTCCCCACTTCTTTTGATTCTACCTCTCTCATTAAGATTTATTACGTGTACTCCATCAAGGCCTAGATTAAAAATGGCCCCAGAATGAATCATATTATATCAATTTGTAGTGGGGAAAGAGGATTAAGGAATAGCAGAGTGAGACTCTGGAAGCCAGAATGTGAGTTTGTCTGTGGAGGAAATGATGACTCCAGTAAGTGTCTCTCTTTTTTTTCCATTTTCATTCCCCTGTCAGTTAATCCTCTCAGCATAATCCTCTTAACTGCATGTGTTCCCTCAGCGTTTCATCTGATCTACCTCTCTGACAATCCTTTCTGTGTTAACTCACTTCCTCTGGTTTCCCAGGAGCTCTGATGGGTCATGGGAAAATCATGTGGCTTCATTTTCACACATATGACAGCCTGGGAAGCTCCGAGCCTGGAGAAAGGTCCTTGGCAGATGTTAGAGTTATATGAGAAGTTTGAGGGCAGTTTTCAGCTTGCAAGCTTTAATAGGGATAGGTGTAAGAGGAGTCTTTCTTGTCTCAAGGCTGAACCTTATTTTGCACACAATAATAAGGGGTGGTTCAGGGAGCTGCTATAAAGCATCAGAGGGTGGAGGATAAAGGGAAGCCATGACAGTGTGCACTGGCTGATACACCAAGGTGCTAAGAACACTGCTAAGAGGATATGACAGAGATAGCAGGAGTGTTGTCTTCACAGGACCTCTACAGACCACACAGCTGACATGCTGACATTGACTGGGAAAGCTCACAAGGCTTCATTCCTAGTTGAAGACCAGCAGGAAGTCAAGGGCAGAGGGAGGAGAAAGTCAGTTTTCTTCAGGGATGAGCCCCTGATAGGTTGTTTATGTCCAAGTGACTATCCCCAAACCTGCGTTCAAATAGGAAATACCAATTGGACTGGATAGACTTAATATATATATATAATAACAATAACAATAATAATAGAATAAGATATGAATTTCAGAGTTGGATGTAGGGGGAGCAGGGAAAGTTGGAGGGAAGGGAGGAGTGGTGGATATGACATTCATGCAGTGTACACTCAGGTATGACAGTCTCAGTAAATATATAAGACATATAAATTAAGTATATATAAATAAACTAATTTAAATAAATTGAAGGGCTGGTGACAGAGCTCAGTAGATCAAAACATTCCTGAGATCAATTCCCAGAGTCCATGGTGGAAGGAGAGAACCAACTCTCAAAAGTTGTCTTTTGGTCTTCACATACATGTCAATCTTGGCGCGCATACCCGCTTGCTCTCTTTCATACACAGCATCCGTGCACGCACGCACACACACACACACACACACACATGCACGCACGCACGCACACACACACGCACACATGCATGCAAGCAGGCTCACTCCCCCCCCCCTCAATAAGTTAAAGCTTAAATTTTAAAAAGAGGCATTGACTTTCACTTATAAACTTGACCACTAACTTGATGTGATCAAGGAATCCAGAGCAAGAGGAAGAGTTATAGTATTTCAGTCTCTGGGCTTTGACTTTACACCATAATAACTTTATCCAGTTGGGAATTCAAATCCCTCTAAATTAAAATACCCTTGGGAGGGGTCTAACCTTAATCCCTTTATCAGCTTACTCCGTGATTATCAATTAATACTTTAGGAGAGATTAACAACGAGCCAATGGGAATCAAGGGAGTGATGTCAGAGCCCTTTCTTGGGTTTCGCTTCTCATTAGCAGAATGACCTTGACTCTGTAACTTCTTTAGGTTGACTCTTCCTTCATTAAGACACTGAGAAGACAGCCGCCTTCCTTTCTAGTCCGTTTTGGTGACTGAGTTCTATATACGGTTCTGGGCTCCTGCCAGAAAGAGGGCTGGTAAGAGGGACTGGTAAGACGCTCCCTTGGTTTGCGGCTTACAGTGTGACCAGAGACGGGAAAGGCTGGGAAGCTGAGCCACAGGACTGCTTTGTTATAATACTTGAACAGCTGCACTCCAGTGATGAGTTTGCAGAGGAGGGGTGACGTGACGTACGGGATGCCACAGCTCCACAGCAGAGAAATCGGCTGATAGGATCAGAAAGGATGCCAGGCTATTGTGGACATCTGCCGTGCAGGATGACATCAAGTGGCTGTCTGAACACAGTCAGAAATCCCTCTTGACTTTCAAGAGACCCCTGGGCTCCAGACTTCAGAGCTGCACGCTAAGCATGCCAGCAGAAGAAGCCCTGGCCTTCGTGTGTCAACACCATGACTATATTCCTGTGGATGCAGGATTTGAGATGGCAAGACCTAGGTTCCACTGTGCTATCTGACCAAAGCTAAAGTAAAAGCAGTAGTTACTATGCCACTCCGACTTTGAGCTTTCCTTATTGTGAACACTAAGTTAAATGCACAGCTTATTGTACTTGAGCTACTACCTTTGACCTCCTTTGGACCTCCAATTTCCTCTCTAATGAAAATGGAACATTTCTGCCTTATCCTGTAATCGTAGCTAACGTTTTCCGAACGCTTGCTGTACACCACCAGACACCGAAGTAAACAATTTTATGCATTATTACCATAATGCAATAATCCTAAGAGTAGGCAGGAATTCGGACTATTTCCATTTGTAGAGAGAGAAAATGAATGCACTAAGTGGGATAAATAATCAATGAGTGGAGTTGGTAGAAGAAATGGGCTTCGTGCCCCCCCCACTCCGTACCGTTTTCAATCTGCGTGGAAAGGCAGGGGTGACAGCACTTGCAATCACCTTAAAGAAACTTTCTGTTTTCCGTGCTGCTGAATGGAGCCATTTTCTGCTAGCCAGGCAATGTGGAAGACTGGCAGAGGATGTGTGGATAGAATCAGCAAGCTATTCAGAGACAATAGATGCCAGATGACGGAAAGTGTTCTTTGCATGTATGAGTGTGTGTGCGCTCGTGTGGGCGCCTCTGTGCGTGCAGATGTGGAGGTTAGAGACCAGTGTTGAGCCTCTTTCTTCCTCAGGAACGGCCCCTCTCATTTTCTTAATGGTCAGGCACTTGCTGATATGGCAAGACTGATTGGACAGGGAGTCCAAGCCCGCCTATCTCCACTTTCTCTGTGCAGTGTGGCAAGTGGTTCAACATACCTGGCTTTTTATTTATATATTTTTATTTTAACATGGATCCTAGAGACTGGTTTGGGGATCGAACTGAGGTCCTCATGCTTACACACCAAGAACTTACTGACCAAACTATCTACCGGGCACCAAACGGCTGCTTGCAAATCGCACTGGGAATCCAGAGTTCACTTAGGAGAAGATTCCATTAGTTCACTTTCTAAGTCACCGCAATGGTCTCAAAAAACTAAATTTCCCCCCCCCCCTTTTTTTTTCTTTGTCCTATCTCACTGATTTTATTTATCTAAGCTCCAGTTTCCCTGACCTGAAGAATGGGATCAATAATGTTTTTTAATTGACTAGTGGGGGAGTGCAAGCAGAACTGAAGGAGATAGCACACATTAGATTATTTTGTCAATGATGATTTCATAGATATACTAAGCTTAAGAGTGACCATGCTGCCAGATGGTTAATTCTCGGTCACTGGTTATGGGGATGATATGTTTTTTATTCTGAAGAAATATCTCTTAGGTTTGTTTTCTGCTGTGACTTTTATTTCTAATTCTTTTGGGTTTTTGAGCCTGGGTTTCTCTGTGTGGCCCTGGCTGTCCTGGTACTTGCTCTGTAGACCAGGCTGGCCTCAAATTCAGGGAGATTTGCCTGTCTCTGCCTTGGGAGTTCTGGAATTAAAGGTGTGTGCCATTAAGCCCAGCTATTTTCTTCTTTTAAGTTACTATTTTAAATATTCCTTCCTTTTCTGTGAAATGAAAACATATCAGGGAAAACTGATGTTCTTTAAAGTGTGGTAACTGGTAAGAAAGGAGAGGATGGAGAAGGAAGGCCGATCTCTACTTCTCGGTGCCTCCGTGAATGTGCTGATTTAATTAGAACTGCCCTGCATAAATATTAAACCCGATTCACTTTCTTTTAGATCTCCTTTACTTTTCAAAGTATCACCAGATACAGATTATCCTTTTTCAAATCCTGCGAATTTGAGGGAGTTAATTGAAGAATGACAACTCAAATTTAGCCAAACTCAGAGCTTTTCATCTCATCTCATGCTTTCGCTCTGTTTTTAAGCTTTGCCTAGCTGCTAGCCCAGAGACAAAGGGAAGGTTTGATTTTTGCAGAGTTTGCCTTCAGAGTTGGAGGGTGTACAGTCCAGCCTCCTCCAATGCAGCACACCCTAAGCTGCTTCTCTGGGAGAAGGTTGAGATGGTTTATACCTGCGTAGGGATCAAACCCATGAATTTATGCACGTTAGGCAAGCATTCTGCCACTAAACTCTATTCCCAAGAGGTGGCTTACAACCATCTACAATGAGATCTGATACCCTCTCTGGCATCCAGATGTACATGCAGAACACTTATACATAAAATATAAATAAGTAAGATTTTAAAAATTTAAGAATGGCAACCTTAAATCCCTGGGTTAGTTAAATAATGGGGACTGTGGCAAAATGTAGTGAAACCATATAGAACAACTAAGTTGTATAATATTTTGATTCCTAGAGATAACCTTTCTGCCCCTACCCTGCAGCTCTCCCTTCCTTCTTCCCTCCTTCCTTTCCTTTTTGTTTGATTTCCTTTCTTGGGCACCCTTTAACTTCAGGAGAAACATGTTTTTGTGAAGCCAATTTGCTTCAGTTACTTTGTTCATCACTGCGAAACTACCTGACAAAAGCACTTTAAGGGAGACGTTCATTTGACTGATGTTTTCAGGAGGTTGTATGTTTCATGGCCAGGAAGGCATTGTAGCTGGAGATCCATCCCTGGCAGCAGAAACTTGTAGCATGGCTTTGCATATTTGGGTGGATCAGGAAACAAAGATCTAGATCTGAAGCAGGGCTATCCTGTATCCCACAAGGCCCACTTTTTCAGCAAGGGTGAAATTCATTGCATTTCAGAGTAAAACAATGGTTTGTGCCATTAAGAAGACAAAAGAAGCCAAACATTGGTAGCACACGCCTTTAATCCCAGCATTCAGGAGGCAGAGGCAGGTGGATTTTTGTGAGTTCAAGGCCTGCCTGGTCTACAGAGTGAGTTCCAGGAAAACCAAGCCTACACAGAGAAATTTGTCTCGAAAAACCATACACACACACAACACACAAGAAAGAAATGGGAAAGGCTGTTATTTTTGCATGCCTGTGATGGGCAACCTTGTACTTCTAGCACCTAGGCTGTAGACACCGTCTTTTTTAAAAACAGGCCCAGTGTTTGCTGGAATCCCCAATACTCATTTATGGCTTTTTCAGCCCCACAGATAGAAGTGTTCCTTATCTGTAGCTCCCTGAAGAGCATGATGAATAAAATACTCAGGGTTTGAGACAAGGCTCTCAGCTACCTTAGTAGAAATTACCCCTTTCAGCAGAAAAAAAAAAATCACTCAGAGCCTTTTTATTTCCCCTTTCCCTGGACAAAATTGCATTTTTGGCTGTCAAGGCACTTAGGCTTCTACAGGTTGGCTTGCAGGTGCCTGGAGGGTGGGGAGAGGTTGCCATGGAAATTGATGTTTGGCACTGCAGGGGAACCACAAGTGATGGGTGTCCCTGCTGGTGACTGGGGTGTCTTCTACGGTGGGCATGGCTTTCATCCAGGTAACCACATACAGGTAAGAAGCAGCCCTCTCAGACTTCAGTGGTCATAGGATTATGACCTTACACCTAGGCTGGCCTAGTGCCAGAGCAAGAGTTAGGCAGCTAAACTTGGCTGGTAGCATCTAGTTAGTCAGGTGTTGTTCTCACTGTTTATAGAATTCAAGAAGTAAATAAGCTCATTCTAGATCCTCCTTCATCCCTTGGCAAAGAGAGGTAGGCAAGGGGTCCCGGGTTTTAGGCAAGCCTGAGCTAAATGACTGGATAACATTGCCTTTCTGTGCCAGTCTTTTTGGTCTTTATCTTATCATTGGTTATGTTTTATGAAACACATTCAAAGGAATTTTGAAAGAATATTTATTTTTATTTTATGTTCATGAATGTTTTGCCTTATAGTTAGGTCTTAACATTGGATCCCTTAGAATTAGAATTATAGACTGTTGTGAACCACTATATAGATTTCTGGGAATTGAACCTGGGGTCCTTTCTGAGGGAAGCCAATGCTCTTACCGGATGAACCTGTCTGTCCAGGCCCCAAGACACAGTCAAACAGGTTTTGAGCCATTGGGTTGGTCCCTTTATTTTTCTCGATGCTCTGAGTAACTCCAGTCTTTCCTCTATTTCCCGACATGCCCTTTGTTTTGCAGTGCCTCTTCTCTTCTGTTTTTATGCCCCTTGCTCATGTCCTCATCCTGAGCAGCTTTGGTGCTGATGCTTTCGACAGGAATGAAGAGAGATGCACCGATGTTAGAGCTGACCTGGTCTTTGGCATCTTGAGCCATAATCTCTTTTAAAAAATGGGGCTGGAAAAAGGATTCACCATTTGTGATCAGTTCCTTGAATGGTTATGAGATATGGCTTAGGGGTGGTCCCTAAGAACTTCCCCTCTGCCAATGCTGGCCTTGCAGTTAACTCAAGGTCCTTCTTTGAGATTAAGTTCAGGGAACTTCTCCCTAAGAAGACCTCCCTAGTTGTTCCATTCCTTGCCACTATAGGGCAGATCACATCCTTCTGTAGGCGTGATAGCGCATCTGTGCCCATGTAGCAGCGACTGTGTCACACTGACTGTCCCCCCCCCCCCACTACACCTCCCTATTTCGGAGTGCATTATCCCTATTTTCAGTAATGATCAGAGTGTACTACAGATGGAGTGGAAGTTAGATGTAAAGAATTTAAACCGAATTTGGAGTAAGTTTGAAGAAACCCTACTTTTTCTGATTTACAGATAGTTTGTGTTGTCTGCATGCTCTGCTTATGAAAACTGTGATTTAGACTAAATAGTGTACAAAAAAATCTGTGCTTTATCTCTGCCACTGCGAGATAGTGAGCTAATGTGGATTTTACCAACTCTCCTTTGAATAACATAGATCCATGGTAGAGCATGCCTAGTATAGAATGGTATTTTATATTCAAATGGAGATAAATAAAGAATGTTCACTAGCAATAATGACACTAGATAACTGCTGTCAGTCAGAAGGAAATGGCAACCACACACAGATATCAGTAGATCTATGAGAGCCACACTGGAGTTTTGTACACATGAGAAGTGTGTAAATTAGAATTTGAAAGCGTGTCTGACTCATGTCCCTAGAGTCTGGCAAGCATGGATATGCACTTGAGTGCCGACTTTGCATACACTTGCTCTATACAGCTGTGAGACAGAGGGCTCCATCAGTTTCTAGTCCTCACTTACTTCTAGATCTTCTTTGCTTAAAACATCGTCATAGCATCCTCAGAGTCCGTCTTTGATCCCTGTCTCTAACACTTCAATGTCTAAACCATTCGCCTTCCTTCTTTCTATTTCTTGCCCCTACCTCTCCCTCCCCTCCCCTCCATCCTCCTTCCTCTCCTGTTTCTCCTTCCCCTCCTCTCTTCTGTTCTCTGTCATCTAAACCAGATTTCTCCCTCCTTCCTCTCTTTCTTGCTTCCTCCCCTTGCTTTCCTCTCTTTCCTCTCTTTCCCTCCTTCTCCTTTCTTCTCTTCCTCTTCTCTTTGCTTTGTTTCACTTTGTCTCTCCTCTCTTCTCCTTGCCTCTCCTTGCCTCTCCTCTGCTCTCCTCTCCCCTGCTCTCTTTTCTGCTCTCCTTTTCTCTCCTCTCCTCTGCTCTCCTCTCCCCTGCTCTCCTCACCTCTCCTCTCCTCGCCTCTTCTCTTCTCATTAATCACTACCCTTCTTTTTTCTTTCTTTCCTTTTTTGTATTGATCAGCTGTCTGAGGTCCCCAGCCTGCTAGTGAAGCATCTTTTGTAGTAGACAATTTCATATAAGTTTACTGATAATAGTTGTTTGTACAGTCACAATAGTTTCACTTTAAAAATTAGTTTTGCTTTCTCTTCCTGGTGTGTGTATGCACACAAGCGATGCTACAAGGACAGACCTGATTGCTCCTTTGTTATAAGTAAAGACCATCTAATCATAATAAAACACATTTAATAATTTTGTATAATGAGCAAATTAGAGCCATAATGGAAGGGAATGAGAGCCAATTCCTTGAAATGTTTCTGTCTTATCTTTTAATTAAGAGGAAGGCTTTCTTTTTCTCCATCACCAGTGAGACTGACTGCTGAGATGCCATGGACCAGGCAAATCTAAAGGTATCCAGGGTCCTGTTGCCCGCCTAGTTTTTAGAAAGCTAAATCCTGGTGGCGGGGTGGGGGGAAATGACTGTCACATTGGAGCTTATTTTCACTCTGGATTACATGGCAGATTGATTTCAGCAGACTCCAAACAACAGGCAACCAACCATCCATACCTGTGTTTTTTCTTAGAATTAGATAGTAAAGTGGTTTAACAATCGAAAGTTGGAGACCTGGCATTAAACAGTCCTCGTTTATGGCCCCAGGTTTGCCACTTTACTCATTTGTGATCTTCGGAAGTTACTTCACTTTTACAGGCTTTAATCTTCCCAACTGAGAATGGAGACGGATGATGGCTCCCGCATCCTGTAGTTTGTGCAAAGCTTAAGCAATGGTCTTTATTTCAGTGCCTGTCGGAGGATCAGGACTCAGTAGTATTCTCTATGAGGAAGAGAGAAGAAAGAGACTAGGAAGTCCAAAGGACAATACGATGTGGTTGGATGAGGGTGTTATATTAAGGCATTTAAATCCCATGTCTATTTCTGACTAGCGATCTCATTTTGGGAGGCAACTTTGAGACACATCAATTTCCAAATCTATAAAAATGGAGGAGGCTAGTGTATATTTGGGGGAGTTCTGAGGGTTATACAAGACAGTGCGCATGTAAGTGTTTCATATCCCGAAGTTAGAACTAAATAAAAGCTACTTACGGTGTTATGCTATCAATGGAGAATAGAATTTGCCTGTGTCTTATGCTACGTCCAAGTGACTTTCATTGTATAAATCCAGATGCCCTGTCGGTTCCACAGTCTTCTGATCAAACTCATGATCCTTAGGAACTAGGGCAAAGCTTGGAGCCTGAAAGTATTCTGTCATTGAGAAGTTACCAATATCAGAGCCCTCTCATATCTTTCAACTTGAGTGTGACTTCTGCCAGCACACACCATTCTGTGTGTGAGCTTTTCCTTGCCATGGATCCACTTTATTTGGTACAGAACAAAGTATAGAGTATAATGGTCCCCTCTTTTAGTGCCCCTCAACCAAGGATTAGTAATCTTTTTCAAAACGGGCTCCTAGATTTTCCTTTCATTTTTCATTCTAGAAGATGGCTTGATACTTCACCCATTACTGAAGCTACCCGAAGCATAGGTCACATGCCTACGTCACCTTCTATGCAAACAATTTATACTGAAGTTCTACCTTTTGAATTTACTTCCAAATAAACCCAAACAAAGGTGTGTGGCTCCGCCAATAAGCCATCTCAGTCACATTCCTCTTACACAGGATGTTCACTGCTCGGCTAGGTACAAGAGAACAACTCAGCCTGGTTTCAGGTTTAAAACTTACATTGGGACGCATGTGACTGAGAGTCTGTGGATCTTTTCTTCTACTGCTATTAATATGAAGACTTGGTGTGTTTAGGTTGGGAGAGAGTTGTGAAAATAACATTTGGCTTTTGGAGTCCAAATAATATTGTGGGTTCAGGATGAGATGAGTGGGAAGAGATAATCATAATAATTCCAGGACCAAAAATGGGGCTTTATGTTTCTCTGATAAGCAGACAGGAATGGTGTTCTAACCTTCTCAGTTCTAAGAGCTAAGATTTTTGAGAACTATACTAGTCCTAATACATCTAATCATCATAGTGTCCTTCTGATTGGATGTTTCCTTACACTGACTGCCTTGATTTGTGGTAACAGTTACCTGAGGATATTGTCTATGGTCATACCTGGGCAGAGTTGAGGTCATAGGGTTAGATGTCCATTTCCTAAGATCTCCTTCAATTGGGCCACATATAATCATGCATTTATGACCAGAGGTCATGAATAACCTTTCCTGTCTCTATGGAAATACTGATATTTTAATACAAAACAATGTGTTTATGTGCATTTTACAATAAGACGTAATGATATTTGAAATTCTAATAAGCCTACTCAGCATATTAATTACTTCAGGTTAACTTTTAATCTTGGTACTTAAGAATTTGGAGTGGGAATATTGTTGTACAATGACAATATTAGCTGTAAAAATAGTGCTCCTTGGTTCAGGATTCACTACTCAATAAATCATGTCTTCCTTGGCAAGATATGAGGAGCTGACATCTGGGACACAATAACAGTGTTATAAGTTGGGGCTTATATATTGAAATGATAAGTCATACTTTAATTGATTGTTTATTATGTTGCTGTTTTCTTTGTTTTTTAAGCCTTTGTCCTTAGATACCAATGCCGGGGGGGGGGAATTATTTCTCCTCTTCTTCAGTGCTAGCTTATGTTACTTCAAAAGAGGGCTTTTTAATGGAGCTGGCCTATTTAGAGGGTAGAATTAAAACTTCAAAGAAAGGATGACTTGGGACACATGAGATAGGTCAAGCTGTCATATCTGATAACCCGAGTTCATTTCTTGGAATGTCTATGGTAAAAGGAGAGAACTGGCTTCCACAAGTTGTCCTCTAATCTCTACATGAGCAAAATGACATGTGTGTCTCCATTCATAAATTAATAAGTATAAATCTAGAAAATAAAGAGTATAACTCAGAAGCAACGGTGTAATGTTTTTGACACAGGGTTACGTAGTAAGTTCAAAGTCAGCCTCCTGGCTTTGACTTTGACTTGCTATAGTCTTCCTGCAAATGGGTGAGAGTCTCCTAGACAATGTATTGTAGAATACATTTCTTCTGTCATTTTTCCAAGATCTCTGGCAATGCAACAATAGTAAAGAATAACAGTTCCAAGAGTGATCTACTGATGGGGTCTATACAGGCTCAACACCGTATCAACAGAATAAGTGTTTACGAACTACTAAACTGAAACACAAGGATTGTCCATCAGTTGGGTGGAGGATAAAGGCAAACAGCACAGGTGACTAGGAAGGAGTTATCTGAAAGGATCCAGAGGAATTCTGAGAAAAAGACGGCTTTAAACTTCCAGTTTGGCGACTAAGTCTGCCTTTGCTATTACACATTCTTAGACTGCAATGGAGCCTGATAGACTTTGCCATCACTTCCTGTTGTTTGTCATTTAGTGATAGTTTTGGATGTTGTTTTAGTGGCATCATTACAACTTATCACTAGTGTTATCGATGAACCATGGTTTTCTTTCAGAAGGGCTATAGAGAGTCTTGGAGAGCTAGAAGGGACACGAGAGCTATAGGTTTTACTGTTCACATACACTGCATTGACACCGAAGGAGAGACAGCCATGTGCAGGGAGATAATTTCTAGGGACAAGATACCCATATGAATTTTTCAGTCAAGGACCTTTGGTTGTAAGCAACAGCACCTAATGCAGTTAGAGCCTATGGTTTAAATGGACAAGAATTTTAAGCTATCTCTTTTGCTTAACTTTTATCTTTTCTAAAATTTGTTTTTTTTTTCATGATTTAAACAGAAACACATTTATTTTTCATAAAGGCATAGTGTGGTGATTTCAATGATGTTTTCCTACATGTACCTTTCCATTTTTGCTTCATGTCTCTCCTTTCCCTGTTAGTCCCCGATCACACTCTCAGATAGCTCATCAATAGTCTCATTCATATGTAAATATGAGCCATATTATACATGCAAACACATTTTGTTCTATACTCATATGTAAATGTTTTCAGATCATGGCATCATAAAAGGAAGTATTACGTACTATTTTGAATGCTTGCGTCCCTTTTAGAAAAAATATTGTGAAACATAGGCACCCATGTAAAAGTGCTAAAATATATCTGTATTGCTTAAAGGACAGTGAAACAGGTACTCATGCTATATCTAACCTCCAGATGAAGAAGGAGAAAATCACCCATGCCTAAGAATCAGCCTCCACATCGCTGCAATCTCTTTTCTTGCCCTTGAGAACTGAGCCACCTGGAATCAACCTGTGCCTCCTCTTACACATTTTGCTGTTTCTGTTCAACTCTACTTCATAGTCAAAAGGTTGAGCTATTATTGACTGTTTTCAACAGGTGTCCAATATGTATTTGTTACATTTCTTCATTGATAGTAATTTTACCACCATTTTATAACATGACTAATCTTCCAATAAATGTCCTTGTGTGTTTACACTGGTGCTGTATTATATATGGTGGAGTCCAGGAGAGGGATTGATAAGTAGAAAGGGACTCGCATTTTAAGTATGAGCAGATGCTATCCTATTGCTTCTCAAAACACTGTCACACTTCACTGTCTTCACACAGCATGTGAGAGCATCCTTTTCACACATCCCTGAGAGTGATGGGATATTGATCTTTTTCACTGTGCCAGTCTTGGGAGTGCAAAACCATAACTCATTGTTACTTTAATTTGTATTTTTCAGACTGTCTGAGAGCCTTGCATTTGTCTGGAGGCCACTTAGTGGATCCTTTCTGTGAATGGACTCTTTTGACTTCTCTCATGTTTTCAATAGGAATGCTTGTCCTTTTCCTGTCTTTCTAATGGCGATTCTTTGCCTACTTCAAGTAAACCATATTTTGCCATCAAATGTGTTGCTTTCTTATTTATGTAGTTAAGTGTTTGTTATTAACTTCATGGCCTCTGGTTTTTAGCCTTGATAAAGACAGTTTCTCCATTCTCATCTCTAAAACATGGATTAGGCTTATTATAGAATGATTTGTTTTAAAATTAAGGTTTTTCCTTCTTACATGTAAATTTCAGTCAAGTGGACATTTACTTTTGTGTTCAGTGGTAGTTGGAGGGCCATGGTCATTCCATTATCTAATGGTGAGTATGCTGGTAGCTTCTCCTGTGTACTATTTACTGTGTTCAACACATCTTACAGAGGTGCCTCCTGGAAATTAACCATAGCGATTCCTGTCACCCGCAACTCATCGATATAGAATGCCATACTACCCCAATCTCATGATTGAAGGAAATGAGCCATGGAGCTCCTGAATCAGCAGTCCAAAAGTCAAATGGCTGGTGAAGTAGCGAAAGTGAAACCGACCCTGGCAAAAGACTGCTGAAGACTAAGCCCTTCCCTTATGGCTCTTGAGTGACTGACTGCTTGGTCCAGGACTCTATCCTTTCTCCATGATATGCATCACTTCTCTTGTCCTTGGTCACATGCCCACATATACCAGGGTTGCTTTCTATATTCTCTGCCTGCTCCTTGACCTGTTACAGGTATTCCATGCTGATTTCCCAGTAGCGCCTTATCTGTATCACCTCTCACCTTCCTTGCTTGACTTTTTGTCACTCACTTGTTGACTATTTCTAGGGATTCGGGTTCTACATGAGATTTGTGTTTGTTTTTATTTAGTTAAAGTGTATTGTGGGTTTCTAAGTAAAACGATATTAAATAAACTTGTAGATTGAAGATAGATTTGTATTAAGTGCTCCCACTTAAAATGATATATTTTCCTCTTCCTTCCAATATTTATATAGCAGTAAGACTTCATGTTCTTTATATTGTCTTTTAGATTGTAGTTTAGAGAAAATAATTTATAAATACTTTAGGTTTTATTGATATCTTCAATAAAATATTTTCCTAAATTTGGTGTTTCAGTGATTATTAATGTGCTGGAGAAGAGGTATTGATTGACTGTATCTACTTTATTTATTCAAGATGAAAAACTATCAATATATTACTTTTTCATTTAATGGATTTACTTTATTTTAAACATTTTAGTTAATTATTTGATAATTTCATAAATATATTTTCATCATATTTTACCCCATCCCTTTAACTCCTCCCAGATCCAGTCTTGCCTCCTACCCTCCCGACTTCCTCCCTCCCTCCCTCCCTCCCTCCCTCCTTCCTATCTTCTATCCAGTAATCCATTGCAGCCACTTTGTGCTGTCCCCATATACTCCTGCGTATGGAGCCATTCACTGAAACATGTTAACCCACTAAAAGTCAGAATTTGACATTCTCTCATCCAGAAAGTCATCAACTGCTCTTAGCTCTTCAGTTATCCGTGGGGGCCCATGAACCGCTCCTTTCCTCCACACAGAGTATTAATTGACTTGATATTGTGAAGGTCTTGTTCAGTGGCAGCTCCTATGAATTCCTACACACAGCAGCCCTATCCTGTCTAAAAGGCAGTGTCTCACTCAGGTCTTTCCGAACTTCTCGCTCTTGGGTCTTTCTGCTCCCTCTTCCACACTGATCACTAAGTCTTGGGAAAGTCGGTGCCCGATATTGTGACTGAGAACTCCATTGAACTTTGGCTAGTTGGGAGTTTTGGCAAGAATCTACGGTCTACTAACAAAGAATCTTCTCTGATGAGATTTGAGATCTATACTAATCTTCGGGTGATAGATATGATAGTTTAATACTATTTAGCAAACTAATAAAAGCAAATTTAACTCTGGGGGCTATGAACGCCTCTACCATGGGTTCTCAGCTAGATTTACAGAACCAGGTTTGGGTTTCTTATATGGGGTGGTCCATATAAATGTTAAATGTTACTTGTTAAATCCAACAAATAAGCTGTTGGTTAATCATATAATATTTGTACCCTTAGTGCACCCACAAGCTTATCTTGCCATGCAAGTTGTTATTACAGTTCATAGATAAGTAAGGGTATTGATGAGTCCCCTGGCTACACACAACAACCTACATAACACTTTCCAGTACTATGAATGCTAGCAAACATGGAGGAAGCTTCCTATTCAGTACCTACTTGATTTATCCATAGTCTCTCACCAATGTATGTGGTTTCAGAAATAAGATCTTTCCATCAACTTTTGGGGGACAACCAAGAGAAATGGTAATAGCACATAATGTTTTGGGAGGTCTTTAGTACATACTTCTGACCAATAACTCCAGGGGAGATATGCCACATATGGCTGTGGGCTTTTTATTTGTCAATCCATGGCTTTGGGGATGAGCATAATGTATCGGGTAAATCCAATTAAACTCTCTTATATGAATATATAATACATCTAAATATATCTATACATCTGTATCTACGGATTGAGCTATCTCCCTAGATCTATAATCTGCTTTTTTTGTTTAAATACATACGATACAGGTGGAACTGAACCAGGTCCGTCTTCTTGCCAACAAGATGCTCTATCTCCTTCATTGTTGCAGATCTGCAGAGGACCCAAGTGTTGCACCTAATTAGATGATCTTGATTCATCCTAATAAAATACAGTCATTTCAGATTCACCTTGTGCCTTTGCTCTTGCTATTTTTTCCCAGAATGCTCTTCCTCCTTTCTCAGCTCACCTATTAATTCTTGTCTGTTAAGTTGTGTCACTCCTTTTGGAAACCCTCCCCGTAAACTATCACAGCATTCTTGTACCTCTCAGTAGCCAAGCTTACCATATCACTGATCAGTGCATATGTCTGTTGCTCCCATAGGCTATCAATAAAAAAAGCATTGTTAGTGCCCTTGGCTTCTATCTGTGAGTGATATAAAGGTGACCGCAGTGAATATTTTCTGAATAAATGAATAAATGTATAAATGAACCTTGTGATGCCTCTTTAGCAGTGATGTTAGTTATATCATTTCATAATTTAATATCTAATTTTGCCTTCTGTCCTCTAATTGTATTAACCTCCTGGTTCTTATCTTTATAAGGGTATTCTATACTCTTCTGAAAATATTTATTCTGCTACACAGCTCTTTCTTGCATCCTGGGCCAACCTCTTCCTTTTCTGGTTTTGGTCTATTCTGACCTTGTTTGTTTTTACCTCCTTTTCATTAACTGTTAGAGAAATAAGTAAATTGTCAGTATTTAGTTAGCTTTTGCCCTGCTAAAAAGGAAGATGGTCCAATATCTATAACCTTTTCTTTCTTTTGTTTTCTCCCCAGTAGCTTTTACCTACTGTACCAATTATACAGCTTAGCTGTAGTTGCAATGATAAGGACTATATGCTAAAATTACTTGCTCCATAATTAAGGAAGCTCAAATGGGTATGCCTTGGTGGTGTTTATGTTTTTAGAAGAAAAGCTGAGAGAGATAGTTAACTTATGCCTAATGCCAGAATTCCAGGAAAGCAGGAATTAGGAAGGTGTTTTGAACTGAGCAATGTCCTATCAGTGAGGTTCAATTCTCTGTACGTAAATAACTGAGGACCATGCCTGGGGGTATTTTCTCAGTTATATGGATACATCCTAAATGCCATGGAAGTTCTATGGAAAGTATAGGACATCTGTATCCTGGGATGCTGTGGAAGTCTGAGTTCTATCATGAGAAAGTTGGAGTTGCCCATGTGAAATTATCTATAGTATATCCTTGAGCCTAAGAATAAAATAGATACAGGAGTGTACATATTATTTATGTTATCATTCATGCTGTGGCTAAGAGCTAGGCAACTGTAGGAGTCACTGAAGAACATTCTTGATATCCGAAGGTTTATGGATCAGATGATTGGTAAGGTTCAAAGACTGAGTCTGATGTCTGTTAAATGTTAATGATCTCACATAAGATGTTAATTTCTTCATGCTTCAGTTTCTCTGTCCATACAAGGAAGGTAATACAGACCTTTTCTCACTGGATGACTTAAGGATGTGACAGGAAGATGCATGTGAAAACATGTAGAGGTGAATATGCATGATGCATAGAGTTTGGCTAATGCAGTTCTTATCACCAGAGTTACTGAGAAATCCAAATTAAGGTGGGGATCCCATGCCATCGCGGAAAGGAAAGACTCAATTTCTTTTTGTTCTCCTTGGAGTGTCAAGACTTGCTTTGTGATTGTGACAGAATTAAAATGTAGTGTCAAGTTATCTTTTCTCTCTGATATCTATCTCTGTTTTTCTCCTTTGCTGGTCAATCAAAATACAGAATTCTTTTTTTCTTTGAACACCCCTAACGATAGTTGTGATCTGTAATTGGAAGTTTCTCTCACATATGCCAGTTCCTAAATAACCACTCAGAGGCTTAATATTACTTATAAATGCTTGACCAATGGCTCAGGCTTATCATTAGCTAGCTCTTACATTTTAAATTAACCCATTTCTATTCATCTTTGTATTTCCATGTGACCATGGCTTTTACCTAATTTTCTATATGTCTTGCTTCCATGGTGGCTGACTGATGTCTCTCAGACTTCAACCTTCTTCACCTGTATCTCTCTTTGGATTTCCTGCCTGGTTCTATCCTGTATTACCATAGGCCGAAACAGCTTTATTTATCAACCAATGGGAACAACACATATCCACAGCATGCAGGATTCCACAGCAGTGATCCTTGTAGACTTTATTTGACATTTAGGAGAGACTCAGAGAACAATAGTTCAGGAAGCAATGCAGCAGTCTGCCTTCTGTGCTTTCATCTCTCTTCTTTCTCTTTCTCCCTCAATTCTATTTTTCTTTTGTTCCTCCTCCATCTCCAATCTTCCCCATCCTGTATTTCCTTTCTCCCCTTAACGTTGTGTCCTCTCTTCCCTCCCATCTCTTTCTCTCCCTGACCACTCTCTCTCTGCTCCTGTGTCTCTTCTCCCCACTTCTATCCTTCTTGATTTTTTTCACCCTTTCTTGTTCATTCCTTTCCCATACCTTTTTTCAATTTCTTTGTCCAATTTCCCCCTACTGTACTCCCTCCCATCTCTTCTTGTGCGTGTCCTCTTCCTCTCCCTCTCAAGAGTCTCCTTTCTTTCTTTTCTTCAAATGGGCTTACTAAAGCATTTTTGTTTGCTTTACAAAGACAACTCTTTCTGTAAGGAAAAAAAAAGTCATGCCAGCTGCCAAGAAGGCAACATTTCTCCTTATTATAGCCTATTAGGAGTGGACGTGTCCTTGGAGACCAGTGAGCTCAGAGGTCCTCAGAGAATCTAGTTGGTCACGATACCCTGGACAGCACTTAAAAAGTCAAGCCCTGTTTCAAGCGCTTCTGGACTACAAGGTCAGCCCAAGGGCTTGGCATGGTATTTGTATGGACTGTTCCAAAACGCATTTATTTTAATTTAAGAAGCCTTCAATTTCAGGCCCAATTCTACTCAGTTCTATTGGAGCCATCTCACTGGAGCTATGGAGACTTTCAGTGGGGGTGAGGGAGTCAGGGAATGGCTTGCTGTAAAGCTCTTGCTGTCCAAGCACGAGACTCTGAGTTCAATTCCCAGACTTCACTTTTAAAAAGCATAATGTGGTGGGGCATGCTTACAACCCCACGGCTGAGAAGGGAGGCATGGCCAGGAAGACCCTTGGGACTAGCTAACTGACCACCTAGCCTACTTGGTGAGCTCCAGGACGGTGAGAGGCTGTATCTCAAACAATAAATAGATAACATTTAAGAAAGAAACCTGGCCTCCACATACATGGTTGCATACTTACATGTGCATATGTATACACATATACACCTGTATACACATGAATACACACACACACACACATAGCCTTGATAGTCTCAGAAATATTTATGACATGTATACAGTTTTCCCCTCAAGTAATAGGCAGTGATCACCGACCTGGTGATACATAGTATACAGTGGGATTTCTAGGGGTTTTCTTCTCTCGTATTGATCAACAGTACAGGATGAGAATCAAAGAAAGTCTAAGCCTTCCTGTGCCTGGCAGCATGGCTGAGAAAGGAAAAGAGTCCTTCAACACCATCGTTCTATTAGCTGCTTCTAGACTTTGTCCGAAAAAGTCCTAGAACCAGTCTGAAGTGAGAAAATAAGCTATACCTGCATTATACATTCACTTTCCCAAGATAATTTCTACGAATCTTTATAATAACCTTATAAAGTAAATGGTATTTTGCATTCAGATACAAATGTCTGTAGGAAAGGCAGTTTTAAAGCTACTATGTACACACCTTGATCATTTAACACATTCCAAATAAGTACTAGGGGGTGGACTTTGAGGTCTTGAGATTCTTAAACATGATTGATGGAGTGTTTAATATGGAAAAGCCAGCATAAGGAAGCCATCAGAATGGACCACATGGGGTTGCGAGTGTCTGAGGTCATAGCCATCGACTTTTGGAAGTACCTAGGCCGCCGTTAGTGAGTCCTGCTGAGGTCCCTGCTGATTTGAGTTCCAATCTTTTCAGGATGTCACTAGGCTAGAGTTGCCAGTTCCAGAAATACCATTTACCACTCTAGTAAGATCCCTGAGCCTATCTTCCCCTTTTGGGGTTGCAGGAAGAGCCTCCCTAGCAGCAGATATCTGAGGGTTATTTTTAACAAGGAGCCTTGACAATTAGAACCATTCCCATGCTAGGGGGCTCTTGCGATTTCATAGTGACTAAGTTTCAATTGCGGTAAATCCTGGCATTTCAATTCAGAAACTGCTTGCAACCTGTGCTGCTGTCTTAGTTACTCATCCTACTGTCACCCCAGCCTTGTATCTAAACATCACTCCATTTCTTCTTAGCTCATTTAATTTTAGCTTCAAATACTTAGTCCAGATAGCACCCACTGTGTTAGTTGTGCCCACAGCAAATGGCTTATTAAGTTTCCACCAAGAAGCAAGGTGGAAGGCCGAGGATGAGCACTTGACGAAGGGGAAGGTTGTGCTATCAATTTTACAGAGAACCAGAAAGGATAGAAGAAAACAGTGTGGGGGGGAAATGAAGAGCAGGCTCTGATGGGAACAGATTGCCCAAAAGGCAGGTGGGTGGCAGGAAGCAAAAATAACCAAAGAGTGACCAAGCCTTCATTTTCTTTGAAACACTCACACTTTGGGGATACATTGAAACTGCTAATTTTGTTGGCACATTGATGTCTCCTTCTAATTAATGAAGAGCTTATTAGGTGAGCCATCAAAGGGGAGAGAAGCAAGCTGCTCACAGGGAAAGAAGGGGGATGCATTGAACTTAACTTTGCAGTCACGACCAAGGGGGTGTCACTGACTGTGTGGTTGCTTGTGGGCGAGCTGAAGCCTAAGCCTTCTGCTGGGATTCTTGCCTTCTGGCTTCACATTCTCATGGCTGCCGCCCCAGTCCTCCACCAGCATTAAGACTCAGCTCCCAAACAGCTTGCTTTTGGCCCCAGTTGACTTCTGAATCCCAGATCTGTCCCTGATTCACTCTGGTGAACATGCTATATGGGACTTGGTATAAGTCAGAGATCATGGAATTTTTCAGTTAAGTCTCATAAAGTGTGTGTGTATATGTATGTGTGTGTGCACACACACACGAGCACACTTATCCCAGCGCAACCTTTGGTGTTTTATTCCCAGACACAGTCCATAGTCCATTTTCTTCCTTGAGATAAGATCTCTAGCCAGCCAGAAACTTGCCCATCAGGTAAGGCTAGCTGTCTACTAAACCCCAGGAATTGGTCCACCCCTCTGAGATTATAAGCACTGAGATTATAAGCACACATCACTATGCCTGGCTTTTTTATGTGTCTTTTAACAACATGAATAATGCAATTGGTTATTGTGGAAAGATTTTAAATTTTGACGACAATGAAAAGTATGTGACGAGCTCTCTCCTTTAGTCTCAATGGCAAGGTTCCTGTGAGTGAGAGTCAGCATTGTCCATGGACTAGAGCTGCTCTTCGGACACTGAGGGTTACTGGACAAGTGGCCCGGACTTTCCTGGGGCAAATCCAGAGACTGTGGGAATTTTCATTGTCTTTCCCTTCTCGAGCCTGACTGACAGCTTCTGCCTGCCTCACTCTCGTTTCCCTGCCACTACATTCAAACACGCATTCTGTAACTCGAGCTGAGAAGTTGCTAAGTTGGAAATTATGCCTTATTAAATCATAATAATAACATAGATGCCATTTCCATTTTAATCCAGAGTTCTGGAGATTCCAAAGTCATTGAACTCCAAGAAACTCTCAAAAGATGTGCTATCAAATACCGCATCTTGTTGATGCAGAAAGTGGCATTCAGCTGAGAGTGGGCTTACCTGGGCTTCTTAAGCAAGCAGATGAGGACCCTGGTTCTGGGACATATTGATGTGTCGTGATCGCTTTCAGTGTGTGCCACGTGAAATATGACTCTCGGTAACTCGTATACTGAAATTTTACACAAAGTTTATTGGATATTTAATTAGATCAGATTCAAGGTCGTGAGTATTAAGACACTACACCTGTACTCTCTCATAGGATTGTGCCTTGTGTGAACACAGGTAGCTGTGCAAAGCAAGAAAGAAAAAATGAAGGAAGGGAAGGGAAGAAGAAAGGAAGGAAGGAAAGAAAGGAAAGGAAAGGAAAGAAAATGAAAGGAAAGGAAAGGAAAGGAAAGGAAAGGAAAGGAAAGGAAAGGAAAGGAAAGGAGAGAAAGAACTCCTCAGCGCTAGTAATGTCTGATCATTTCTCTACCACTCGAGAAGCTGGATTGTGATCAGTTTCTTTGCATCAGGTGATGACAAGAAGAGAAATATAGGGGAGCTTCCCTCTTAAAATATAGTCTATTCATTTGATGGGAAAGGGGTAGGATCACAGAATAGAAAGAACCGAAGAAGGAATCTCACAGTTCAGTTAGTAGGCTGGGTGACCTTGAATGTGACACCACTCCAAGCGTAGGTGTTCTCATTTATATATTGGAGGGGGGGAACCGACCTCCCCTTTCTTGAGGATAAGAACCAAGACAAATGACAGTCCTAATGCGAAGCCAGGTACCCAGAGGCATCCAGTTGATATGAAAGCTATGTAAATTACCATCGTTGCTCTGATTTTGCATCTCTCGTAAGCACTTGCTAAGAGTATATGTATCTATTTTGTGAGAATACAGGCCCAGCATCTAACTGTACACAGGAGACCACTTTGCCTCCCGCACAGCTGGTATTTAAAGCATCAAAGAGAAGCTACAGTCAGAGTACTTGTTAGAGCATTCAGTCACAGTCCGTTGTAGTCCAGCATCTGCCAGAGATTTGCCCAAGGCACCTAGTATTTATTTTCATTTAATGCATGTTCACAGAGTTACTCTTACAGCGCTTACCATGTGCATTGTTAAAAGAATGCTAACTCATTTAATCCCCATGATGATTTTATAAGCACCACCACCCTCGCCTACAGAAGACAAGACTGCAGAACAGAGACATTAAGCAACTTTCCCAACATTATAGAGCTAGCAATTGGTACAGAAAGATTTGATCCAACCGGTGTGGTTCTAGAGTTTGGAATCATCACTACTTTAGGAGGGAGAAAGATGACCTCAGGTTCACCATCTATATTCCCGACTCGTTGAGTTCTCCTGAGTTTCATGAAGTTGTCAGAAAACAAAAGACTCAAATATGTGACTTCAGGGCCCTCTTTCTCTTTCCTATTTAGCGTCCAGCTCTCCATTTCGAAGTCACTTATTCAGACAATTGGTGTCTTAGCCAGAATCCTGGGCAGGCATGGTCCTCCATGATCCCTAACAGTCCTAACATGAAAATCTGAGTAATTAATAGAGTGTGTCCACAAAGAATCCTCTCTGTTTTGCTTAGCATGAAACGAGAGCTCTGAAGTTCACAGCTCCCTGTCCACTATTAGGTATTTCAACCTCATGCTATTGTAAGATGACTTTGTTGGATGACATTCAGAGCTAGCCTGTGACACACTGTCCTGAGGCTGCTGGTTGTACATATCTAGAACTCTACTAATGCTTGTGACTCTGAACAAAGTTAGTTCTAGACCCCAGCTCAGTCATCCTATCGTCCCAACTCTGCCAAAATGACCCCTTGCTTCCTTTAGAAGGATGGTACCTGTTTCTACCTGAATTATTCTTTGTTATTGGTGAATTATATTTATCCTTCAGCTGTATGGAGGGTATAAACCATGTATAAGCCAATGTGAGACATATGATGATTTTCTTACTGTGTAAAAAATTTCAATGTTGTATTAACTACAGAAGAAAAAGGATAAATGGTTATCATTTTCTATTGCTTTCTCTGTACCAGCATCTCACAAATATTATTTTTTCTTAATTTATGCAGACCTGGCTAATAAGTAAGGCGGCTCTGGTTCTAAACGGAGGTTTTCCTGATGTCAGCTCATATCTTTCATGCCACAATACTTTATTGTATATGAATTTGGTTTACTCACATATCCCACATTTTGTTCATTGGAGGAACACATCTTTTCACCCTTTGACCTTAGGTACAGAGCTGGATACAAACCTTTCTGTTTCTAGCCCACCATCATCAGCAATCTAAGGCCTCCCAGGTTTTATCTAAATTTCTCCCTTTAACCTTAATCACAACACTTTGTATTTCTTCTTCCCCAGGGATATCCATTATGATCGTATAGGGTAGATATGCATGCTTAAATATGCATATTTTCTTTTTGAAAAATGATTAATATGTGTGTTGTTATGCATTGAAAATTTCTATTGACAATATAGTGTCACGTATTTTGACGCAGTTCTTAGTTTTCAATCAGCCTTGTACTTGTACAGCTTTTTTTCCTGTTACTGGACTTCTATTCAATGTTCTTTGTAACTGTGCACAGCATTTCATTTTTACACCTGCCATGTCTTTACTTTGGTTCCCCTATGAAGCACTCTTCTCCAGCTGTGCCATTTCCAGTAGGGTGTATGTGGCCCAAGATGGAATTTCTCTGGGCTGCATTACCAAGAGTGGTGCTGCTGGGTTATAGGGCATATGCAGGTTCAGTTACTTCAGATACTCCCAGACTGCTCTGCAGAAAGATTATGCCATCTTAGTTCCCACCAACCATGCACAAGGACATGGCGTGACCTGTCCTCATTCTTGACAGTGCTTGACATTATCCATTCTGTAGCCATTGCTGTTTGATATATCTAGAACTGAAGGCTGTAAAGGTCTCTAAGAAGTTTGGAAAGAGTTTATTTGATCTCATGTGTATCTCTAAGGCTCCTTATGACAGGATGATGATTTTGTGAATACAGGGGCAGGTGAGCAGGAGGCTTTTCACTGTACCCTCTACACAACTGTATACATGCCTCCTATGATATCTAATATTGCCGTGCTTTGTGCCTTAGTTATTTGTATATTTGTCTCCAGAGAGCATCATATGGCTTGCAGGCTGTGCCTTTTCTCGGCACCTCTACATGCCTTGCATTGCTTCATTTGGGGCAAGACCCAGTGTTTTCTGACATGGTTTGTCTGTGTGGCTTCTAGAAGGTTCTTCCTGCCAATAAGAAGCCATTGATTGCAAAAGGAAGGGCTGGAGCTAGGATCAGAAAGCCACTGTTGACCCTTTTCCTTTCTAATTGGATGATTCAATGCTTCTCCTTAGCTATTGGCTTTAGCTAGAGTTCCTTCCAGTAGGATAGAGATGCTGCCATATGAAATGTTCCAGTCTAATCAGATTTGTGAGCACACAGACTTTTTTCACCAGTGAATTGATGCCTGAAAGTTATGTCAGGCTATTGATTTGTTGTCTTCTCTGGTAACCTCGTGCCCAGACCTGGGAAAGGAATCCCCGGAGACCATAAACACGTGCTTCTCAGAAAAAGACTCAGGTCCTAACCTTGCTAGGCAGAATGGTTGATGAATTTCATAATGCATGAGTGTTTATTTAGCAAACCGAAACTCTTCTAATTAAGGCCTCGTTAAGAGATACAGAATTCTAACCTTTCTCTCAGAGCCAGTTTCCTGCTGGTCCACAGACCCCTGGGGTAGCACATGCTGTGAGGATTAGTAAGAGTGGCCATTTTTATTAACCATTCAGAAGCTAATGTCCAGTTTCTGTTGCAAATTTTGGCATCCTTGACCAGACCTTATTATTTTTTTTTTTAAATTTCCCTCATTATACCAAAGTGTATGGAATACAGGAAGATTTGGAGACATTCACCCTGAAATCTGGGATGAAGGACTGTTCAAGGCAGCGTCGGAGAGGAGACTCCCTACCATTTATAACTTTAAGAAGGAATCAGTGATTCTTACATGTATCTCCCAATATCTGAGTGTACATGTATCACTCCTAATCCGAGGTCCAGCTACAACAGTTCCAGGCCTTCATTTAGAGACCCGAGTCTATTAAAGATTACACACATTCCAGGCATAATTTTTAGCATGCTTTTCCCCTTGCAGTAATTGTGTTACTTGGTTTTAGATAGATTATACTGCAGTAACAAGTTAACTCCCAGATCTTGCTGTCTTAAAACATCTTTTTCATTCATTGCATGTTTATTGCGAGTAAATACGGAACTATGATGATCATAGACATCCAGGGCCCAGGTAGTGGGAAGCTCCATAATGTGTTAATATGACCATCACAGAATGGCTCTTTAGGGTGTGCTAACGCTAAGAAAATTAACAAGAAGCCTTTCCTGTTGCGTGTTTCCATCATTTTCATTGGCCAAAACAGTGCCTATTTTTCATTATGAGGTACTAGAGAACTTGTCTTCCCAGGGATAATGGAAGACTGGGACTAACAAATAACATTAGTAAAAATCTACCATAATGCTGGCCATGAGAAAATACTGATAACCTTGGTGAATAACAGACCCAATGAACATCACATACGTACCTTTAAGGAAGTAGAACTGTAGAGTCTTACAACGTAAATATCTTAGTGGGAATCTGGGTCCAGATCCAAGCCATACACCTCAGAGCTTTGTTATTTCCACAGGGTTTGTGGAGAGGGACAGGTGGGGAGTTGAGAGATGGTGCCCACTTCTCTGTCAAGCGAGCAACTGTGGTTTACAGACTGTCTTTCTGAAAGGGTGTGATTTCCCACTCTATGCCATCCTGAACACTCAACCCAAAAGTATAGGCCCATTCTTTACTGTTCCTTCTTAAAGTCATCAATGAGCCATGAATATCCTCCCATGTGTGGTCCCATCAGCCTTGGAAGATGTTTCTGTCTCCCTTGCTTTGAATTCTTTATGTTGATGAGTGACATTTCAATAGTTTTTCTGACAATCATGTTTGTATTTTTGGTTCATTTTGAGCCTCATGATGGTTCCTGTAACACAGGGAGACAGGCCTATTAAAAGAAGGGTAGGAGACTGGAATATTGTGTTGTTCTGGGCTAGCAGCATTTACAGCTGCCTTTCCCATACCCTCTCTTCTGCAATGTATCCCTGATACTCTTGCATCAAGATCAGCAGATATAATGAACATCCCTCCCCATGTGTTTGTGTGTGTGTGTGTGTGTGTCTGTTCTTAACTCTCTAAATAGGGCTATTATTGCTTTTACCAATGGAATGTGTTTGTTTAATACTGACAAAATTTTATGTATAGTCCTTAACTGGCCTGGCAGCTTTTACTTTCTGGTTCCCTAGAGCCCATTGCCATATAAGATAATAACTGCTAAGAGATGGCCATGATACAAGAAGCCCAAGCATGATGGATAGTCTCTGGTAATGAGAAGCAACAAGGAGAAATAAGGAAGCAAAGGAGGTCTGAGTCATATGGGAAGTGAAGTTATCTTGGACATCCTGTCCAACTGAGGCTTTGCCTGGCACTAGCCCTCCTGTGCTTGGCTGTTACCTTGAGATACTGTGAACTTAAACTGCCCAATTGACTCCACCAGTTACAGAACCATGATTTTAAAGCATACACTTTGGGATAGTGCTTAAGGACCAACAGATGATCACAAAAGAACTTTGTGTGAGAAGCAAATCTCTAGGATTCTGCTTTTTATCCTTGTATGGTCAGTTTTAGCCATTTCTATAATGAATTCACTTTCCTCCAACCCTCATTCTCAACTAGTCTCACCTTTCAACCCTGCTTTTGTGTCTTCATTTGGAGTGTGGTGCACTGTGTTGAATCAGAATTTCTTACCTGAGCATGGGTGGCAGGAAATTTATGGGAGTAAGGGCAACGTCTCAGTGGCGACACCACTGAAGAAAATGATACCCTTCCTCCAACAACTGTTGATTGACAGTAGTCTCTTAGGGAGGGGTGAGGAGATTCTCAAGTTACTCCATCTAACAAGGAGCATGGCTATGATTTGACTTCACATTCTAAGTTGTTTTTCTATCTGAATGTTTCTTTAAGAAATCATTTTCATCTCTATTTGGTCCTGAGAAAGTTTCTTGGGTCATATCTTTAATCTGAATGTAATTCTTCAGGCTCCACTTTATAACAATGTTCTCCATGCCATCTGTAACCATGTACCCACTTCTTATTTTGCTCATTTTTTATTGGCTAGAAAGATGGAAGTGAAAAGGATTTCTGTTTTCAAACACATCAAGTACTGACTCCTACGCTTTCCTTAAATTTCATTGAAGGTCAGGGTAATTCCTTTGTCTTAGCTCATGCTTTATCATCAAGAGATTAATTAGTTAACACTTTTGAAAATCTACATGGAGATGTTCTTAGCTGGCTCCACCAGCATGTAGGGTCAATTTCTTACACAACATGACAGTCTTTCTAAATTCCTGCCACTTCATAGCACACACCATCTTTCCTTTACTGAGTAACACTCCTCTCACTGTGACTAGGTTTTGTTCATGTATTTACTTGCAGGCCCTTCGATTTCTCTTCTTGCCTGTTTTCGTGACTGGACTGCAAACTTTAGATTTCTGCTCTGGCAGCATTCCACTTTTTAAAAATTCTTTGCTCATTTCATATGGAGGTTTTTGATCCGTTTGGAATTATTTGTGCAGGGCAGGTGATATGACTATAATGATGATATAACTCTCTATACACTCTATATGGTTATGGTTGTAGAAGATGTGAATATCCAGTTTTCCAGCACCATTGGTTGAAGATGCCGTCTTTTCTTCAATGTACTTTGGTATATTTATCAAATATCAGTTGGCTGTAGTGATATGTACTCACATTTGGGTCTTTTGTTGTTGTTGTTGTTGTTCTATTGGTTTACATGTTTGGTTTTGTCTAAATACCATGTTGTTTTTATTACCATAGCTCTTGAATATAGCTTTCTTTAAATATAGCTATAATCTTTCCAGTTTTCTTCTTTTGCTCTGAATTACTTTGGCTATCCAGGATCTTTTTGTGATTCCATATGAATTTTAGGATACTTTTCTAATTCTCTAAAGAATATTTCACGGAGATATTTTTTGGTATAGTATTCAGTCAGTAAATTGCCCTTTGTGGCAATAATCATTTTCACAATATTAATTATACCAACCCATAAACATGGAAGATCTTTCTATCTTCTAGTGTCTTCCTCAGTCTCTTTCTTTTTTTTAAATATTTATTTATTTGTTATGTATACAATATTCTGTCTGTGTGTATGTTTGCAGGCCAGAAGAGGGCACCAGACCCCATTACAGATGGTTGTGAGCCACCATGTGGTTGCTGGGAATTGAACTCAGGACCTTTGGAAGAGCAGGCAATGCTCTTAACCTCTGAGCCATCTCTCCAGCCCCCCTCAGTCTCATTCTTCATAGATGTAAAATTTTCAGTGACTTCGGTAGGCTTATTTTCTACATATTTATTGAGGCTATTGTGAGTGGTAGCATTTCCATGATCTCTTTTTCAACATATTTATTATTGGTTTATAGAAAGGCTACTGTTTAACAATCTTTTTGTTTACTTAAAACACATATAATACATATGAACATATTTATGTGTGTGTATTTCTATAAATTCATTTTCTGTCATTTTTACTTTTTGTAGTGTAAAACATGGCCCCAAACTTAGTGACTTCAATACAGTAAGGTGTTTTTTATTGTGTTTTAATTCTTTAAACCAACTGTGATAAATTGAGCCCAAGGTACCTACCTTGTTTTAATGTATGATTGACAAATAATGAAAGAACTCAGCTGGAAGAAACCTTCACATAATCCCTTCATGTAGCCCACAGTGCTCACTACATTGTGGCTAGATTATAAGAGGAGCCAACATGAGAAGGAACATTCTTAGAGGTACAGTTGGAAGCTATGAGACTTTTGATGGCCTAGTTTCAGAAATAATTCAGTATTACTTTTACTCAATTGTGTGGTTCACAAGAAAGACATGAGGTAGACCAATGACTACACTGGAATTGTGACTCAGTGGCATCTTTTCAAACCAGCTTCCTATATGAATAGAGCTCCGATAGAAACAAGATTAGTGAAATGCAATTCATTTTTATTACTCTGGATCTTATTATTTGCCAGTGCATTGTCTCTATTCTAAAGCTTAGCACAAAGGGAATGAAGGAGTATTTGGAGGCCTAGAAAGAAAACCCGGTCAGCAAAGTGCTAGCTGTACAACCTCAGGACCTGAGTTCTAATCCCAGAACCTGCATAAGACGACAGGCATGATGGTGCGTGTAAGCGTCCCAGGATTGGGAAGGTAAAGATGGTTAGGATGCTGGCAAGCTGGCCTGGCCTAGTCAATGAGCCCCAGGTCTCAGTGAGAGAAAACCAAGGTCTCTATCACAAAAAACAAAGTGGTTAGTTCCTGAGGAATGACCTCAGAAGATGACATCTGGCTTTTACATGCATATGCGGGCATACATGCAAATGCATACACGTGCATGAATACACATGCATACAATTTTTGTTTTGTTGTTTTAAAAACCATTATCTAGACCCACACGTTGAGAAGTAACTCTATCCAGGTTTCGACAAACAAGGCTTTGCTGGTTATTAAGCCCAGGTAATGTGCTTTGATCTCATACCATGCTTTCTTTTCACTGGCATAGAGCAGGACTTACGAAGATGCACTGACAGATCATTTTCCTTCCTTTGCTGTCTGGCCCATCTGACTTCACAGAGGCCTTATCCAGCAATATGACCCCAGAATTTCGGGAAGAGCACAGAAGAGCAAAGAGAACCAGAATGACTGCCTTCTCTTTCTTTTATCTGCCCTTTGGTGTTCTCAGTACATCAGGGAGGGCTACCATAGAACGGGGGTAGCTGCTGGTCATAGGGGGTGGGAGAGTGTTAGCACAGAATGGGGGTGGCAGAGTCTAGGCTGCGGGCATAGCCTGCATGGGCAGGGGCTCAGAGGCTGGGAAGAGGGAGGAAGCTGAGCTGCAGGGCACTTCCGTCTGTGAAAGTGGCTTCTGTCTTTGAGGCAGCAACAGCAATATTTCATGCCTTCCATGGTGTTTCTGACCATTAAATGTCAGTCTCTGCAGCCGCCTTATCTCCTGTACCACATTTCAATTAGGTATTCCAAATCACACTTCTTTCTGCAGGACAAATATGCCGGAGGTGATATTTACTCTTGCAGCAGCATTTTAAATACTCATGGGGGAGGGACCTAGTGAACACCAGCTTCCTTTTTCTAGTAAGACACAACCATCATGGGTGAGGATGTCAGTTCTGGCTTGGATGACAGCAACTGGCTTTGAGTGGCCAACTTTGGTCCCTACGCCCCTTCTTGTCCTCCTCCTGTTCTTGCCTCCCAGAGACAGTTGTGACATTTGTCAAAAGCAGTCTCCCATGTCTTCATTGGAGGGTCCAAAATGTGTAGCAGGTTTTCTTGGACTACATGACCCCAAAATCATGATGTGTGGAGACTTATTGATTATGAATGCTTGACCTTAGCTTAGGCTTGTTTCTAGTTAGCTTTTTTTTTTTCCAACTTAACCCATTTCTATTCATCTATGTAATGCTCTGTGGCTTGTTTACCTCATGTGCATACTGTTCATCTTGCTTTCCTGCTTCCTCTGCATCTGTCTGACTGTCTGGCTGGCTCCCCCTTTCCCTTTACCTGCCAGCCCTGCCCCACCGCATCCCTCCTTTGCCTAGCTATTGGCCATTCAACATTTTATTGGACCAATCAGGTGCCTTAAGCAGGTAAGGTGAAATAACAATACACCTTTGCAGAGTTAAACAAATAAAGCTTATACAAATGCAGATCCTGGATAGCCAAAGTAATTCAGAGCAAAAGAAGAATGCTGGAAAGATTATTGTACCAGATTTCAAGCTATATTACAGAACTATGGTAATTAAAAACAACACGGTATTTAGACATAGTTAAAGAAATACTGTATTCCACCACAAAAAGGCCTTGCTGAGAGTCTGCTTGTCTCACAACTTATTATATTACATACAGCCGACCTTATTTTCCCCCACTGGCGTATTTCAGCTTTCAGTGGAATGCTACTTCCTCACTTCTAGGAGACCCCTGGTTGAGAAACCCATGCAGTGCTCCCTGCCTCTTGTAGCCCAGCTCTTGTTTTCTTAGCCAGGTGCTCAGGGGCCTTCAGTCTGCAGTGCATTCCTCCGCTCCCCTCCTGCTCTGGGGCCTTCGGTCTACAGTGCATTCCTTAGCTCCCCTCCTGCTCAGGGGCCTTCAGTCTACAGTGCCTTCCTCTGCTCCCCTCCTGCTCAGGGGCCTTCAGTCTACAGTGCATTCCTCTGCTCCCCTCCTGCTCAGGGGCCTTCAGTCTACAGTGCCTTCCTCTGCTCCCCTCCTGCTCAGGAGACTTAGGTCTACAGTGCATTCCTTAGCTCCCCTCCTGCTCAGGGGACTTAGGTCTACAGTGCATTCCTTAGCTCCCCTCCTGCTCAGGGGCCTTCAGTCTACAAAGCATTCCTCTGCTCCCCTCCTGCTTAGGGGACTTAGGTCTACAGTGCATTCCTTAGCTCCCCTCCTGCTCAGGGGCCTTAGGTCTACAGTGCATTCCTTAACTCCCCTCCTGCTCAGGGGCTTCCAGTCTACAGTGCATTCCTTAGCTCCCCTCCTGCTCAGGGGACTTAGGTCTACAGTACATTCCTCAGCTCCCCTCTTGCTGCTCCTGGCATCTTTCTGTTCACCGGACTGTAGCTCTCATTGTTTTGCTAGTAGATTGTGTGTATTCTTCTGACCAAATAATGAGTGAGCCTACCACTGTACTTGGTGGCTAGAGATGGTGGGAGGAGGAGTTTCTGTCAGTAATGTGTGAGCCTACCACTGTTCTTGGTGGGTAGGGATGGTGGGAGGAGGGGGTCTCTGTCAATAATTTCCATATTTACAATCCTTCCACTGGATTTCTTCTCGTAGGTCCAGTTATGCGCCAATTCTCTATTATCCTTCTCTGATGAACTAAATATGTAATGTTCTCCTTTGGCTAGATGTCTAAGATACTATCAGTACTCGTCCAGTGTTTGAAATTGCTGACTTATGCTGTTTTGTATGTTTATAAGCTGTATACTAGATAGATTGTAACCATCTATGGACAATGAAAATGATCTTGTGTTCATCTCATCTATTCTCCAGAATGGGCCTTTGAATATAGTAGAGTCTCGGTTAGCATTCATTGATGAAGTACGATGATCAAGCCTTAGCATTCATTGATTAAGTAGAAAGATAAGGAGCGTGCCTCATGGTGCTACTCTCCCCAGCGTGGAAATCATTAACTTGCTTTTTATTTTCCTATATTAATGTAGTTCTTCTATATAAATTCCTTGGAAGCGAAGACGTGTCCCTTGTCCCCTAAAACTGATGCCTTTGGAAACAGTTTTTTTTCCTATTGTAAAAGAATCTTGAAAGCATCTAAGCCTCGCCACAGACGGTGCTTGGACAATCAAAGTCTCTTAGTGATTCGAGCGAAGGGGTTTGGACTCTGAAGTTCAAGATGGTAACAGACTGCTGTTGAATCCCACAAAGCTTCCAGGTTTGTCTTTACTACTTGCTTGTTAGATAATCTCTGCGCCTTGATTGATTTAGCTGTGAAATACGTCTAATGATGGCAATCTCATGGAGTGGTGGTGAAGTTCTGCTGTGGTACGAAACGCGAACAGTCAGACGTTGTAAAACACTGTGTCAATGCCAGGGACGAGGTTCGCAGAGACTTGTAATCACCAACCTGGACTTGATGGGGGGTTGGTATTTCCGCAGGTGGCTCTGCATGAGGTCTAGATAGAGCTCTGGGCAATGTAGCGGACTCACTGAGGAATCTGAGATTTGGCATGGCCTCAATTGTGACCTACAGATAGATGAAAACCACACACACACACAAAAAGGTTATAACTCGATGGTCATGTGTGAGTTCAGCATCAATAATTAAGCAAAATGGGCTGTGGAATGCATGCCAAAAATTTGAGCCTGGGGGTGCTTGGAATACTGGATTTTAGGAGAGTGTGTTGTTTAAATAGCTAGACCTTTTTTAACACGCACCTTCTACTCACTGACAGCTCTCCTCTATGCATCCTTTCTGTGTCCTGTTTGATTGCCATCAACCTTCTAAGGGAATCCTGGCATCCCATGCTAAGCTTGCTGCCCTCCAAAGGACACTCTGGAAGCCAGATTCTCTGATTGCTCTGACGTTGCTGCTGGCTTTGGCTGGATCCCAGGGAACGATAAGGAGTGGCTATACATTCACCAAGTGAACCCTCATCAACCCCGTCTTTGCATAAATGCCGCTGCCAGCTAGCAGAAGAGATGCGGGAACGGACCGTGGAAGCAGAACTACCTCTTCTTCAAAGTTGGACCTTTTCTCGCCTTTTCTTTCTCTTCAACTTTTCCGCGTGGTGTCAGCAGCTGAGTCAGGGAAAGAAAGCTAAGAGGTTTAAATGTGCTTTGGCTCCATGGGTCAGATTAATAACCCAAAGCCTTTCACACTGGCAGTTCAGGGTGAGGCCGACCAGCCAGAAAGCACTGGGTTATGGGGGCAGTGACTGGGAAGCCAGGCCGCACCAGAGGTGACAGATGACTACAAATGATGAAGTGGCAAACCCAGTCGTCTGGCTTCCAGCCCCCACCTGCCTTCCTTCTGCCTCGGTCCTCTCTTTCCGAGATGGCCGCATCATGCTCCAGCCTCTGGCAGCTGCTGCCCTCTGCTGGGGAGAAAGCTTCACTTGGTGCGGATGCCTTGAGCGCCGTACATCCTGGGAAATTGGTCTCAGAGCACAAGCCTTGCATTGGTGGAAGCAAAGGAACCTGCGCAAAGGGGAGGACAGAGGGATCCCACAAATCCTTGTATCAAAGTGTTTGTAACTGGTCATAGGTCTTTGGAATGTAGCTATTAGGAGTTCATTGCTTGGATCCTTCGTGTCCCTGGGGGGCAGGCTGGGATGGGAGATGGGGGAGGTGATTTGTTCTTCTTCCTTACCTGGTTTGGGTGTTGTATATTGAGGCCCTCCATAGATGATCCTGAAGCATCACTGGTGACTTTGATAAGTGAGTTACTTAGGTCTAACCTTTTCTTGAGAGGCAGCAACAGAAGGAATTTGAGTTTTGTGGATGGTGGGTTTGATAGTCTTATGATTCAAAGGAACATTCATAGAGTGGGGGTTCTCAGTGGTCTAGAAAGGGCAGAACAAGAAGAGCCAGAGCTAGATCTAGGAAGAGGAATTGGAGTGTAGGTAGTGAATTGATTTTATTATTTCCTGGCTTTCCCAAGAATTGCCCTTGCCAATGGACCATGCCCAGCTGGCTCCAGAAGGTAGAGAGACAGGAAGATCCCTGTCTCCAGGATGGCTGCAAGGTGACCCTGGTCTTTCTAGAATGCAGCTTAGACAAGACAGAATCTGTGACCTCACTGACCACATAGTAATTCTAATTGAAGGATTTATTTTTTTTTCTATTGGCTCCTGCCAAGTCTGGGTTAGAGCAAATGGGGCTCTCCCAGCCAGCAAATGTCTCCTGGTGATGTGTGTAAACAGTACCAGGGAGGAAATAGGCATCCTATTCTTAACAGGCTTGTTAAACCTCTTTAGTGAGTGGCATTTGAATGAATTTATTATGAATAACAATAATAGTAAGTAAGTATTGTTGCTAGCAGTATAGTAGGAAAATGATGTTGACTGACCTTCCTTAATTTAGTCGTACTAGCTTGGAGTTCGTTTGGCTCAGGGGAGAATGGAGAATGAGGCTGGGACCGGTACACCAGGAAGGTGGCACATGTTGTCCTTGTGGCCTACAGAGTCCTTATTTTGAGCCTTTCTCTACTTTCACATCTTAAGTTCCCTCCTCCTGATCCCTTTCTCTATCCTCCCAAGGTTCCTCCATCTGCATCCCTTTCTTTGGGGATTTCAAGTTTCCTCCCATCTCAATATATGGAAGGACTCACCTTTCCTTTTCATTTTTATTAAGCCTGAAAGTCATGGACAAGATTCTAATATCATATTTTGACATGAGGTGGAGTTTGTAGAGAGCAGTGGGGGCTCGAGAGCGCTCAGAGAAGTGGGGCTCATGGTTTCACCTCTCGGGTCTTTGTGTCACATCAACTTTGACAAGGTGAAACCTGGCTACTAACGTGATGATCTGGGACTTGGAGAGGCCAGAGATGATCAGGTGAACAAGGGCAGATAACTCAGGATTAGGAATAGTTCCCTTGTAAAAGAGGCCTAGGTTTTCCTTCTCCATGTGAGATCCCAGCAAAAAGGCAGCATCTGGGAACCATGAAGTCTGTCCCTAAGATGATACTGCTTCTGAGGACACACTAAGGTTGTGTTGAGGCTGAGGAACAGAACGGAGTGTTCCCAGCTACACTAGTCATTTTCTGAGCGATGGAGAGACAAAGAGGAATTTACATGTTGACGGAATGATTGCGTTTATGAGTTTTAAAAAGGTTGTCAGCACCGCAGTGTCCGTTCTGGGTCTGTGAAGCTGACTAGGGTCAGCCTAAGGGAGAAAGACTTTCATGTTGGTACTGAACTTCAAAACCCGGTTTCATTTTGCCAAAACTCAGAACCACATGAGTCAGATTTGGCACACAGGAGGAGAAATTTACGCTGACGATTAGGGGTGTGGGCACCAACATTCTGGAGTCCCATCAGGGAAGTACCAGCAGCAGAGAGACACTGTCATGCTCTTCTTATATCTCTGTCCTTGTCCTTTGGTCATCGGCCTGGTATCTCTTTTTCTTTTTCTAATTGAGGAATGGAGGGTAGCATCTGGGATGGTTTCCTGTATCTCAAGCTTCCTTCAAACTCATTGTAGATGAGGACAACTGTGGACTTCTGATCTTCTTACCTCCATCTCCTCAATGCTGAGATTGTAGGCATGCACCTCCACATCTGGTTTATGTGATATGTCAGATCAAGCCCTCTGCACCACGCGTGCTAGACAAGCACTCTCAGGAGTGCTAAGCTCCACCTCCAACCTGGCGTTTCCTTACTTGTGAATCTTCCCTGAGGGGGTCTCAAGCTCTCTTTCATCACACGGTCATAAATTAGTGATGGTATTTAAACAGAAATGGGGTAAAATCAATCACAAATTACGTTCAGGCCAACTGACCTCTGAATGCAGCATGGGTTGAAGGGTGAGTGCTTCGCGGAAGACTGACACATCTGGGATAGACTGACAGACACATCTGCTGATGGTGACAGTGGAAATGGAGGGGGGATATTTAGAAAGCAAACAATTGAAGGCTCAATGTTCTCCCTAAACTTAAGAGACAGCATATATCTGTGTGTTTGTATTATTACTATTACTATTATTATTATTATTATTACTATTATTATTATTATTTGAAGTGGATGGCTGCAAAGAGGTCAGAAAACCAATGCAATGAGTCAGAATTAGAATGGGATTGTGTGCAAGTACATCTTTGTTATAGTCTTTGTTTTGTGGCTGCTCAACTCAATAAGCATTGGCCATTTACCAGATGTCAGATATCTATGGTTGTTTAAAAATACTATTTTAATAAATTTTGCCATGGGGAAATGGTGGCAGTGTAGCTGAGAAAATATCACATGTTCTTACACACGTGCAAGTATAAACCCCAGCCCCGCCGAAGCCCTAAATTTAATTAGCCCTAAAATTCCCTGTGTGTTCAGACTGCACCAGCACTGGGTATCTGCTATGGTTCTCAGTCGCCCTTTGTTACCCTCCTATGTTCTTGACACAGAGTTATCACCTTTTAAGCCCCGTGACTCGATGAGTTCACAGTAAAGTGGTTTTTTATGCTGAACGGACCAACACTCTGCCGAAGCCATTCCTGCTCCCTGATGTGTGTGCCTTGAGAAGCTGCCACCTTCAGCGCCACTCTGAAAAAGATAGATCCACGGCGCCCGCTATTTACATACCTCACTTCTGCCTGCGTTTCCAGGGCTCTTTGTTCAAGTGTCAGTACTGGTTTGTAAAACACGAACAGAGTTGGGGGGAAAAGTAATTACAGTTCCCATCTGGTGTTTCTGCTGACACGCTGCAGAACCGCCTCACTGCACCTCTTCCCTAGGCCTTCGCTCATTCTGTCTTCTCGGTGGCAGATTTGTTTGTTCTCCCCGCCCTTTCTCTCGGCTCACCTAACCTCACTCTTCCTCTTCTGCTAGAGCTCCGTATCAGAGAGGTGCATATATAAATAGTAACCAACTTTCCCATGACCCCCATCTCGCCAGCCTGAGGGCCCCTCCCCTCATTGAATGTATCAAGATGTCAGGACCTTGAAATGTACCAGAAATCCTTGGTCTGTTCAGTTTCCAGAGGTCTCTGAGTATAGCCCAATGGTAAGAATTTCCCTTGGAGAAGACAAGTTCAGGACTACAACATAGCTGTGTTCAGTTGCAAAGATTGCTAGTGTCTCTAGGCCAAATTATCCTAAGTTCTACCTTTACAGTTAAAGGTTTACTACATTAGAACGTGATTGTAAACACAACCACATCTGTATCTTAGCGTTTCCCTCAGTAGGCAGCTTTTCCTGTAGTCATAATCTCACTGTTGGTTGTAAACAGAGGTTTCTGTCCCACCCTGTCCCGCAAATGTTCAGTCTCAAAGAAGCACACAGAAGCCTACATTAATTATAAACTGGTTGACCTATTAGCTCAGTCTCATCATTAACTAACTCTTACATCTTAAATTAGCCCATAATTCTTGTCTGTGTTAGCCACGTGGCTTAGTACTTTTTCTCAGTGTGGCATTCTCATCTTGCTCCCTCTGTGTCTGGATGACAACTGCAGACCAAGCCTTTTCTCTTCCCAGAATTCTCCTAGTCTGGCTGCCCTGCCTATACTTCCTGTTTGGCTACTGGCCAATCAGTGTTTTATTAAACCAATATGAGTGACAAATCTTTCAAGAGCATTTCCTACAGTCTAGAGTAGTAACTCTCATATTTGTGGGTTTAAAGGTGATCTTTTAAAGTTATTATAGGGCTGTGAATGAAACTCAGTTGGTAGAACACTTGCTTAGCATTCCTGATGCACCTGCCTGGTACTGAAAAAGAGAATAAAATTAGTCATGGAACCAATAGGGGAATAGTACTAAGGATCTAATTTTTTCTTTGATGCCTTATTAATCATCATTATCTTTATATAATAAAGGAGACAGTTTAAAACGAAGGATAGATATTCTTTCAACATATAGGAAAGTTCTTGTTTACTATTCCCACCCCAATGCTGGGAAGAAATTGAACTGAAAGCCATGCGCATGCTAGGCATAGCCTCTACACACAATGTTTAATTTTCTTCTTAATTTTTTATTGATAAAAATATTGTGTTTTTATGGTTGTGAGAATGAAAATCAATGTGATCACCAATAAAATACTATTTGCTAAGTAATAATGAATCATTTTATTAATTTATTGGATGTGATATCCTGCCCATAGTCTTCATGGCTGAAAACTAGGGAAGAAAGTCGGGCAGGTGGATTTGAGTGGCCATGGCAAGTGTGAAACTAAGGCAGAAATTGAAGATGACCTGATACCAAAAATTTTCTTTTTTTCCAACTGCATTTGATATTTATGCCACCAGAGGCTGAGCTTTTACCTCTCCGCTCCTTTCAAATTCCAGCAACAAATGCACACTAGGTTGTGAATAAACACTTATTGTTTAAGGATCTATGAAGATCCATGTTGAAGAAGATTTCCATACAACATGACAGGTGGAAATTACTGGGTTAGAAGTGGCTGCAGAATGGTGGTGTTATTGACATGTGGCAGCAGCAAGGGATGGCATGGATGGTTTTCAGGAACAAATATGACATTGGAGATTGGCAATGAGCATATGAGTGGAGAAGCTTAAGAAATGTCAGTTTGTGTGTCTGTGATCAATTAAGATTGGAAATGATCATTGCCTAATGCAGTGAGGTAAAATTTGAGGCTAGAATACATCTTCATCTCTGAAGATCTCCCAAACTCTGCACTTGAGAAGTGATTTATGCAAGAATTTAGCAGATACCAACTCTCTGCTATGCTAGGTAATGGGTAGAATGCAGTACATAAAGCAAAATTCTTGTCATCACAGAGATTCTATTTCGGTGTTGAGTGGTGGAGAATTCACAAAATAAATAAATTACATTGGATTGTAAGTGCTCGGATGTGCGAGCTTGGATGGCGACAGTGATTTCAAGTGTAAGTAGGAGATGGAAGACATGGGCAGACAGTCAGTCTGGCTGCAGCCTAGGCTTGCAGGGGTCTAAGCAAGTTGTTCTAGATGCCAGAAGGCTCACATTCTCCAAGTGCAATTCGACTTTGCGTCCCAATTAACAGCGATAGGAGGCTGCTTTAAAATAGGAAATCCGTGGAAGGAAAGCAAACGCTTGATAGTTGACCTGACATTCAGTGCGGCAAGATTGGAAACGTACAATAAATGTCACTGATGGAGCAATATTCATGAAGCAAAAATGTCAGTTTTCAATTTGGCATGAGGATGGTTTGACATGTATTAGTCGCGCATAGAATATTATCATAATTAATGCATTAATAATGTAACCGTCCTTTCCCTCCTGATCCTGAGTTAAAGAGGAAGAAATAGAGAGAGAGGCAGGTGAAAGAGCAACCCTCGCCCTAATCAGACCTTTTCTGCCAACCTTTCTCTCAGCCTTTGCCCTGACATAGCTATGGCATTGGATTCCATTTGGTATTGGTTCAGACTTATCTGTCACGATTTTTCCTTCATGTTTCCCAGAGCAATACTAGTGGCCTTGTCTGGTGTGGCTTGTCTCATTAATTTCCACCAGTATGTTAAAATATATTTTTAAGAATATACATGTTTATTGCAACATACTAAAACTGCAGAAAAATTTATATGCTTACCACCCAGAGAAAATGACCATTACTATTTTAGTGTTTATGCTTTGATATTTTCATATAATCATACATATTTATATTAAAAAAATGAGATCAGTCTCCATGTACCTCCATAGTCAGTTTCATTCATGTTGACATTCATTCTTATTTTTTTAGCACCTTACTAAATGCTTTTCTATAATATCTAACACTTGAATGGTCTTTCAATAATTCAGGTGTAATGTGAAATCTTTTAGCTGTAACTGATACCTTCTTATTGTCATATAAGCTCTGTTTATGTCTGTTTACTAAAAAATATTGTGATAAACACATTTGTAGCTAAATCTTCATATGTATTTACAGTGGTTGTATTAGGTAAACTTTAGATGGAGATGTGGTATTAGTTACTCAGTGTAATAACAACCCTTAAAACCAAAGCCCTGAGACCAAAGCAATAGGCACGTTGTTCAGGTGTCTGGGTGACTGCTCATCCTTGCCGTGCACACTAAATCTGTACTTCTTTCACATTTATGGTCAACACAAAGCAAGTCATGTGACAGTTCAGAATTAATGTCCTACTCGCAGATAAAAGGTACTGCAAGGTCATATAGCAATGGGGCCTGCTGAGTGGCTCACAGGTATAAGGTATTACAAGGACACATAGCAAAGGTCATGGATTCAGGAAAAGATAAAAAATTGGGACCAAACTATCAATTCCCTTTACTGGGTTAAAAGGTACCTTTATTGTCAAGGTCTATGATAGATGTTTCCAGATTGTTCTCTAGAAAACTAAAGTAAATCTCAGTTTCCCAATTTTATTTATTCTTTATATTTTAATTACCACTTCTCTGTCCCTTTGGGATCATGGCATAAAGACCCGAGTCTTTATTCTCCATCATCCACATTAGAATAAAAAAAAAATCAAGAAAAACAGAAACAAAAGCCCCACAGATACAGCTGCCTATGCTCATTACCCTAACTTTTGGTATAGAAATGAGCAGATCCTGGGAGCTCTGTGGGTTGCTGACATAGCCACATTAGCAGGCCTTTGGTGCACTTTCACCAGGTGGAGAGCAAAGAGAAGGACGCATTGTTTCCTGTGGCCACATTATGCACATGCATGACTGTGTTCACCCTCACACTCACAGACAAGCACCATGCATGTCTATGCCACACAACACACACACACACACACACACACACACACACACACACACACACACACACACCCCAAAATAAAACTTTACTTTGTCTTAGTCCTGGTTAGTCTCAGAATATTAGAAATTTAATCCAAAAAAGGTTAGAATTTATCTCATTTTTATAAAATGTTCTGATGACATAGCTAATGAATATAGTAGATGAAGAAAAGGATCTGGACAGGGATTTGCTGGGAGAAATTTTGGAAACTTATCTCTATGTATCTTAGTATGTCATAGAAGAATTATGGATGGATTTTCCAACATCTTTAAGATTACACAGAGTGTGAACACCAGAGAAGTTAAATGACTTTGCTTTATAGTCTTCAAATCCATAACAGAGGAGCTGTGACTAGGACCCAGTTCTCCTCCTTTCTGTTTTAATGGTCCTTTGAGACAAATTCGTCAAGCAACCTCAGAGGCCCAGCTGTCTCTTGTTGGATTGTTTGTATCCAGACTGCATTGGCAGTTTGGTTTGATTTGACTTTGCAAGAGTCCTTTGCCTTTCATTGGTTCAAAGGGAAATAAAGACTGTTTTAAAAAATCATTGCCACATCTCACTCAGCAGCTATGTGAATGTGGTGTGAGCATACATATAAAGTCTGTGTGTATAAATTATCATTGCTTCAAAATTTGAAAAAATGATTCATGTAAATAGTGACTTTATCTGGTCACATTAAGGCTCTCAGAAGGATGTATCTTGAGTTCTAGGTACATAATTTATGACAGATACCCTGTGGTTTCTATGTAACTCTATGAATTATTTAATATATACAAAGGTAAGCTCTGCAGATTTAAAATAGAATCAGCTAAACGTTTCAAGGGCATCTAAATTGGTTGAATTGATTAAATTTCTTGCTACGAGCCAGTTAATGTGGATCATCAATGATGGTGAGTTCTTCACCAAGCTAATATTCAGTATAGCTGTTCTGAAAACTTAAGGATGGGTTACGAAACCAGCCAACTAACATCTGTTCATGGAAGCCAATGCATTGCCTACCTGCAAATGAGTCTTTGATATGTTTCTTGAGTCTCCTGTTTCTCATTTCCTTTTCACCCTGGCACTATTTCTAGGATACTAGAAAAGAAAAGGCAAATATTAGACAATCCTCTAGAGAGTGGGGATTGACATAAGTGTTGCCATGGTGATAATAAAGCAGGAAACATACTTTGAAGAACCCATGACCTGCTGCACACCAAAAATATGTTGCAATCATCAACGTATTGTTCTGAGCCAAAGTCATATTGTTAAATTGAGGTATTTGGGAGATGGGAACATGTAGCTAAATTAGCACCTTTTGCCTAGAGCTAGCTTTCTATAAGCTGTCCTGGATCACAAAGAAAACAGACTCAGAACTGGTCACAAGTGGAACTGAAGAGATGGTTCAGCAGTTATGAACATGTACCAGTTTCACAGAGGACCCATCCGTTTGGGTACCCAGCACCCACGCCAGGTAGCTCATACCCACTCCAGCTCCAGGGAATCCTAAGTCATCCTCTAGCCTGTATGGGTACCTGTACACATATTCACAAATGCACACATATAAATATATGAATAATATTTTTAAAACATAAATCAATGGTCACAAGGTAGGTACAGAGAGGCTGTACCTGAGCCTACTTCACCAGTTCAGAGCCCCTAATAAATAAGTATCCTTAGTGAGAGTCTCCTTTCTTAGACCATCCATGGAGTTTGTTTTTCATGCTACCCATGGCTTACAGAGGACTATAACAACTTTCTTGGACCAGCAGTCCCCAAATCATGACATGGAGACTTATTAATTATGAATGCTTGGCCTCATCTTATGTTTGTTCCACTAGCCCTTATAACTTAATTTAATCTGTTTCACTTCATCTGTGTTTTGACTTGGGGCTTTTTACCTTTCTTTCATTCTATATGTCCTACTCCATGTCTGACTGACTGGCAGCTGCCTGTCTGTCTGGCCTGGGGAGTCTCCCTCTCTTTCTCCATTGTTCTCTGTTTTCATCTTGTTCTCTCAAGCCTAGATTCCTCCTCCTACTTATTCTCTCTACCTGCCAGCCTGCCTATCCCTCTACTGCATAATTATTGGCCATTCAACTTTTTATTAGGCCAATAAGGTGCCCTAGGCAGGCAAGGCAAAACAGCAACACAGCAACACATCTTTATATAATTAGACAAATGCAGCATAAACAAATGTAAAACATTTTTATAGAGTTAAAAGTAATATTCCACAATGTAAACAAATGTAACACATCTTTACATGGTTAAAAAAATATTTTAGCTCTGATGGCTGAGTTTATGCAAGTGCAAGTTGCCAACCAGTTATAGAATTCAAATGGAAACTTGTAGTCAATCAGGGAAGGTGGAAACATCCCATCACCAGATGGACTCCAGGGATCTCTACCTGATTGTCCCCAGGTAGCAATACAATAGTCACTGTTGTTACAAGATCCTTATGTTACCTACACATGTGCTTATTTTTTTAAGATGAATATGTTTTATTTAAAAAAATCTTTATTTTGCAGAACAACCCCAGTTCCCCATTCCTCCCCTTCTTCCACCTCCTTCTCCCTCCATTCCACTTCCCATCTGTAACATGAAGGGCTGGCTTGTTGGGGTTTCTGTTCCCACCCAGTACCCCACAGCTGGCAAGTCTCAAAGAAAATTACACACAGGACTCCATAAGATTATAAACTGATTGGCCCATTAGGTCAGGCTTCTTATTAGTCCTTGTAACTTATATTAATCCATTATCATTATCTATGTTAGCCACATGGCTCAGTACCTTTCTCAGTGTGATAGCTCACATGTTGCCTCTTCGGTGGTCTGGGAAGGAATGGAGGAAGGAGCTTCCTCCTCCCTAGCCTTATCCTATTCTCATTGCCCCGCCTCTACTTCCTGTCTGGTTGACCCACCTATACTTCCTGCCTGGCCAATCAGCGTTTTATTAAAATACATGATTGACAGAATACAGACAATTCTCCAGCACCATTTCTCTTTTTTTTTTTTTTAACAAAGGAAATTACCAAGAGCCGGAATCACTGCATCTGCTTCCATCAGTTACAGGATGTAGGGTCTATGATAACAATTAGGGTAGTGGGAACATGAGGCTTTGAGATGTCCAAGTTGGGGGAGGAATGGAGAGGAAGAACAGTGAAGGGGCTATCTTGATAGAGGGAGCCATTATGGGGCTAGGGATAAACCTGGTGCTAGGGAAATTCCCAGAAATCTGCAAGGGTGACCCCTGCTTGGACTCCTAGCAATAATGGAGAGGGTGCCTGAACTGGCTTTCTCCTATAAACACATGTGCTCTTTTGACATATACATATACACCTGGGCTCTATGTAAGTACCTTGGAGATGAGCTGAGACCAGTGATGGGTTCTTCGTGATGGCAAAGTGTCCAGTTAAACAAGCTGATACAAGCTGATATATCGACTCAGTAGGTATTCCCTTTAGGAAAATATACACATTTCTCCACTTCCCTGGTGCTATGACATCACTGTCCCCATATCCAATTTGTATATAGATTTACACTGAACTTCCAGCATATGTCAACAACCACAGTAAGACCCATATGACAGTGTTGAGGTGGGGAAGGGATTATGGGAAAAGATAAAGCTAAGTGGGAAGGCAGAAAACTGAAGGTATGAGACCATCTCAGAGTGGTTGCAGGGTACCTCATCACATTCGTGTAGAAGATCCCAGAGTGTCAATCATAGACTGCATTCCATTACCCCAACTAACTAGTAGATGCAAAGGCAGAAAACAAAGTCTTGCCTAAATGGTTGAGTTTTGCTGAGTCTCACTACCACAGTCTGTGCCTTAACCTGCAGCTCTGGTTGGAAGACAACTAGTTTAAGAAGTTAGGGATGACAGCATCATGCATTTGTCAGAAAGCTCTTCAATGTCTCCCAACTCCTCACTTAATCTTTCAATGCCCGCTCTCTTCTCTGAAAGAATAAAGGAACAGAACAGTGTTTTTCTCACAGGCTTGCAGGAAGAATTCAGTGAGTTACTGCCATGCAGACCAACATTGAAAACCATGCCTAGCATATGGTCAGTGGTCTTAGAATGGTAGTTATTTTTTTTTCAAATTTTTGCTAGCTGTCATACTTGCATTAGATTTGTAGCTGCACCCTATGTAAGATTATTTTGTATTTCAATTTTTGGTTGTTTATGTCACCAAGGAAGCCATTGGACCTACTAACAAGTGGTAGGGACATGATGACAACCTCTGAAATGTACCCATGCCAGATTTTCCAAATTGACTGCTATCAAGGGATTAAAATTAATTAAGCACTAGGTTTTATAACTATCTGTAACTTAACCATTTTCCCAGTGAGGCTCAGTACTTATCCTCAATTGAAATCAGACCTATGTATAATTGTTGACTCTGTTTAAGAATGGTCTATAATGCATTCTCTCTTTCTCTCTCTCTCTCTCTCTCTCTCTCTCTCTCTCTCTCTCTCTTTCTCCATAATAAAAAAATTAACCTCTTTGACTTTGAGTATATACTCCCTGTGCCCCCCACCCCGTATTCTTTGATCTCAATTTGTAGTAATTAATGCCTTATTCACTTCTGGGTTTCCCTTAGTGCTTGACGCTGACCCACTGAAGGTGTGACTATGGGAAACCTTTGTGGAAAGGAATCTCCAATAGTACCTTTCTGCCTGAGTTCTTCCTTAAATCCCTTTCACTGTGAGCATGGTTCATAATGGCAGCTCCGGTCACAGTGCTGAGATAGTAGCCATTTATGCCTTGTGTCCAGGCCCATGCTGGTTGAGGGCCAATGACCTATTCATTCTCTTTGGGTGAAAGTTCCCTACCCATTACAATAGACTGCTTTTTATTTCTTGTCCTTTAAAAAGGAGAGACTTATGCTTATCTTCTAGCACTATGACATTCTCATATCCTGTTCTACAAACACAATAATAATGCATTTTTTACATGAGCATATATAAGCCATCTGTTATATTCTGGATGCTCCCCAAAAGAAGGTGTCATGCATAAGTTTTCATTGATCTTGGGAGTTCAGTATAATTTACTCCCTTTTTAAACTTAAATAAACTGAAGCTAAGGGAATTGGTTAAATATCAAAAAAATCAACTGGAATGAATCATGGATCTAACATAAACGTATTATAAAACAGCCCTGTTTGTACTTCATACCTCAAAGCCTTTGTTGTGCTGTAACCAAATTTGATGGACAGGGCTACTCATAAACAATAGCTGAAGGTTTAGTAGTCCAAGGTAAGTGCTGACAGGTTCATTGTCTTCTTGGGGCAACTCTCGTTCCAAGATAGGTGTTTATGACGGTCTTTTCCAGAAAGGATAGAAAAATTTTGTCCTCCATCACATATGGCAGAAGAGACAAAGGAGATATTATTAGCTCTCTTCAAACCTTGTATAGCTGTCCTAGTCTCATTCATAAATATTCTTCTTTCCTTATTGGGTCACCTCCTAAAGGCTGCAACCCTTAATACCATATAATATTGACAATTAAACTCCAAAACCTGAATTTGGACCATATTTAGAATATAACACTCTCTGCTGACTTATAGAAATATGCTTCCACGTACCCTAATAATCTTTTAATTATTTTTCTACATTTGCTTATGTTTTCTTCTCTGCAGTTATGGATCCACATATTGACACTACTTCTTTCTGATAATTTTATTTCATATATTTGTGATGAAAATGTAAGTACTAGGTGTTTCCACACTATATTGTGGCCTATAAGACTGAGTATTCCGTAGCAGGAGAAATTGAAAATAAGTGGGAATCATTTTTAAATGTCCACACATCTCAGAACTCACCTAACTTGGGGACTAGCCCTAGCAGTGCCTAAATACTTTGAGCATTAGCATTTCTTGACATTTCTTTGACCTAGTATTTGTCCTTCATAAAGTACTTATTAATTTCCACCTCATCTCATTTGATGCTGTGATGCCCATGACCTGTAAGGCTGGGGTATAGAAAACAAGTGTGCCTCAACCAGCGAGAGACAGCTCATATCTGTGCATGATCCCATGGTTCCGTGGATTGGTCTCAAGGGAGGTTCCTAAGCAGCTGTCATTCAGCTTCTGTTGCATTTTAAAAAGCACACCTGTAATTTCATGCTGTGCTCTCCTCTCCTACTTCCATCCTTTCCCTCCCTTCCTGCTTCAGTTGCTACCCAGGGGGAAAAGCAGCCATGCGGATCTTTAGCACTAGGAAGTGCCTTCTCCTAAATTGTTGTTATTGAGAGAAGATCCATCACTGTGATGTTCCATATGATACAGGAAAGGAAGTAAATGTCTTTTGGATACATAAGGTCAGTGAAAAGCAAGTATTGCTTATCACCAATACTCAGGCCTCATCAGAAAAGTTAACAGCCATCATAAATTTCTCAAAATTTCTTCCAGAGAATTCCAAATATATATATATATATATATATATATATATATATATATATATATATATATGTACACACACATATACACACACACACATATCCATGTGTGTTCCACCTTATTTAACCTTCACACATGGAGCTAGCTGGACTATTGGTAAAACGTTGTGACCTTGTTTGCAACATGCCCTGTGGTTCTTATGGGCACTTCTGGTATACTTCCATCCACAGTATTTTTCTCTTCCTACCACCCCTGGGCCCAGCCAGGGCCACTGAGCAGAATCATCCATGTTTAAGAGAGCAGTCCTTTCCAAGGCTTAGAGCTATGGTGTATGATATTCTCTGGGAGATAAAAGAAGAAATGAAATGTGGAGGTAAGACCACAAAGTCTGAATACCAGTAATATTTGAACAGGTAGGGCTCAGGGAGGGAAAAAACCATGGATGATTATAATTTTCTTTTTATATTCCTATAACTATTATTGACAACCAGGAGTTTATAATGTAATATACCTGTTGACAGAGGGTTCTTTCCCACAGCAGTTCAGTCTCAAAGAAATACACAGAGATCTACCTTAATTATAAACTGGTTGGCCTAGTAGCTCAGGCTTTCTTATTAACTAATTCTTGCATCTTAAATTAGCCCATAATTCTGTGTTAGCCATGTGGCTTGGCACCTTTATCAACGAGGCATTCTCATCTTGCTTCCTCTGTGTCTGGGTGATGACCGCAGACTGAACTTTCCTCTTCCCAGAATTCTCCTGTTCTGATTACCCCACCTATACTTTCTGCCTGGCTACTGGCCAATCAGCATTTTACTAAAGCAATACAGCAGTAAAATCCTTTTACAGGGTACAAGATCATTGTCCCACAGCATATACCAAACTATTTGAAAAAAAAAAAGCCTGCCAGTTCCTACAAAGTTTAGTCTTCAAATATACTTAAAACTGTCTATAGGGAGTACCCAGGGGACAATGCCATTGTTTGTTGTGATAGATTTCAGGTCTAATGAGTATGATAGTAGAAATCATGGATTTAAGAAACGAAGTAAAATCAGATTGGTAGGATGGGGCCTTGGTACATCTGCTGGGAGGTAGCAGTGTCTTGAAAGCCCTCGAGGACCGGGATATACGGTGTGGAACAGGCTTCTCCAAGGCAATTGCATTTAAAATTACTGCCCTAGGGTAGTGTTTCCCATGCTGCAGTCTTTTGCCTTGCTGGAGCTAGAAGAAGACTGCAGGTGGGCTGGAGCCTTCCAAAATAACACATTGTATGCCCTGTTAATGGACTATCTGCTATGAGCCAGGCATAGTTCTAAGAACCTTACACTTATTCAATTCAGTAACCCAATTCTGCCAATAGCAAGCTAATTCCCATGTACATAAGGAGAACGGAGAGACAGCACTGGTAGCAGCTGTCTAGGGGCTCCCTACAGGTGAAGCAGAGCTGTGGTTAAAATCCATAATGGCTGACTGCGAGGCTAACCCACTGCACCGCACTACCTCTCAGAAGTAGATGATGTTTCCTGAGTACCACCTGAGGGCTGTAGCTGTGCTCATGATGCCGGGGTTCTGTCTGACTTCGCTTTGTTTCACAGATATTGTTTTAGATGCTATCGGCACTGGTTACGTAGAAGGACATGGAAGAGTGACACGGTGTTTTGTCTATGAGTTTGTACATGAGTGGATTTAAAGAGTCACTTATTTCCTGAGGTGGCCCTCTAGATCTTTAGATGATCTTTAGAGATTGTATTCCCAAAGGCTGCAGATCATTCACTGGACAAAGGAGGAGGGGAACAAACACCTCCTGTCTGTGCTTCTTTCCCAGTCAGCTCCTATTGAACTCTCTTTATTTTTCTTGATCTCAACTAGGACCAAATGGCACATCCTCCTACCCCCACCTCCGTGACATGGACAGGCTTGTGAAACAAACTGATAAACCCGGCATTGGGAGTCATTTGCTACGTTATAAAAATAGCTAAAAAAAAACAAAACAAACAAACAAAACAGTTTCTGATCTTTTCAAAACAATTGCTGGAGGGAAGTTATGAATTTTGCATCCTGTGGGAGGGACAAACTGGATCTCCAATCAGAAAGGCAATGCTTTGGTATCATCGCATCTATAATCTGTGTCGCTTTTAGCAGGTCGTTCCACTCCGTCACAACTCCTCCATCAGCACCACTGCCCTGCGTGTTTGGAAAGCAGTTGCTGAATTAAACGAGATGACAGTTCTTTACCTTGTGGCCTTTTGTTTTGATACAGTCATCTACTTATTTTTAAAGAGTGTTAAATGTCTCTTCTGTAACTGGCCTACCTCTAGCTTCAGGGATTCCGGCAGTGTGTCGAACAGATAAAGCTTGACCCGCATGGGCCAGGTATCTTCTTCTAATGGACAGACAAAAGAAAGAAAGAAAGAAAGAAAGAAAGAAAGAAAGAAAGAAAGAAAGAAAGAAAGAAAGAAATCAACAATCGGATGATTGGGTGCATATGATACAGAGAAATGAGGCAGAATTAGGTGGATAATGAGCAGGATGATTAATTTATGTGAACGTTCAAGAAAGACCACAATGTTGAAATTATGTTTGGCCTCACACTTGTCAGACTCTCAAGGGAGATGATGTCATAGCCAATGCAAAGACGCTCAAGAAGGAATGTGAATGGTTAGCTGGAGGCTTGGGAAGAAACCTGTGGCTGAGGTAGAGTCTGGAAGGCTAAGAAGAGAGAGATAAGGTCAGAACAGAGGGACTGGGCAAGAGACGGAGTTTTGAGCATCTCTGAGCAGGGTGATATACTCAAATTATCGTCAAAGGAGGAAGAATTTAAAGTTAGGGCTTAGCTTTGGACTTGTGAGGGTTTTAATGTTTATGAAATCACCAAGAGGAGACATGAAGTAGGCTGTTTAAGAGGAAGTTTGAGCTGGAGTTAAGAACTTCAAAGTTATTTCCATACCTGCTACTTAGAAGCCAGAATACAATGCTGAATACAAACCTACAGAAACTAACTACAGAGAACAGGAGAGAAAAGGGGAAATGCCTCCTCTGGCTGGGCTGAGGGACTGATCTTTAGAACAGGGGTTGGCAGAGGCTGGACTTTTGCCTCTATGTAAAATAAGGTTTCATTGGAACAGTCTCCCTGGCATTTCTCTGTCTACTGTCTATGACTGCTAGTGTTCTGTACCTGTAAAACTGAGTAGTCCCGACACAGACTTATAGTTGCTCAAGTCAACAGTATACTGCTATGCAATGTACTGACAAGATTGGATGACTTCTGATTTGGAGATTAGGGAGAATATATCAGGTTTTAAGTATAAGTCATGCATTTCTGTGTGTATGTGTTTGTGTGTGCATGTGTGTGTATGAGTGTCTGTCTATATACACATGCATACATACACACACATATATATATATACATGCATACACACACATATAAAACACAAGTATTCATGATATACAGTAGGTACTCAGTAGATGTTCTCATTATACCCACTTCTACTTGTTGAGTCCATGGTCCTTAGCCTAAGGTATGCTCTAGAGACAAGATTCAATATATATGGCAACTTTTTCATGTCCCTTGACCAATAAAGTACAGCCATTTCTGCTCAGAATACTGAGGGAAAAGAATGAAGGTGAGCCATGGAGCCTACCTGGCTGTTTCTTCACATCCTGTACCAAGGATGACCTTGAAGGAGAGCCCTGACCCACCAGCATCTGCTTTTACATTCTGTCTTTGACAAACAGTCTACAGCTTTTGAGCAAACAGCAAATCCATCTTTATACGATTACTAATGTCAACACATTCCGTGTTATGAGGATTTTAGAGGCTTCTGCAGGCCTATGCCTGTGACAACACTGGTTGGCAGAGCTTGCCAGAGGAATTACACAACATGCCCTGATTCAGAAGAGGGATCATGACATCACTGTGACCTGGGATATTTCCTCCCTGGCAAAGTCTTGGCTGAGAAGCTCGGAGGGGCAGGTGGGTCTTTGGAGCAGCTGATTTGGGTAGGAAAAGGAAGACAAGATTTAAGGCAACAAGTTTACTTCTCCTTAAAAAAAAAAGTAGTCTCAGAAACCCGGACAAGTGTTTGCATTTTGTAAGAAACTCTGGCCTTCCCCATGAGCCTGAACATGTGTTGCTTATCAGCCCCTTCTTCCTATCGCTAGTTCCCCTACTTGGCTTCTAGAATGTCGCTGTAAACCAGCAACTTCAGCATCACACAAAAATGTGTTAGAGATAAAATTTCATAGACCCAGACTCAGCCCATAGACCCAGCAGCTTTTGATGTGTAAAGTTGTTCAAGACAGTTACCCTCTCTAAAATCTAGCTTTCTCCTATGGAATATGGGAATTATAATAGCACAGAATCGTTCTTAAGATTAATTAAAATGAACAGCTTACCAGTTCAACAAGTCTTCCATGTTGAAGTTTGACAACCACACCCTCAAAGATCCTTCTAGAAGATCCCCATTTTTGGATAATTAGAAATTCCTGTTAAGGAACTTTTTTCCAGATTTTATCATTTTCATATTTCAAGCTATTTTTAACTTGAACTAATCTGCCAATCATCTTCCCCAAATGAATTAATGCTTAGACACTTATTTAAAAGTCTTAAAGGACATCAAATAAAGTTTAACCTTTTCTCAAAAGCTGAATGCATAATCATGAATGTAATTATGACCGTGTTGTATATAGAGATTTGAATATTTCAATTTTCATGTTGTTTACCAGCTGTAACTTTTTCTTTATGTGTTATTTTCTTTATTGTCTGGATGGTGTTGTTATCATAAGCATACCTAGAATGAATATTGTCCTTTGTAATATTTTGATTTATTTATTCTTCAACATTTTAATGTACTTATACAATATTTTTTTTCATTTTCAATCACATTGCCTTCTTTCATTTCTTCCCTTTTCCTCATTTGATAAAACCCCTCCTCTTTCCAAGAAATTCCTTCCCTGTCTTCATGTCATTGTGTGTGTACGGGCCCTTGAGTTTGATTAGGATTCCTTGCATGAACATGGGTGGGAAGTTTTTTACTGGTGTCTAGGCAACTTACCACTGGCTACACCTCTGGAGAAAATGATACCCTCCCCTCCAGCATCCATAAACAGCCAACAGTCCTTTAGGGAAGGATGAGGATTAACAAGGCTCCTCCTCCCTCTTATATGATGGAATGTTGACTCGCCCCATCTTGTACAGATCCTATCATGCTTCAGAGTGTGTCATATTAACTCAGATTATAAAATCACAAAGAAAAAGCCTTTAATTACCATAGGAAAGTTTGGAGAGAAACATAAAAGTACTGAATGATAACTCCACAAACAACTGTTATCATGGCAATGGAAGGCACAATACTATGTGGAATGCAATATTTCGACTGTTCCTGCTGCCGGGGAATATGCTGCATTTACACCGAGTATTTAGACAAAGTGTTAGTTTGGCGCCTGCAGGTTCCTGGAAGGGGACAGGGTCTCCATTTCAGGCTGCAGTTAGGAGCCTCAGTTAGGCAGAGGCGTGCACGCCACTGTTGAAAACCACTATGGGACTCAGTGGGGAATAGACCCAGGAGTCCTTGAGAAGCCCCACGGCTTAGATCCAGAGAGACATCCATTCTCCTAGGATGACTGCTCCTTCAGACTATTATGGTATGTCCTCTACCCGACAGAGATACCAACAGCTGTTGCTAGAGAACAAACCAGAAGACTTCTATGCACTTTGCCCTCCTGCCCTTTGGGAATGACTAATAGACATCACCTCTTTTCTCTCTGGGTCATACCATGCTGTAAAAAACACGTTGAATCTGACTTTCCTTGTGAAGTTATTGAAGGCCGCAGGCTGTGATTTCTCCCACTTTTGACCTCTGCTAGCACTTCTTGCCCATGATTATTGTGGTCCTTATCACTCTCTCCATTGCTAAATTTATTCTTATATCTGTCTTATCTTTTTTCTTCTAGTGGACTATCAACATCTTGGGAGAAGTGTGGCATCTTAAAATATTGGTCTGCTCCTGAATACATTCACAGTAGAAGTGTTTTTCCCAACTTGGGCTGAAGGACCGTATCCTAGGACCCGGATTGAACTTTAGGATGTTACTGTGGAGCAGCCAAAGACACCACAGACGTAGTGCAGAAGAACTGGGTAGCCTTAATAGCTGGCAGTTGGTGGATAAGCTTCATATGCAAGGGAAGCAGGGTGGTCACAGTGAGGGAATAAATCCAAGGGATTGGTGAAGAGGCTCAGGACTAAGGCTAGGAAGAATCCCCTGTCAGCAGCCTTACTGTTGTTTCATTGTGCTCTTTGATGTGTGGCAGTGAGTAATTTCTCCTCAAGAATTTATGATAGTTGACTGTTTCCATCATAATATGCTCATGAGGGTGAGCCTTATTAAAGTACTATCCTCTTTTCTTTGTGTTGGTCCACAAAATGACTACAGTCTCACTTTCTTTACTTATGGTATACTGGATTTGAACTCATTTTTCTTACTCCAAAGCCCCCAGAACATTATTTGTTGGAAGTGGAAATGGATAAATAGGTAATGACCGACTGTTCCAAGAAGAATATTTGTGTTTTGGATAGTTTGGGGTTCTTTTTGTTTTGTTTTGTTTTTCTGAGACTGGATTTCTCTGTAGCTTTGGAGCCTGTCCTGGAGCTAGCTCCTGTAGACCAGACTGACCTCGAACTCACAGAGATCTGCTTGCCTGCCTCTGCCTCCGGAGTGCTGGGATTAAAGGCATGCGCCACCACTGCCTGACTGTGTGCTGGATAGCTTCATGCCAACTTGACACCAGCTTAAAATTATCTGAGTGGAGGAGACCTCCATTAAGAAAATGTCTCCTCGGGGGCTGGAGAGATGGCTCAGAGGTTAGGAGCACTGCCTGCTCTTCCAGAGGTCCTGAGTTCAATTCCCAGCAACCACATGGTGGCTCACAACCATCTGTAATGAGATCTGGTGCCCTCTTCTGGTCTGGTGGCATACATGCAGACAGAACACTGTATACATAATAAATAAATAAAATAAATCAAAAAAAAAAAAAAAGAAAATGTCTCCTCGTTGACCTGCCTGTAAAGAAAACATTTTCTTAATTAGTTATTGACAGTGGAGGGCCCAGTCCGTTGTGGGTGGTCCTGTCTCTAGGCTGGTGGTCCTGAGTTCTATAAGAAATCAGATTGAGCACACTATGAGGAATAAGCCAGTAAGCAGCACCCCTCCATGGCCTCTGCATCAGCCCATGCCTCCATGTTCCTGCCCTGGTTGATTTCCTTTGATAATGAACAGTAATATAGAAGTGTAAGGCAAATAAACACTTCCCTCCCCATCTTGCTTTTTGGTGGTGGTATATTTCATTGCAGCAATAGAAATCCTGACTAAGACAGTTTGCAAAGCACTTGGGTGGCAGAAACAGTGACTTCCAAAAGCAGTGGGTGTGTGAGATGCAAGCTAGACCATTTTTAAGAGGAATTTTAGTTTTTTATATTTATTTTTAAACTTCATGTATGTGTACTGTATTTGTATTATTTTCCCCTCCCCCATCTCCCTCCATTTCCTTCCATGTCCCACCCATACTCCTTCTCAAATCTATGGCCTCTTTTTTATTATGTACTTATAAATAAATATACAAATCAATTGAATCAATAGTCTGTAGCAATCCTCCTATGTATTTGATTGTAGGGATGACCACTTGATTTTAGCTAGCCAGCTGAGGGCATCCCTGGGCAATACTAATTCTCTATCTCTCAGCATTCATTCATTGCCTACAGGTCTTCGTCTATATGTAGAGCCTCAGGAGAGTTCCAACTTCCATACTGACATGCCAATTGGTTTTGTTATCATTCAGGGCTTGCTTAGGCAACCACATTGTTAGATGTCATGGATGCAGCTTCCCTGCCACATACAGAAAAGAAAGTCTTGCAGTAGATACCCTGATCTTGGGCTCTTGCCTTCTTTCCACCCTTTGTGCCATGATGTTCCGTGAGCTTTAGGCATAAGGGCTGTGCCGCATAGATATCAGTTGGGACTGGACATCCCATGGCCAGTTGATCTCTATATTCTGGCCAGTTGGGGCTTTTTGTAATGGTCTCTATCTGTTTCAAAAAGAAGCTTTATATGATGAGAGACAAGAGCCACATGTGCCTGTGGGTATAAAAATAATTTGTTTTCAAGACAGGGTTTCTCTGTGTAACAGCCCTAGCTGTCCTGGAGCTAGCTCCTGTAGACCAGGTTGAGCCTCGAACTCACAGAGATCAGCCTGCCTCTGCCTCCGGCATGCTGGGATTAAAGGCATGTGCCAACATTGCTTCACTAAAAATAAATTTTAAGAATACAGTTAGAGATCATATTGGTTTGGAAATGTGGCCATAGTAGGTCCTGTCTCAAGATTCCATGGCCTCACCAGCCTCAAGTAGTTGAGTAGGCTGACAGTAAGTACCAGGTATAAAGTTTATTCCTATTGAATGGGCCTTACGTCCAATTAGACAGCCGTTGGTTGATTAACACCAGAATACAAGGACCACTATTGCACCTTTAGAGATATCTTGCCTTGCTGGTCATTGTTGTGGTTCCTAAACATCACAGCTGGGTAGGACTATTGATTGCTTTTCTTCCTTCTTGGCAGCTTACATTGCAACTTCTGGTACTAGGAAAGCCAGTCTTCGTGGAGGAGGCTCCTGGGTCATATCTAGCTGTGTCCTTCCAAGTCATATGCTTGAATTTTAATCATTTCTTCTTTGAAGATGAAAACTTTATGTGATGACAGCAGAAACAAAAATTTGCATAGATTGGGGATAGAGGCTGGGCTTATTTCCTTTAGAAAGACGAATTTTTGCAGATAAAAAGTAGGGGAGGGAAATCGTGGTGGTTAGAGACTGTCGCTGGAGAAGTCGGTGTGAGAAATGCAAGCAAACGAGGTGACGAGAAGTGTCACAATTGACAGGTGACTTGAAGGGGCAGCGATGTGATTGATACCTGGCTTTAATCAATGTGATTGATACCTGGTGCCTTTGTGAAGCTGGCAATAGAGAAATCTGCTTGTTGGTGAAGAGCTTTGATTTGGGGATAGGGAGCTACATCTTCTCAAGAGCATTCTAGAGGCCAGCTCCAAGCATGTGGGCCTCTGGGAACAGAGTGGCCAGTTGTCATGGTGAGCATCATTCCCGTACTGATAAGTTGCCCCTGATGTACAGAGAGTGTCTAGGATAGAGTTCTAACTTTCAGACTTTAATGTGCCTACTATTGCCTGGGGATGTGGGTGACCTCTAGGTTCTGATCCCATAGCACTGGGCTCCCGGAATCTAGACTAGATTTCTAATGTGTTTCTCAGTGCTGTCTCTGTTGCTGGGTCAGAGGGCTGCCTTCTGAGTAGGATAGTATTGTAGATAGCAAGGAAAGCTAACAAAGAGCTGAGTCCCAGCTTTGGCTCACTTTCTGTGTGCCCACCATAAGTCACTGACTTTGAATTTCCTCAGTGGTAGCCAAAGGGGAAATGAACCAGGAAGTCCCTGTCAAGTTGTATGACAGTTCTTGAGAGGATTTAGCTCATTGTCTTGGTTTCATCTGTGTAACCTATTGCCCTTGAACTTCAGTGGAAAGGTCTCGAAACATGAGTGCTTGCTTAGTTCCTTAGGCATGGATGTGTGAAGATGCACCAGCCAGAGTCTGTGGAGCAGTGGTTTTCAACCTCCCTAATACTGTGACCCTTTACAGTTCCTCATGTTGTGGTGACCTCCAACCATAAATTTATTTCATTGTTACTTCGTTATTGTAATTTTGCTACTGTTATGAATCATAATACAAATATCTGATAAGCAGGACATCTGATCTGCATCCCCAAAGGGGTCATGGCCCACAGATTGAGAACTGCTGCTGAAGTGTGAATGTCAGATTCCATTGCTGTGGCACTGGGAACAGAGGGGAAGAAGAGAAGCAAGTCAGAGGTTCCTGCCCATGCCCATTTCTGTGATGCTTGAGAAGTAACTTTCTCCAAATCCTCTATGGAATATGAGTATTCATACCTTTAGCCTCTAGTGTTTTTCTGTGCTTCCTAGGTAGGAAGCTGACAACCCTGCCCACCCTAAGAGAACGCCTAGGCCACAGACCTCCAAATCCGCTTCTCGGAGACAAGATGTCCAGTTTGTTCATTACAACAATAGCTGCCAGACTTATTACAGTTATGTAATAGGTTTCTTTTTTTAACCGGGTCTTGAAAATGTGTGCATTATCCTTTAGGTAATAAATGAAATAAAACAGGCTGAAAATAAATCAGCTTTGCGAAGCGAGGCCGAAGCTTTTCTACTAACTGCACCACGAAAAATACTTCTCGTTGCTTTTGAAGGAGCTCATGGCAAGTGGCTTCTTTTAACCCTTTCTGAGGGCCCAGATCATTTTGTTGCAGTGTCTACGGAGAGTCCGAGAGTTACTCTGAGCATGGCACATGTCTGAGGGAGAAGAAGACGTTACCATCCGATTTCTAATATGACTGGAATCACTTCTGCTTTCTTAATCCTAATCCCTCCCCTGTTTCCTTCCCAACACATGACTCTCCCTTCTCAGAGGGTAACTTGCCAACTGACATGATGATCGATATTAAACAAGGCCCTTTCTTTCTGGCCCTGGTGCATTAACTGAGTGCTGGGGGTAAGAGGCAGTCTTAATCATCTAACGCAAACCCCACCATCAGTTTCCTTTGTGTGCTCTTAGGTCACTACCTCTCTTGGTTTTCCTCTCTCCATAAAGTTTTATTAAAAATTTAGAGACAGAATTTTGTCTCAAGTGTCCATCAGTCTACACCATGTGCAATAGGGTCATTGTTCTGCTAATTAACTGTTTTTTTATTTTATTTTTTGGTAATGTATTTAGGATACTACCTACCCCTGGGAACAGGGTATGACAAAGAGATAACTAGACACTACCCAAATATGAAATTCACCTATTTGATTCATGATCACAGTTCTGTGTGATCTGGTAAGATGTTTTCTAGGTTTGCACAGAGTGAAGGTAGTATGTGTTGGCAGTCTGAGGTCAGGTGTCAACAAGAAATGATCCCACATCTTGTTTGAGTACATGGGCATTGAACAGAGAGAGTCCTGAGCCACCTTAATGATTTCACTATGCAGTATTTTCTCTGTGTTCCCTAGCCACAGGCTCCTCCTTGGCACACCGAGAGCTATTACTAATACACGCACGTGGCACGTCTGTGGAGCCATTATTGCTGCTGGATCACTGTGTTTGTGTAAAATATTGAGCACCCTGTGACCACGTCTAATGGTTTCCCACCCTATCCACCGCCACCCCCTCCTCCATGTAAAGATATATTAACATCTCTTGTTCTACCTGGAGGGAAAGCGCTTCCATGCGAGACCGTGGAAAAATAAAATGCTCTTCTCGGAAAGTCTCTCACGAGACTGAGCATGGACGCTTCAGAGAAGAATGGAGCCACCTGCAGTCCAGGGGAGGGGCAGCCCTGAGTGCTGATGTGGGGCCCTTCACTGAGCTCTCTGTTCTGATTATACGTCAGCTCTCTGGATCATGGACTGACATGACCTTGTGACATCTTGCCAATGCCTTCCCAAAGATCCAACTGAGACTTTACCTTTTTTTAAAAAAACAAACAAACAATGTATAGATGCTTTGGACAATGAAGCCATAGTTCTGCTAATTAAATGTTTTTTTTTTTTTAAATATTAGTCTCAGCTCTTCGGATTTATCAGCACAGAGACCAGAGACTGCAGTTTCGCCTCTGCAAAGCATGGGCAGGGGCTGAAGCAGGCCATAGGGGGCTGTTGTCAATTCAGCACCAAGCTTTCGGGAAGGGGCCTGGTGTGAGGAGATGTGACACATCACTGGTCAGTGAAATCACCAGCAGGTACACACAGTGCTCCAACTGGGATGCAGCACTCATTTCTTCAAGGCTGCTGAAATCTCTCCGTGATCCTGTTGTACTGTCTTGCTGCCCACCTACCTACCCATTGTGTCTTGGGGGGTGGCACACGTGAACAGAACACACATTCTTGATGTGCTAGACTCCCATGGGGTGGGTGGAGAAGGACCTTCCAGGAAAGGCTCCTGTTGCCTGTGGCTTTGATATCCATCCAGCTTCCTACGCCCACCTCCCCATGCTACCCCCTCCCACACCAGAGTGGGTTCTTGGTTGCAGCAGCAGAGGCTCCTGGGGCAGAGAGTGACATGAGGCAATGTCTGTGGCAAAAGGGGGGGGCATGTGTACAGCGGCTCAGGAGGCACTGATTGGCTGGTAGTGAGGTAATGCAGTGCAGTCTAAATGTGGCCACAGCAGAGCCGGCATCCAGGGTGTGCCTCCCCACAAGCTTCAGTTGCCTGCAGCTGTCTGAAGGACAAGGTCCCTGGGGCCTTCTGAGGCCTAACAGAGCTGTCTGGCTCACGGGTCTGATTTGTATTGATGATATCTGAGGTCTGTATTGTCATGACTGTTTCCTGTCCCTTTATCTTTTAAATGCACCGCAGTTCGGTCCCTGGCTCCTTGAGCCAGGCTTTCCTAGAGGAAACTTAACAACACAGGCTTAGGTGCTAGGATCACCCTCTGCCCTGGTCATGATAAATGACAGTCTAGACAGGTGCTGAGTGCAGGTACTGCTTTTCAGATAGCTTATTGAATGGCATACACCTCTCCACAGGCTCTTCCAAGGACAATTTTACCTTCATAATTGGGCAGCGAGTCCATTCCCTTCTCCCCATTCCACAGTGTTTGGTTGTTTTTGAATAAAGGATTGACGAGTCCAAAAGTGCACTGTGGGTTACACCACCCTCTCATTAATAAGACACCTCTACACAGACAGAGTTGGCTTCTCAGGATGAGTCTTTGGAGGGTTGGCAGCTTCTAGGCACCGTAGTTAGTGCTGAGAGACGAGGCTATATCAATTAAATCAACAGTAATTGAATATCTACTGTCTGCTAGTGTCAGAGGTCATGGGAATGAGGCCATATTGTGAAAGGGGGTCATTTTTCTTCACATATTCAACAAATGTGGCATGGCTCTCAGGGAAGATCAGAGAGAGCCCATGTTCGAGTCTCCTGTAGGTAGTATTTCAGAGAAATATATACAGATGAAAAGCAAGAAAGCCATGCAGAAAAAAAAATGTGTGAGTAACACAATAGAGGGTGACTTCAGGATGAAGCTACTTTAGTTAAGTGGTCAGGGACAACGTCTGCAGGAAGATAACATGTTAGGCAAGAACTCAGTGGGAGAAAGAAGAAGGCCATGGGGTGGAATAGAAAAAATTGTCCCTGCAGAGGCAGCTGCATGGCCAAAACCCTAAATCAGATTAAGTCTAAAAGTTGCTGGAGCGAAAAGAGCAGTCAACCAGGATCCCTGGTGATAACAGAAGTACAGTTGGATGCTGTAACCCTAGTACTTGGTAGGCAAAGGTAGGGGAATCCGGAGTTGAAGGCTTGAATGCTATCTTTAGCCATATAATCAGTACAAGGCTAGCCTGGGCTACATGAGATCCTGTCTCCAAAAACAATACAGAAAACAAAAGTTTTTTCTCTTTCATGTAGAAGGAGCAGTAATGGGCTCCTGAGAAAACACACATGATATTAAGCCTTAGGGCAGGCTTTCTCAGGTCCAGTGGCAGATGGTTACTTCTGTCCAATCTCCCAAAGGGAAACAGAGTTTGGTGATAGCACAGCACAATTCTCTGTACCCCAGAGGTGAGAGTTCACCCATTCTTTGGCATGCACTGATTCTTCTGGGTACCGAGCAGAGTACCTGATATGAAGATGGACTGAGGGGTGCCTGAGGCAAATCCTTCATGAAAGGGAGCATCCATGGCTAGCTGTTCTCGATTACTGCAAGCTTGGCTCCACTCCTGTGTGTACTACCATACTGGATGCACCTTGGACGAGTCAGCCAGGATGGTAAATGACAGAATTAGCATTTGAACAATTAGGATACTGAGGTTCTGAGTGTTAATGTTCCACCATGGCTCATCTGGAAAGAGACAGAACAGAAGTTTAAACTCACAAGGGAGATAGATTACTGGATATCCTGTTGGTAGATAAACAGCAAGTTCTTCCTTCAAGTGGCTAGCATGGTGAAGGCTAAATATCATATTGTGGGCTATAAATTTGCATAGTATTTTATGTAAAGGGACTGTAGGCAAAACCTTTTCTTATACCAGTGGCGATGCATGAGGGGCATGCCTGATACTAGCAAGCGAAGGTCAGAGATCTAGTGACTCCTAAACACTCCAAGGTGCCCAGATGGCACAACGAACTATTTGTCCTCGAGTGTTATACGATTGAGCTGTGGAAACACTGGCTTGAAGTTCTATGATACAAACAACTTTGTTTCTGTCTTTCTTAGATCGGAGTCCTGGAGGTTACTGTATCTCTAGACAAAGATGTAAGAACATCTTAAATTTTAAGGCTATCATGGGTTCTATCAGAACACTTCCCTATATGCTCTTTTTGCTATTAGTGAAGGGAGATGCATAGCATGATCTGGGAGCATGTGTGGTCCTTGGGGAGGCAGGAGATCATATTCAGTACTGCATCAGCCCTGTGACCTAGTGAGGGTATTTATTAACTGTGTTGTGATTGGTCCACCTGTACAGTGAATGTGGCAATGCCTCCTTCCGCTACGGCTTGAATTCCATGAAATAAGAGATGTAGATACACTTTTATCATGCTATGTAAATGTGTTATTACTAACCCTTCCACAACAGATAAAACAGAACCGTCATTATTCATCCCCTGACAATACCAATTTGCGGAGCCATTAGAATTCTGTAAATTTTGGTATTAAATATACAGACTAAAGGACCTATAGAGGTCACCTGCAGAAAACAACCAATGATATACCTGGAAATTATAAAATGGAGATGAGGTTTGTGGCTCCTCACTCAAGTCCATGGATTCCCTTAGCTCACGTCTTTGTACCATGGTCACCTTTAGAGGGCTTATCATAAGTTCATTAGTAAAGCTGCTCCCCTCTTACCTTTGCCAAGGCTTTGAGAGCACAGTGTAATTCTGTTTACACAATAGTTAATGAATGGCATTTGTAAGAAAATAGCTCGAGAGATGACTACATAATAAATAACAAGGAGGAAGCGGGCCCAAATTTGGCTAGTGTTTAAACTGGGACGTACAAAATCGGATTCTGGATCAACAGGCAGAGAAATTGTAGAATAGGGGTTCTCAATATATGGGTCCCAACCCCTTCAGTGTTTCCATATCAGATATTCTGCATATCAGATATTTGTATTCCTATTCATAACAGTAGCAAAATTACAGTTTTGAAGTAGCAATAAAAATAATTTTATGGTCACTACAACATGAGGAACTGTATTAAAGGGTTGAGCATTAGGAAGGGTGAGAACCCCTCTCTAGAACATTATCCCACAACTTTCCTTTCTTTTCTCTTCATTTCTCTTCTTCCCTTTCTTCCTCTACCTCTCCTCTCCTCCCCTCCTTTGTCTATCCCTCACCACAAAGGTTCTAAGACACACTGAGGGCCACACTTCAACAACTTCTCCGATTCTTCCTTATGGAGGTTGAGGATAGCGAGGCCCTCTGGGATGCTGGATGCAGAGATCAGCCTTCTTATGTGTGTGAGGGTTGGCTATCTTAGCAGTCTGACTTCAGAAGTTTGGAAACGAACCCCTGGAATAAATTTTCAAACTGTCCACGAACACTCCTGTAAGAGGAGCATTTTATGTCTAAAATGCAAAGTAAGAGTCTCTTTCTTCCAAGAAGCAATATTTTCTCAAGTTTCTCCTATATGACATAATTAGAAAAACTGAAAAAGCCCTCTTCCCAATTCCTTGAGTTAAATATGGGGTCCTAAACTAGACTTAACAGGTCACTTAGAAGAATCAGAGCCAGTGGCACACCTGGGAATCATTAACGTGAGGTACAAGCTACATGGTTCATCATCTAAGCCCTCTGATGACCTTACGACATCTTTGCATCTTTTTTACCCAGGGAAGTCATATAGTAACTGCATGTCTTTGCCCCAGACTCCATATTTACTCACTAGTGGGACCTGTAACCCAAACTTTCTCCTTGTGTCACTGGATCACACTGTTCGTGTGACCCAAAGATACTTGCACTTTCACAGAGACCTGGTTCTGACTGGATGTGGATTGACACAGCTCTTCTCTGAGGTTCTGTTTTCCTTGGGTTCCTACCTCCATTATTCCTTGTCATGGCAAAAGAAGAGCCCCTTGCAAGTTCCATGGGGAACAGGAATTGATGTAACAAGATCCCAGGGAACCTCAGATCTGCTTCCTACGCTACATTGTTGGACCTTGGACAAACAATTGCACTCTAATCCCTCTAAGCTTGGTTCCTTCTTCTGAGAAATGGCATTGGGTTGGATGTTACCAAAAACCTTTTACATAGAATTGGGGGGGGGCGCGGTTACAGATAGTGTTCTGTCCTCCAGTTTTGGTCAAGGAAGCTTTGTTTCATCACCAATGCCTCATCTAGAATATTATGAATATCCCCATCCTCTGAGTACTTTTAAAGGACAGGCAAAGGGCTGGCTTCTGGTCCAGGGTTCTTCCGCGTTTCAACAGAGCCAGGGCCAAAATGATAGCAACGGCAGCTGCCGTTGATGTCTTTCGCCATATTGGTGCCACCTCAGAAAAAAATAGTAGTTGCATCTTTCGACTGCCTGCTTCCGTAGAATTAGAAGGAGGGGAAGATTTTTAAACCCACCCTTAAAGTCACAGAACTCAAAAGGTCACACTGGCTTACAGCTGTGGACCATTTTGAATGCATTCGTTGACCAGACAGCCAGAGACCACACAACCTTATGGAGTAGCAGATTTTAATTTCTCATTTTCATGGATAATTACCATAGCCTTCAATTTTAGGAACATGGCCTAATTCACTCCTTTCTGGTGATGGAACCTGGCTGAGGAACTCACTCAAGGCGTGTGACTCTGTTGCCCTCTAGTGGTTGGAAGGAAGCAGGTTGTGCAGTGAGTCCTGTGCCCTCTTCTTCCCCCAAATATACCCAACCCTAGCGAAGGCTCTTAAAGTAATGGTCCGGAAGACTCGTTTCAGCACGGCTCTTCATGCAGGGTTATTTAGAAGGAAAAAGGGTTCATCTTGCAAAATACCACAACGTTCTGTTTTGTTCACAGGGTCCCCAGCTTTGGAGCTGGGAGGCACCCCCTTCTTTGGAAGTGAGATGTCCATGCCTGGGGGTAGCTCAGGTACCCGAGACCTGCTACATTCACACGTGCACAGTTGCTGTGCCGCTTCCGTCTCAACTAAATGTTGTCTTTAGTAAACAGATATCATAATGTGGTTCTCCAATTAACACTTCCCAAGGGGAGCTGGTTAATATGGATGAGGCTTTTTAACATTTGGCTCTGAATTCAGAGAGGGTTCTATGTAGTTGTAACAGAAGGAGCCAACATCTTGGTAATTGGCTGAGGTTTGCAGAAGAGCAAGGCAGTCTGGGGAACTCGCCATATCTGGGACACAGGGTCTTTACTGGATGTTGCAGTGGGGCAATCTAAGTGATTCCTTGGGCAAACTGCAAGTCAGGGCTAGATCACTCCAAGGTTATAGTTCTGGATGGAAGCCTAAGCAAAGAGGTGACCTGTAGGAGATGACTTGTGCGCTGTTGATCTTGGGCTCAAGTACGTAATTCTTAGTAGGCTTCTTACTTTGAATATTATCCTCTCAATAGGCAATGGTAGATGATGTTCAAAATGAGGAGATAGGCCTCATACCCTATAGCGTTGGGAGCAAGTCTAAAAGTCTAGGAAGTGGGGGCAAGACTCAATCTAACATATCAGTCCCTTACCCTTCATGCTAAAAATCCCCAACTTATCCAACAGGACCTCTCTTTTCTTACTCTCCCTTCAACAGTTTAACCAAGGGAGAGGAAATGGGAAATATGACGTGTCATCACTTTGAAAAAGGATTCGTCTTGGAAAGCACAGTGCCTTTCTGTCTATGGACATTTGGGGTGCACCAGAATTCTGCTGTCAAAGCTACTGAGGGCTTACGTGATTTTCTTTCGTAATGTGCTACATTTCTTCTCCCGAAAATGAGGCGCTTGAATCACCTTTCTGGCTTGGTATTAGCGATGTCATCCTACTGCTCGGCATCTAGTTAACACAGAGCAATCTGGTGCTTTCCAGTGGCAGTTTGCCTAGGAGTAAGCATGGGACAGGTATTTCACAGAACCTGAGTTCATGCTCTCTCTTTGCACACTTCCTGATTCCCAGGCTTTATGATCATCTTTGACTCTGCTCTCATTTTCTCCCTAGCCAGCCCCCCTCCCTACTCCTGATGCTGCCAATCTTCACGTTATTCTTGTGCCAAACCTGACAGATTTTAGACAAATCCTACCCCACCCCCCACACAGATATCTCTTTAGGCTTGAGAGACCCTTGTGAGCCAGCGATGTCTGGAAGTGACTCCGAGTTACATGTTGGGATGAGATTCAACAGACAGGAAAGAGGTTCTGTTCTTGGCTACCCTTGTTCTGATGCTCTCTTCTGGACAATCTCAGGTATGATCTTGACCCTTGTGAGCCTCAGATTTAAATTGGCAGCCCAGGTTATCCCCATGGATTCTAGATGGTTTTCAGGCATCCCACTAGACATCGCTACAAATCTAATCCCACACCCAATCTCTGATCCACATGCCATGGCTCAGTTTCCCAGAAGAGTACAATTGAACATCGATAACAGGAGAGATTCGTGTGCTTCATCAACTGCTGAATTCCATACGTCTTCCCTTTTCCCATTTTCTCTCTCTATCTCTTTATCTCTACTGTCACTGAATCTTGCATCATGATTATGCCAATATCTTTCCAGACTTCATCTTCATCTCTGTGCCAACGTCACTACCCTTGTTCAGGATCAATCCTTCTTCTCTGGCCTCTGACATTTGGGTCCACGTGTTCAGGAGCTGTGTTAGTTGTGTTAGTCTCTAAACAGTATCTGGCTGTAGTTTCTCTGCTAAGTTTTAATTTAATGATAGTCACCGGAGAATCTCCAAAACAGAGCATTGTGATACTATTGATGGAAATAGGAAAAGCCACAAACATCTTTCTGTGGGTTCATAGGTTAAAGAGTCCATCTGAAATCTCATTTTCTGGATTTTTTAACCAATGCCCAGAGCTATTGTTTTTGGCCACAGGCAACACTATGGGAAAACTATAGGGCTCCTTGGTGACAGCAATGCCCTATGTTGGCCAGCTTCTGAGGGCTTTTCATGCAAATTTCTTAACTTCAGATAAGCAGAAATATTGTACATTTCAAGAACAAATTCTTCTGGGCACTGTCATCTTCTGTGATCTTAGTCCATTGTGTCCGACAGCGAAGGAGCAGCTGGTTAATAACTGTTTTACCCCGTTTTCCTCCCGCTGGGTTTATAACACGGGAGGTTTATATTCTTCCCTTGGCTTCTCTTCGGAGATTAGAATCATACAACAAAAGCATGACCACTCCAAAGCAGGGCAAGTACCACCTTTGCCTGCCTTAGGCTGACATGCTGGGACAGATGCAAGTTTAGGATGTTCTGTTCTCTGTGCAGCAAAATAAAGTCATCTGAGAAGGGCATTGTCCATCGCTCACAGGGACTCTAAAGACCTTCTGACATACTGCTTCCAAATAGCCACGACAGATGGTCCATTCTATAGAGGTTGCGCCATGTTATGCCACCTTCAGAAAACATTTTTTTTCTTTTAGAATGCAAGTAGAGTATAAAAGCATCTCACTGCTAGAAAGTCGGATTGGCTTTCAATATTAGCTCTTATTTTAAATCCCAAAGAAATCAGCTTCCATGGACTTGAATCGCTTCTTGCTTCCAAGTGTCCTGTGCCCTGAGTGTTAGGGCCCATATCATTGTTTCATCCTGTGCTCTCCCTTTCTGCGTGGCCTACCATCCAGAAGACTTTGGTTCCAGTCTCGCGACCTCTGTGCAGAGAGGACTGACTTCAAGAGAAGAGGCTAAGATGATGTTCTTCATAACCCATGTGTCATGGTGAGTCTTGGCTTAGATGAAGTAGTAGTCAATTGTGTAGGTTCAGAAAACTGTAGTTCTCATCCATAGAAGCCATAAGTCTGGGTCCTGGAAAAAGATCCAGTAAAGTATTCCTTTTCTGGGCATTTGCAGCCCAGATAGACTCTCATCTCTATTCAAATTTCCAATTACCGCCAAGTCTCCAAGATGTGCCGGGAAAGGTGTCTGGCTTTGCAAGCCAACCAGAAGTCCTGAGAGTCCTTAATGGGAGATAGTAAGGAGCAAATCATGTCTCATAAACCTGTTGTGCTAGGGCTGGAGCTGGGGAAGGGGTGGCACTGTGACTTCCATTATCCACTGCTCTGTGGTGGGAGAGTTAGGGTCTGGGAATGTTTAGTTAATCTATCTTCAGCAAGCTGACAGTCTGGTTCCTTCCAGATGACACATAGCCATGAGCCATTAGTTCTTGTTGTGACTAGTTGTTTTTGTTGCTGTTGTTTGTTGGTTTAGAAATAATAGAGAGATCATTTTGGGAAACGTAGCAGCAGCAACAACAAAAAGAAACATTCTTTCTCACACAGTGGTTAGACGCTCTGGGTTCTCTGTCTGGGCCTGTATTGCTCAGGATGCCCAGAGGTAACTCCGCTGGCCTCCATTTCACTGTTTCTCTCCTCTTTGCAATTATGAGCTCTTTAGCTGCCGTCCTGGGCTGCCTGCAGCGGCTGTAGGGTTTGCTAGCCAACTGCCTTGTCCTCTGAGGAATGCATCCGCTTTGACAGTGACACTTAAGAAAGGCCAGGAAACTAGAAAGCGTCATACAGATAATTCAGGGAGAGAAAAGAATTGTGGAGGTGGGGGCCTAGAGGGACACAGAAGATGGATTAATATTTTTTCTTTACCACTTGGCATGTTAAACTTAATTATATTTCTTGAGAGACCTCTAAACAGTCATAATTAGGAATTATGGTAATAGCCACTGTTGCTTGGTATGTGTTCATTTTACTCTTGCCTCTTTGTGAATGTGGACTGTGATTAATACCAATCGGAATTTACTAGGACAAGAACTCTCTGTCCATGGGGGACTCTTTTGACTTTGGATGGATAGCCTCCAGGATCAAGGGCAAATTGGCTATCTCCATGAGCTCCATGAGTCAACCTGAGACTGGTCAGTGTCACTGGAAATGAAGTTGTTGGAAATACAAGTCACAGTGATAAAAATCAGAATTTGGCTCTCAGAATTTCTATTTCTTCTTCATTCTTTTCACCACCTTAAAAAAATGTTTGCGCGAGCATTTTATTCTTTTCTTTCTACATATAGGAGACAAGAAGGTCACAGGAATATCCTCAAATGCTTGTGCTATCAAGAAATAACCCCAAGAAGGGTGTGAAAAGGGAGGGCGCTTTAATCAAGGCTACCCTTGATTAAATACCAATGAGAAGCATGGAATTCAGTTAAGTTCCTTTTAAATCCCCATGAACATCATGAGACTCAGCTCTTCTGATAGCACACAGGGAAGGTGGGAGCTGCTGCTTTGTGATAGACTGCATCAGCCCTCAAATGGCTTTGGAAGAACATCTTTATTCTGCTTATTTTGTTGGAATCTAGGGAAGTTCAGATGTTGCCTGGGCGGAGGGTACGGGTCCTTCCATTAGGCCCTGCAGTTGTGGTCTCCATGTGGGAAGGCCAAAGAAACCCCATTCACACTCAAAATTATTCATCCTGAGAAACTCCTAAGATTCCCCTCGGTAGTCCAATTTTGAAGGATAACAGCAGAGATCCACACCCCAAGTATTGAGAGCACCCCTCCCCTGCAGTCCTTACATTATGAGTGTCCCACAGATCAGAGGCTAAAATACCTGGTCCTATCTCCCAACATGGCCTCCAAGGACATTCATGATTACGTTAAGAAAAATGGTAGTTGGGAACTTAGGGGATCCATAGTCAGAGATCTTTTTTTTCTCAGATTACTTTCCTAAAAGCATGCTAAGATACATTGCAGGCAAAGGACTTTGATTTTTCAACGTTAGCACCTCACCCTACCCTGACTACACACTGACTTGGGGCTGTCTTTGGAGTTTCAAGTCCTAATCCCCCCTCAGGCCCTAGACAAAGCCTGCTGTATTTTGATGAGACATGTCACCTTTAATGTCACAATCCCCCTTCTCCAAGAACAAGAAATCATTAGTATCTTGACATCTAACTGTGTAAGTTAAGGTACTTCTTTGGAGCTCCAAGTGGATTGGTGAACTTTCACTCCTAGCTTCTCCTGGCAGTAAATGATTGTGCCCTGTGAAAAGGCCGAAGGAGACTGTGTGAGTGAGGTTGCTGGAATGTTAAAGGGAATTCAGAGGGGAGAAAATATTCCAGTGAGTAATATATATCGGTGTCTAGCCCTAGTTTGACATTCAGGTCAGATCAAAACTAACCTTGTAAAATCTTGAAATTTAATGTCACATAAGAAATGCTCCTGGGCAAGGATCTTTATTCCATCCAATCATGAAAGCTGTGTGAGGCATCAACTCTGGATATTTTTCTCTATCAAATCTTACTCATTTCACACCCTTTCCAAACAGAAGCCAAGTGTGCTATATTTGAACATCTATATCTGTTCTAATTTATTTCGAAAATTCAACAAACAGAAGCATCTCATTTCCCATGTGTTCCTTGGTAGAATAGTAAACCATATTTGACAAGTTGGGAGAGGTGTCAGTTCTTATTGGTGTACAAAACGTCTGTGTGTAGATATGGGAGCTGTGTTTTCAATGTAGATGGAAAATTTAGTTTCTTTTAATAATAAAATGATTGTGGAGATCAACATATGAAGCCACTATGCCATGTAAACGTGCGAGTATGTGTCTGTTGTTTTTCATTCTTTTTCCATTTGCACTTGGACCTTACCCTATATGTATATCGTATGCTTGCAAAGCATCTTTCCCCCACATTAGATGTACTAGCTTGGCCGTATTCTAGACTGGCACACAGAGGTTCATGAAAGCCCAAGTCTCATCCTACACCATTGCTCCATTCAGCAAGGCATGGATTCCTCAGTGGGAGTAGCAGTTACTGGCTTTTCTCTCTTGATTGGAATGACTAATTATCAACATGTCCAGAAAATAGGCCTAGCATTTACTCTGCAATTGGAAGTGAAATATAACAAAACTTAAAATAAAACTTGACACATCATCCAGAAGTAGGAGGTATGTGATCTGCCCGAGTCCACAGCATTTTTATCGTGACATGTTGTCCAAGGTACTCAGAGAATATTTGAAAGTGAAGACTCGCTACAGGTTTAATGCTTCTGATCCCACTGGAGCCAGGGATTCCTTTCTGAGGAAACAGTCAACTCGGGAGACATTTCTTCTTTAGCATTAGACAGAACTTTTTTTTTGATAACACTGCATATAAAATATTGCAAAGCCAAATTATGTCTTTTTTTCTACAAGTGGAGTTATCTTTCTTAAAGAATAGTAAATTGCATAATGACTGTTTGCAAGTAATATATATGTCCAAGTGTCTAGACAGCGTGATATCTTCTTTATATGAGAAACATTTTCTTTAGCATCCACTGTTTTAGGTTGCCTATCATTTCTCTGCTTCCTCTTCCCATCAGATGGTTCTCAGAGATTCTGAGTAGCATGCCTATAATTTTCATAACAACAATCCTTTCTCTGTTGTACCTCGGGCTGTCCTAAGCTTTAGATAAGTTTGAGAGGTGTGAAGCAAGTCCTCCATCTTGACTTTAGAAGAACACTTTGGAATATCTGGTAATATGTATACATTGAGAAACATTCACTCCAAGAGCATGGCTTTTGTACAAAATTAGGAGTTTGTAGATTCAGAGCCAAATACTATAATATGGACTCATTTCCCTCTGAGCTTCCATGGGAAAAGCACTATTGTCCCCAGATCACCTCTTTTGAGCTGTCTGACTTGTGTGTGTGTGTGTGTGTGTGTGTGTGTGTGTGTGTGTGTGTGAGGGAAGGAGGGAGGGAGGGAGAGAGGGAGGGAGGGAGGGAGGGAGGGAGGGAGGATTCATCTGGTTGTGGGTGTATGAACGTAGAGGCCAGAGATAAACCATAAGTGACATTTCTCAGATGCTATGCACCTTGATTTTTTTATGGCTGGGCATCTCATGGGTCTTGCCAACTATTTTAGACTGGCTGGCCAGTTATCCCAAGAAATCCTCCTTTCTCTGTCTACCACCCCAGTGTTGGGATTAGAAAGCGCATGTCACTGTGCTTGGCATTTTACATAGGCACTGTGGATCAAACTCACATCCTCATGCTTGTGTGGCAAATACTTTACAAATTAAGCTATTTCTCCAGACCTTACTTTCTTTATTAATGTCAAGGAACCAAAATCCAAGAAATCAAGCAGGAACACCACTTTGATGTTGTCTCCTTTGGCTTAACCCTTCCAGTGGTCATCACTATGAGGAATCAAAGAATGCAAAATCCATGATTTAGGTCAGTTCCACTCTCATGAGTGGTCCTGAATGTGTAACTGAGGGTTCAAACTTGTAGAGGACAGGTGCTTGTTCTTGGTGACCTTCTCATGGGGAACTCTTAGATTAGATTTATTCCTATGACAATTTTCATTTAAGTTATATTTACTAGTTCCATTCTGGTAGGTAATGGAAGAACCAATCATGATACCTTGCCATGCTCCTTTGAAGTCATTGTTTGTAATATACTTCTTGTGGATATGTTAATTTAAGAAAATGGCAACCTCTTACACACAAACTCCAGTATCCACAAAGCCCTTGGCTGCCAGAGATGTGTGTTGATTGGGCTTTTAAGACACTGGAATAGAAGAGCTGCCAAACAAACATTCTTAAGTGCTCTTCTGGGTACCAGGGAGTCGGAGAATGGATGCTCATCAAGGGACCTGAACGCTTTGGTTAGTGTGTAAATAATATGGGTAGATTCTAAGCTTTGGGAATGAAAGTATAAAAAGGAGGCTGGAAGGAAAGAGATGTTTTCTAGAAGAAAAATTTAAATCATGAAGAGATCCAGGAACATAAAGTAGACGGTAGGCTATAGGAACCTTGGTGGAAGTAGTTTTGGTCAGTATATATCTTAGATCTAGAGCACCAACCTGCTAACCACTGACTCCAGAGGAAACAATGCAGCCTTCTACATGGGTCTCAAATGTCACAGTTTCCCACCCCTTCAAAGGCACATGAATGGGTATGGAGATGTCTATTGCGTTCTGAAGATCCTAACTAGGAAAACCCTCATCCCAGACAAAGACATAGTAACAATGCATCTTCTAACACTGCTCTGGAGAATGACCGTATCCCAGAGCTCTCTGTATTACAGTCCTTCTCTCTATTGTTTCTATATAAATAAATCTACTCCCTTATTTATGTATGCTTTCAGGTACATGCTCATTTATATTCTGGTTACACCTGTACTAGTTGGGCATACTTATGGAAAAGTACTGTTTGGAAGCTGCTGTATGGTACACTATGGTATGAACACAGAAAACCTTATCCCTTTGTCACTTGATCTGTTGTACTTAATGTCTATGCAGATTTATAAAAATATATCTTTGTCAACTAAAACAGAAAACATTTTCAGTAATCACTTAATGACAGCCCACAGTGTGCCGGAATGCGGAATTGAGTGGCCCCGGCTCAGTCCCTGTCCAAAAAAAAAAAAAAAAATCTCACTGTGAAATGATAATTACTTCCATACTGATACATTTGGGGTAGAGAACACTCAGTTAAGGAACACATGGCATAGACTCAGAAAAGCATCCTGGAGAAAATAAGGCTTGAACTACGGTTTAAACAGTAAATAAGACCTAGAAAGGGGGTGGGGTGGGTGCATTCTAGAAAAAGGCCTTTGCTTGTGGAGGCCTGTGGCAGACTGCCACAGTTGGAGCCATTGGTGGATCAATAGGTCCCTGGCAACACAAGGCAACATCATTGCCCCAGGTATCAGGGATGCTTTGTCAGGCAGGGATGGGGTTGAGGATACTGAGAACAGCATAGGCCAGATCACAAGGGAAGTCAGACTGTAGTGTTCCAGCGTGGCTTGGCTAGGATGGCAATAGGAGGATGACTTTGATTTGCCAATGGAAACGTCACTCTGCCTGTAATTTTAAGACAGAAATGCAGATGGGTAAGATGGAGTTAGATAGATCCCATAAATTAACCTCAGGGAGAAGAAGGAGATTGAAGTGCTGATGACAGTCATCCCTAGGTCAAGGTTCTAGTAAACGATGCTATTAATTAAACTTTTTGCTTAGTGTCTGGTGCTGTAAGCCAGGCTCTGTAGCAGGCACACCGAAGGCTGAGGTCAAAATGGAGGCAGTAGGAGATCATGGGCCTAGGCATTGAGTTGTTGTATGTTTTGTATGGGGTTAAGGCAATGCAGTGGCTAGACACTTGAGGTTTGACAGACATGGGTATGGTCCCCAGCCTGGCTCTCTTACTAGCTGTATGATCCAGTGCATTGTTGTTGATCTTCAGTTGTGCTAGCTGCTGGAGAGGATAGTAATAACCAGAATTAGATAGTGTTTGTGCAACTTCAGTTAGAAAGTGTATACTAAGCACATTTACTTTTTTTTAAAAAAGAATTTTGTAATTGGTCAATTAAGAGTACAAAAGGGGCGACTATTATAGAAAGGATTGGCATGGGCAGGGTACTAATTGGCCTCGTCGTGTTGGGAAATCAATGTGTGGTCCCCTGGCAGTTGGCTCACAATGATCAGGATTCTTGGGACACATTTGTCCCCAAGCAAGAATATGCTTATGACATAAGGTAGGAGTGAACCAGGGACACTTAGGAAAGGAGGATTAAAACGGAGGATGAGATGCAGAGAAATGAATTCACAGCAAAGGAGAAGAGTAGGAAGAAGAGAAGGGGAGATTGGCATGTAGGGAGTTATATTTGGGGAAATAAGGAGCTTCGTCAAGTTTTCAGTCTTCCTGCGCTTCGTTCTTAACTGTATTAGATTAAGCCGATTTCCCACCAAAGTCTGAGTAACTATCATTTAAAAATATTTTTTTTAAGTTGAGCGAGTGTTTATAGTGTAGAATTTTATCCAAACATAAATTTCTGGATTCTGAAAAAAAAAAATTGAAGGATTGAACCAGCAGCTGCTCCTAGGTTGCAAGGTTGCTGTTCCCGTTGAGTGAGAAAATGGTTTATCAAACTCTCTTGAGAACACAGCACTCCCGGCTCTGAGCTGGTCGCTTGCTCTAGTTCAACTGCTCAGCAACCCAACAAACTGGCTCCATGGAAACTCGCCATATTGGGATAGCCGGTGATTTCTCAAACTACACATTTGATAGTTCTTCAAAAAAAAAAAAAAAGAATACTATATAGAAAAGGGATTGTGGATTGTGCCGAGGCCTGAAAGCCATGTGTTTAGAGAAATAAGACTTCTTTCTCCTGTACGCCAGTCAGAGATCCTGCACCATTCTCTGAGGGTGGCATCGGGGCAGAAGCAGCGAAGAGAGGGAAGCTGGATGATCTGGGAATTCACATCCAGTGAGCTCCGGGAGAGTCGGGGCTGAGAGATACTGCAGAGGAGAGTCTGCCGCTGGAATATAGATGGTGTTTGCGAAATGGCTGATTTGTCAGGAACAGGCCGAGTGTGACAAGCCTGTTTTCTGCCGTTCTTTCTTTTTCTTTTTTATTCCTGCCGTGTCCTTGGCCCTTGGTGCCGGCCTTCTTCTCACTCCACACCCTGACACCCCAACCTCTTGCAGCGCTTGCTCCCCTTCTCTCCGACCCTCCTCCTCTTTACCGGCAGGTTCACGAAGAAACAACTGAGTTTCCATGGCAACGTGGAGACAGCTGAAAAATGGCAACTAAATGCAGCTGCCCCTCATTTAATATCGACTCTGGCACTGACAGAACAGATAATGGGCAATAACACGCCATTATGTTGTGGGAAAATGAAATGCTTCAGCAGAAGGCTGTCATGCTGGGGGATTTATTTGTTACTGTAGGAGCACCGGTCTCTCTCCACAACCCTTCCTTTCTTTTTATTCCTCCTCGCCCGCAGCAGTTCCTCTCTTTCCCTTTTCGCTCCCATCGCTCCTTTTTGTATCTTCTCTTCTTCCTTGTTTCCCTCCTGTACGTTCCCCCCTTCTCCGAAGCAATCATGGCTTTGCATGGACACATGCACATATAATAATAGCAATTATTTGCATAATGGCTTACAAGTTGCAGAGTACATTCAAACACACTTTCCCCCAATCTGGCTGGTGAGACAACTCTTTGAGACAAGTAGGGCTTGCATGCTGGTAAATGTTCTGTTGCTTTTAAAAGGGGCTCAGAAATGTTGAACAGTTTGTCCAAATTTACACAAGTAACTGTCAGAACCTTCATTCCAAGTTAGATTTTCTGCCCTGTACACAGGATTCTTAACTCTATGGAGACTGTCCTGTTGCCAATGTCTGTTCTTATCAGCAGGATTATATTTTATTAATAACTACTATCAATCTTTAGCACAAGAACAAACCTTTCAAACTTCTAGCCTTCCCAAGGTCTGTACTTCTCTTCTAACATGTCCAGACCCTTATAGGTGCTCCCGATAAAGTGGCACTAACTTGTTGATAAGAGTGGATTGCTTTTAGTCTTTTAAACCCAATGTACCTGTCTACCCAATGCCACCCATGGTATCATCATGAAATCATGAAATACAGAAGGGACAAACATAGTATGGCTTAAAACTGGACCATTTTCGTAGCTGGGAATCACCCCCCACCAAAGAATATCACACCTTGAAGCAAAGGGACATCTTCATTGAACTGAACAGGGAGAGTCCTTCCCCATTGCTGTTGATTAATCATACTTTGGTAAATCTTTGTGGCTGGATATTCATAAAATCTATATTTGATTTTAAAATATGGTATCATACACTTTCTAGACTGGAGAACTCCAAGATCGAATCCATAGTTCTTTGTAGAAAAGATTGCAAATGCAGTGTGAATGGGCCCATACACTTTCTAGACTGGAGAACTCCAAGATCGAATCCATAGTTCTTTGTAGAAAAGATTGCAAATGCAGTGTGAATGGGTAATTCCGATAGTGATTTCATTCCAAGTTGTGACTGCTGAGGCTAAAAAACTAAATAACCAAAATTTCCCGTGGACACCTATAGGAGATACAGTGTAAACAATAAATATAGTGGTTCTTTTTTTTTAATCATGGAAATGACTTAGGCTGGTAAAGTAAGCAATGCTTGAATTTTACAACAAAGGTTTTGTCCTAGAGTCGGTGAAACTCTTGAAAATACACACAAAATTTTTATTTGTATTTCATTTTGTTTTTTTTTCATTCTTCAGAAATCCCATGCATGCACTTAATGCACTTTGACTTTTCACATCCTGGTATTGTCTCTAATCCAACTGCACCGACCCTCTGCTTCCCGCCGAGCTGACCTCTTATATTCAAGCCTTTTCTTGCTATTGTTTCTGTAACCTACTGTGCTAATTAGGGCTGTTTGCATGAACATAGATGGGGGTTAGTTACTGGATCATGAGCAACTCACTAGTGGCTTCACCACAGAAGAAAATGACTTGCCTTCCCCCTGATAGCCATCAACTGCCAGTAGCTCCTCAGCGAAAGGCGGGGCCTCATGAGCCCCTCCCCTATCCATGAAGGAAGGCTGAGGGGTTCAGTCTTGCCTAGGCCTTGTGCAGGAAACCTCTGGTACTATGCATGCATGAGGGTGCATGAGGGTGATGGTGCCTTCATATCTAGAAGATTGAAATTTCCAGGGCTCTTCCCAATTCTCCAGTTTTTCTATTTCTACTTCCGCTTCCAGGACATTACATGAACCTGGGAATGGGTGACAGGATGTCCCATTTAGAGCTAAACATTCAATAGTCATTTATGCTTGGCGCTCTGGTCCATTGTATGTTTCTGCTTTCACTAACCCCTGAGGGAAACAGAAGTTTCTCTGACCAGAGCATCAGTAATATGAGTTTGAAACATACAAATTTAGAAGGCAACTTCACACCATGTCCACTTAGAAAAAGAGTAATAGTCCCCTACCTCCAGCCTTCAAGGATCTCAAACCTACAGGCTTTTGACCAGATTATCAGGTAAGAATTCCCATCTGTAGATAAGGTCTCAAACCCAACCAGAAATCATTTGGTTACACCTGAAGCAGTACTACCACAATTGCATATAAATTTTCTAGTTCAAATCCTGGTTGAACCTATAGCAAGTCCTCGGTCAAATTTCCACCCTCTTACTATCTTGTCCTATCTCCCCCTTTGGCTTACTTGATTTCTTAAAACTTTCAGTGGTTTTACTGTCATCCTTCAGATAAATCTATCATTGGCACACCATGAAAGCTAATGTCCCTGTGTCTGCTCTAAGCGTTCTATTTTATTCTTAACACACCAAAAGTGACAGATTTGGGAAGCGAGTATTCTGAAGCTTGAAAAATATTTTTAAATGTTTTATCATTTCAATAAATTCTAAAAATCACATTCTAGTATTTGGAGACTGTTCAGAAACTGCCCCATTATCAGATTTTAATTCGTTATTCAAGGACTTAAAAGAATAATAAGCCCTTTATCTAGCTGCTGGAAGTTTAGAAGTTCCAAAGCAACAGTGAATCTAAAGCTAGTCACTGATAAGGAGAACATAGCTTTTAAAACCAAAGGGAAAAATTTCTCATAGTCCATGTACTTTCTTCCCTGAGAAAGGAATGGGATTAGTGAGAAATTTAGACCCTCCTTTGAATATCAGATAGAAAAGGCCTCAGCTGGGTGAAGCCAGCACATGGAATTGATGGGGAATGTTGTTGGAAGGGATGGTAGAAATGTCTGGGGGGGCACAGAAAATACCAGGCCAATAATTTAGGGGTCAGTATATTTTAAGGTATAAACAATGGTCTCATAAAAATCAGTTTAAAAGAAAATAGTTCTTAAAGATTTATTTTGTTCTGAACTATTTGTGTGTTGGGAAGTGAGAGAAATGTACACATGAGTGTAGATGCTTACCAAGGCCAGAGAAGGAAGCAGGGTTCCCTAGAGCTTGGGAAACAGACAGTTGTGAATCGGATGTGGGTGCTAGGAATGGAATTCAGGCTACCTGGAAGAGAAGTGTGTATTAACTGCTAATCCATCTATCTAGCGCAAGCATCATCTTAAATCAGGAAACATTGACACCCCAAAATCACAGAGAATGCAATAAGCAGACTTGCAGGGACCAGTGTCTCTCCATAATTCTGCGCAAATACCAGGAAGATAACTAAGATCATGAAATTCTTGACTTTTTGCCTTAGGTCTTAGAAGTCATCTTTCTCAGAGTTTTCAAATTGTTTTCTCTACATCAGTACTGTCCTAGTCATCATGAGGTGTACAAACGAGAACTGAGAGGTAACAGAGAGCCAACACTGAAACAGGTTGCATATTGTACTTTCCTCTCATTGTGTGTGTGTGTGTGTGTGTGTGTGTGTGTGTGTGTACATGTGTATGTATATGTGGAGGCTAGATGTCAATATTGAAGGATGACACCCACCTTGGTATGTTTGTTTTTGTTTTTGAGATTGAGTCCGTCATAGTCTTGGAACTCATCAATTGTGCTTGGGCTGCTCATCAAGACTTGTTTCCTCTTCCACAGTTTGGGATTACAAACAGATGCCACTGTGCCCAATTTTAATCATGTGGGCCCTGGAGATAAAGCGCATGTCCTCATACTAGCATAAAGGAGTGGCTTACCAACTGAGCTGTATCCAGAGCTTGTGAGAAGCTTCCACAGCAGTCTCATAGGGTGCACGTGGGGAAAGAGTGTTTGGATCTTGTTCAACAGAACATCAAAGAGCTCATTGTTCTCATTGCTACCTGGTAAATCACAGGCAGAATAAACTGCTAGTTCTATACAACAGGACATGGGTTGGCCTGAATGAAGTCCATATTTATATACCAAAACAAACCAAACTACACTAAACCTTTACTGAAATACTTTGAATAACCTTCTTTAGTCAGAGAGCCTCCCTCCTTTTACAACTGAGAGGCAATGTGGCCTATCCAAAGACGTCTAGAAATACAGTAGCAGAACCAGGATGATACATTATCAATACATTTTTATTAATTGACCAAATTATCTCTCACTTACCCTATTTCTTAACTTAGGGAAAACATGTAACACATTTGAAAATATTTCCTTAAAAGCATCAAATATTTGAAAGCTGTAAACTCTGAAAAATAAACATTCCTCTATAGACTCAACATCTCAAGTGAGGTTTTACTATCATATAACAGAAGTATGCCACCTCAAAAACAGAACGAAACAACCAAAACAAAACAAAAAGACAGCAATGTATCTTTGCACTTAAAGCTTGCTGATGTCCCGAAGTACTATTTTGTTTCTGGGAATTCTTAAAGGCCATAGGACCATGCTAGATGGCAATTTTCTGGACCAATTTTGTCCAAGGTACTCTGTAATCATAAATTAAGTAACGAAAGAGCTCTTGTGGGCCTTTATGATGCATCTTAGTGCAGTAGATGGGTAATCGACTAGCGAGGGGCTCAGCGGTCCAGTGAATCTCTCGAGGTCTAAAAGCATAACTAAGCCTTCTTCATTGCCCAGTCTTCCACTGTGAGTTATTGCACAATTTGCTTACACCCTTAAAATAGCCTGTACCTATTTTTATTGGGACCTTGTTGGATAAGTTGACGAACATAGCGATGTATCAAATTAGGTAAAGTGTCTTTCCCCTACAGGATAAGATTTTTGAACCAACTAGAAATAGTGACTTGGTGGTCGTCACATAAAATAATTGTGTCTCATGTGTATAAAATTGCACTTTTTATCTCATTGGGTTCCTGCTGTGATTCTCCAGCGTGGGAAGGATGACTGACTTTTAATCCCTTTGAAAATTAACAAGCTCAGTCAAGGTTCTAATTCATGGACAGACATTGATTGTGTTACCGATGTAAAACTCAAATCAACCCACGTATCTTCATCTTCGCTGCCACGATCATAGCCATTGCCATCATCCTTCACTTAGACAGTCACTGGCAGGGGCTGTCAATAGTTCTTCCTGCTTCTCTCCTGATTCCCAGATTGATAATTTACACAGCAGCCAGAGTGATTTCCCTGCCCCCCCCCCAAAAGCTTAGTCATTCTAACCAACCGTCCAACAGTGTGCTAGCTCTCACTTTCCTTAGGATAAAGTCCAAGCTCCTTGACCACCTGTCCCAAGCCCACTGTGATCCAGAGCACTGTCTCTCCACTTGTAGGTCACAGGGGTCCTTGCACATCAGATAGTCTACATATCAGATGTTTGCATCATGGTTCATAATGGTAACAAAATTAATTAATTAAGTAGAAACAAATCATTTCATGGTTGAGGGTCACCTCAACATAAGGAACTGTATTAAAGAATTGAAGCAGTAAGAAGGTTGAATATCATTCATCTATAGTTTGGCCATCTCCACCATGCTGGCTGGTATGGTTGCCCTCCAATTCTCTGGGTACTCTTCTTATCCTTACTTGTCTTTCTTACTTGTCTTTCTTACTTGTCTTTCTTACTTGTCTTTCTTACTTGTCTTTCTTACTTGTCTTTCTTTCTTTCTTTCTTTCTTTCTTTCTTTCTTTCTTTCTTTCTTTCCTTATTTCTTTCTTTCTTCCCATTCCTTACAGACCAACTCACGTTCATTTGCACACTCTAAATTTAAATGTGGCTAGAGGCCTCCCCTAATCCTTCAATCTAATTTAGCTTTCTCTTCTTTATTTCCTCTCTCAAACCACTCTGATCTTGTCCCCACAGAGATTAAATGTTTCAGAATTCCGTCTACATATATGTATGTTTGTCTGAGGGCCGTCTCCCTCACTAGACTGCAAGATTGATGAAGTCAAGGTCCCTGGCAATTTTGCCCACCAGTGAGTTTCCGAGCTCACTGCCCGTTTCAGAGCTCTCTCTCTTAACTGTAAAGATTTGTTAAACACAAAAACACGAGAATGACAGGTCCAGGAATGCCATTCTGCCCCTGAAATAACTTATGTTTCTTTTTGGTTTGCATTGACGGAAAATGCAACTAGGGGTTCTTGGAAAAGTGCATAGTCTCAAACTTAGAAGCTTGATCGATGTTTGGGTAAAAGAATCGGTGTGTAAGTGAAGAATGAGTGTCAGCTGCACATAGCTCCAGTGCAGCAAAGCCAGGTTCACTGGGCATGCGTGGTGTTGAGATGTCGCTTTGCCACAGATCACAGTAGTGACAGCCTTGTTTTCGGTGGCCTACATGTCTCCAAACTCAGCACGACTGCATTTGTACCCAAACAGCCTCTGACTTCACGTTTTTCCTTTCTCCTGCCACTACCAAATTCTGTTCGGAGTGAGGAAGCTGTGTGATTATAAAACAGAAGCTCTGACACTTTTGTCCCCTGAAGAATACCATCAGGACGGAGACTATGATTAATACACATAATTGAAACAAATGGCAGCGAACTGCAGAAACCGATCTCCCATCTGTTGGTGGAAGGAAATTGCTGACAGGAGTTTGCTGTTAAGTGGCTACCAAAAGAGAGGGCTTAGTAGGAGCGGAAGTGATACAGATCACCGTCCCTCATCATGGGGACGCTGTTTGGGGACAAGGGATGTTCCTTTGGGCTCTATCTCACATGTATGCTTCACCACAAAGTGGCAGACTTTAAAGTTAGGCAGATTTGGGGGTATAAAGTGAGGGCTTCTCAGACATCTTTGTTCTACAAAATGAGAATTTCGTGTCTCCATGGACCCACTCGCAATGACTGCTGGCCCCAAGTTGACTCTCCTTAAGGGATAAGCTGCTACTTGACTAAGCAGGTCTCTTCCTTCACCCATTGTCTTTCTGCCCTATGCTGGTGGGGTGGGGAGCATAGAAAGGAGAAAGTAAACCTGAGTTCCTTCTCTGAATCAGCTGTGGGACTTGAGATGATCTGAACTGCCTGGGCCTCAGCCTCTTTAGTCTATCTGATGAGGGATCAGGAAGAAAACTGGTCCATGAACTATGAAAGTTAGTCTTTGAACAAAAACGTATAAATAAATGTTCTTATTATAAATATATACATATGTATTATAGCTATTGCCACCTATCTATTGCATATCTTTCCGCCACCTGTCACCATCGTCTCTTTATCTGACATGTATCATTATTTGTTCCCTCACTTCACTTCTCAGTCTATTGCTGGCACCCCAAACACTTATACACCTTGTGTCGGTGTTACTATGCCTCGGCCTCTACCAGTGCATAGTTCTGGAATCCATCAACATATAAATCAGGAGAAGACAAACCCCATGCAGCAGCCAATGCACACGGTGTCTTCAGGCAACCCCATTAGTTATGCATTCATGTTTGCTCTGACAGAGGGCGAAACAAAAGAACTCGGATGCCAAACAAGCGAGAAGCAAAACCCAGGCTGAGGGATTCTTTCATGGAGGCTCTTTCCTCTGAGTCTTCGGGGCTTCCTGACACATATTCACCCAGCAAACGGATGCAGGCAGTGAGTGCTAAGACCGAGAGTGCAGAGCTGGATGTGCTGGGCTGCCCACCAAGGTCCGCATCGCAGCTTTGGAATGAAATACACAGTGTTTGGGGAGCGCTGACTCCGGTGGTGGGCATGCTGAGCACTGGGGCCTAGAAAAGGTCGGGGAGGGCAGAGGATGCTCTCCAAGAACTATGCTTCCATCGCATTCATTGTGTGTTTGCATCCTCTAAGCTCATCATCAATCAAACCAAGAAGTGACACCAGCTTCTTGATGTGCAGAGGAAACTGAGGATTGGGGAAATGAGCTGATTTTATCCAAGGTTATGCTTTACATTGGGGTGTATTAGTAAGAATTTTTTTTTTATTGCTTTGGTGCCCAAGAAGAAAAAGCAATTTCTCTCTCCAAATAGAAGGGGACTTCTATAGGGACCACACAAGGAAAAGAAAATTATTAGAACCCGAGAAATTTTTGCCTTTGTCTCTGCCCTCTGATTTGTACTGTGACCTTTCGGATGACTCTCTGATGCAAAGGCCGTGTTCTACCAGTTGTTCGGGAACATTACACAGCTGACCTTCAAACCTTATTACTGTGGCAATTGAGGTCATCTCTTTGATGAATTCCACCAGGAAGCGGGGGAACATAATCCAGAAGCCCCAGAAGTCTCTGCTTGTGGCTTGTGTACTCTCTGCAGCGCCTTGGCTGCTCTATCCACATGGCATGTTAGAGAACTGAGAAGCTGCTGAAGGCTGGCAAATGTTGGGAAGACCAACTGTCTGTCACTGTTACCTTTTCGAATGGACCACCCTGACGCTCAAATGTGATGCTGAGTTTTTCTTAATTTTTTTTTTCTACATGAACTGAAAATGCATAGAGCAAGACCACAATTCCCCCAAATGACAGTGCTTATATGTGGGCCCTCTTGGAGGCAATTGGGATGAAATGAGCTCCCGAGGACAGAGCTCACAAGATGAGATTATTGTCATCATCGAAAGGGGAAGAGAGCGGAGCTCTTTCTTACCTAAGCCACATGAGATGATAGAGAAGACTGTGCATCCCAGGAAGAGACCCCTTTTCAGATACCAAACCTGCTGCCACCTTGATCGCATGCTTTTCAACTCTTAGAATTATACAAAATAAATAGTGTTTAAACTGCTCAACGCGTGTTATGATAACAGTGTTTATTTAGCTCAACTAGCTAAGCTAAGTCTCTGCTTCATATGAAAAAGAGGGATGGGAGTGATTTTGCAGGCAAAAGGTTAACTCTCCTGACTCCTTTTGGAATTGGGTAGCAGTTGGGTACACAGTGTTAGGCTCTGAATGAAGGAGAAAAACACTCACTGCATTTGACAGCCTTCCAAGTTTTGCACACTTTTTTTTTGTATCCTTTTAGACAAATGCAGATAGGCTGTTTACCAAGGCACTGCCCTGGCTCTTTATTATAATATTTGGATAGCTCGGTGCTTAGTTGCATGCAGATAACCTGTTAAGCAGCTAGAAAAATAACCTGCTAGAGCAGCTTCTGATTTATTCCTCCTCCTCCTCGGGTCTTTGTGCACTGTAAACACATCAATATAGAACAGCTAGCAAATAAACAGCTTTTTTATTAGAGTTTGTGGTGTGTTCCTGGTAGGTGGGTCCACATAGAATAGATGATCTGGCTGAAAGGTAGAGTTACTGATGAAGCAGACATATTCTTTCCCATAGTGGATGGTGTGTATTAGCACTAGGGAGTTAGGGATGGGCTAGAAGATGAAAGGATGGTCTTAGCTTATGGTGCTGGAGATGGCATCAGAGACAAAGATGAAGATGAGGTGATGACCAGGTGTTAAATGTTTATGCTACATTGGACTCTGCTTAGATGCTTTATGTGCCAGTGTTCCATTTAAGCCTTACTGCCGCCCCACCTGAGAGCTGCTGTTAGTGTTTAAATGTCTATTTTATAGGTAAAGCAATGGAACTTGAGAGAATTTAAATAACTTGCCCCAAACCATAAACATAAATAATTCAAATTAAGATAGGAACATTTCTTGATTCCCCAGGAGATTATAAATAAATTAACAGTTTATATTAGCTTCTGAGAGATTATGACTCTGGAGTTCCAATTTTCTTTCAACTTCAGAAGGATTTTCCAGTATGTTTAAGGAACTTTGAATTCTCTGGGCCGTTGAGGTAAGGAAAAACATGGGCTAGGAAGAAGACAGACTGTAAACCAACTTCAGTCACGTTCAGGCACCACTGAGGGCAGGATAGACTCTTGGGTAGAGTTACCCCAACTCCTGTGGCCCAATAGCTAAACTACTTAGGAAAATTATTTCAATTTCGTACTTAAGAAGCAGAACTATGGTAAGGTGACACTTTTCTCTTTAATAACTTTTACTTTTGTCTTTTCCTAATTTAGTCAGGTTAAACTGAGAATTTACCAGTGGAGAGTGTAGGATGAGATGGAGGGCTTATAAAACAAAAGAAGAAAAAAGTTATTCAGTGTTTGCGAGGTCAGGTCAGCAGGGTAGTGCTTCTACCTCAGGACAATCAGTTGCATTCAAGTAACAAATACACCAATTACAAAAGGATATGTTCTCCTCAAACGGCTTGCAAGAATCTCCCACATAATATAGAGTTTTGTTTTCTGCCTATAGTTTTGCAAATGATAGATAAGCACTTCTCTCTCAAAAAAAATCCTTTGGTTTTTCATTTTCCTTTTTTTAATTCAATCACACCAGTCTCTCTTCCAATCAGAAGGAATTAGTTAGACTTGATGTTTTATAGGCACTGCTGTACTGGCCTGAATAATTCTATTTTACCTGGATGCCCTCTTCTTTTTGGCTGATGGATTTGCTTCCTCACATTTACTGTTTGATCCAACTTTTAATCTGCTACCATTTTTCAGCAAGATGGTTTGATGACTCTGAATGCAGGGGGTACACTTGGACTTGGGACGGTTGTGTAGGTACTGTATAGGTGGTGAACTTGAGATTTACATATAGGGGTTTGTGCATGACACATTGGTGCTAAACCATTAGTAAGGAAAGATGAGATTTTACCGATTGGCAGCTCCGAAAATTGAATGCATATTTGAAGCTAAGATAGAGAATGGGATGGAACAAAGCTGGTGCTTTGAGGCACTGTTGAATAAGTAGTATCTTGGAGAATTTGGGGACATTCTAGAACTCTAGATGCTGGGTTGAAAACTTTCAAAGACTGTCCATTTGCTCTATCCTTTCCAAGACAAACTATGTGCAAGGCATTGAACAATCAAGGAGCATGTTATAAAACAGGTCATGGTGTAAGTACTGGAAATAACCTTCGTAAATGTTTTATTGTTTCCTGTGTGTAAGTGCTATGCATGCATGTATGTCTTTGTACCTTGTGTGTACTGTACACACAACATCCCCAGGTCCAGAAGAAGGCATCAGGTTCCCTGGAATTGATGTTATAGTCATTTGTGAGCTGCCATGTAGTTACTGGGAATCAAGCCCAGGTCCTCTGGAAGAACAATCATTGCCTTTAACTGCTATGTCCTTGTTATTTAGCCAAAATCTTTATAATTCTTATACCATATTTCACAGATATTTTGTTTTGTGATGATTCCTGGATATAAAACTTTATTGTGTAGAATTCAGACTGTTTGCCTTGATGTCCTGAAGTCCATTTGAAGTCAAGGAATGCCTCAAGGTTTTATTTCCCCTTCATTTTGATCTCACAAAGCAATCTTGAGCTCTGGAAAAAAAATTCCAGGAAAACTGTCAGTTTTCCAATTCTTGGTCACACTCTCTTACAGTTCACATAAAGAGCTGCTGTGGAGATGGCATCTAAAGATGGTACTTAGACAACATCTCTGTGAGTGCAGAGTGATGTGTACAGAAATAGAAAGGCAGAAAAGATGTCTCCTAAGTCCATGTATGTGAGTTGTGTGGAGGAATCTCCTGGCTCTTACTTTTCTTGATCTTTCGTGTTCTCCTTCTATATATTTTGCAAAGTGGAAGGTTTTCTTAATAACTGTACTTTTACATTAAGCGTCTATGAAGGAATTGTTGTAGCTTATTTTCTTTTAATATTTTGTCATTTGATATAGGCTGCTATTAGTAAGAGCTATCATTTATCAATCACTTGCTGATGCTAGATCAATATTCTACTTATGTCTCTTAGTCATTTCTGGTGTAGGACTTATAAATTACTATTTTTATTAATAAGTTTAAGATAAACTGAGGCTTAAAGAGATGGCATGATTTGTACTAAAACCACACAAATTTACAAGGCACAACATCATTTGGAACCTTGCACCATTTTCCTTTATAAACCTTGATGCCCAGTATTGAATTTTTCTATGGATTATCATTGAAAGCTGAAACCTGAAGATTAACAGATTAATTTGTTTTGTTTGTATGACTAAGTAGAGAACATACCATATTCTTCTCAAATGAAAGCAGAGGGAGTAAGTGTTCTACAGAGTAAGAAGAAATAGTTGCTACGGCGTGTGATTTGAATGAACTGCATCTATGATGTTCAAAAAAAGAAATGCTACCAATGTGTGACATCCCACAAGTACGACTTTGTGCCATAGAATTATTACATCCCTCTTTGAAAATGCAAATTCTGAACAGGGAAGTATTTGATTTGTCGTACATTCTTATTAAACACTTGCAGCAGAAGAAAGGATGTGGGTAGACAAGATAGAAAGAGTTTAACTGTGCTCTGGCCTAGCAAGAGGGTAACAATATGTCCATCATGCAGAGATAGATCTAGTGGTGGGTGCTGCACAGTGAGAAGCTGTTCCCTTTTGCCATCTGTTGTAAAAGGACCCCCTTCCCACGTGCCTTTCTTGAGAGCCACAGGTGATAGAATGTAAGTCAGACAGCTTGAGGGACCACACCCTCACAGAGTGTTGATCTTGCTAAAATGCTGCAACTAGCTCTCAGATTCAGCAGAAGAGACTAAGGTTATATCCTTGGTTTCCATTTCATTTTGTTTTATTCATTTGTTTGTTTAAACTACGATGGTTAGAAGACTGAGAATACTAATATCCCATGCTGAGGAAAGTGTCATCTTTTGCACCTTCTAAGGAGGCTGGTACCTCTTGGACTTACTTGAGGTTCTTTGTAGTATGAGGGCCAGCTTGTTGGGGTTTCTGTCCTGCCCGGTACCCCACAACCGGCAACTCCCAAGGAAAATCACACACAGGACTCCATAAGGTTATAAACTGATTGGCCCATTAGGTCAGGCTTCTTGTTAACTCTTACAACTTATGTTACTCCATTATCCTTATCTACATTAGCCACATGGCTCCGTACCTTTCTCAGCTGGGCAAGTTACATGCTGCCTCTTCGGTGGTCTGTGCAGGAGTGACTGAGGAAGTTTCCTCCTCCCTAGCCTTCTCCTATTCTCATTGCCTTGCCTCCACTTCCTGTCTGGTTGACCCACCTATACTTCCTGCCTGGCATCAGCGTTTTATTAAAATACATGATTGACAGAATACAGACAATTCTCCCACAGTTCTTATATTTGGGAAGGAAATGAACAAAAAGGCCCTTTTGCTCTTTCTTTCTTTCTTCTTTCTTTCTTTCATCCTTTCTTTCTCCTTGACTCTTTGATTTTAGCTCTTTGAGGTCCTGCCACCCAGCTCCCAAATATGCAGTCTTAGCTTGATTTATTTCTTGCCAGATTTTCTTAACTTAAATTATCCCATCTGCCTTTTGTTTCTGGGCTTTTACTTTTCCCCATTTCTGCATTTTCTTTCCTTTTTATTCCAAGTCTGGCTTTGTGACTGTGTGGCTGGCGTCTTCTTTTCTTGTTCCTGAATCCCCTCTTTCCAGATTTCTCCTTCTTTTTATTGTCTCTGCCTGCCAGCCCTGCCTATCCTTTCTCCTGTCTCACTATTGGCTGTTCAGCTCTTTATTAGCCCAATCAGGTGTTTTAGACAGGCAAAGTAACACAGCTTCACGGAGTTAAACAAATGCAACATAAAGGAACACAACACATCTTTGCAGCATTAAACAAATATTCCACATCATAAACAAATGTAACACATCTTAAAATAATATTATACAGCAAGGCTTCACTCACAGAGGCTGAAAGGGGGCCTTTCACCCTTCCATACTGGAGTGATGCAGGTTAATCTCTCCATCAGATGTGAGGGGGAAATGATGCTCAACGTTCATTCACAATTTAGCACTCCCCAGGCTTGAGTCACTAGGTGATGAAAAGGCTTATGTGAGGATTTGGACCAGACACTAGCTGACCACACTTAAGTGTGCATAAAGCTGGAGGTCACCTGTTGAGACAGTAATAGACCATGATGATAAAGGCTGAATGAAAGCTTTAAGGTCAACCAAATCTGGTTCTGAGCTTTGTTTCTGCTTCTTAACCTGGGCTGGTTGCAAAGTTTCACCTCCCATGCCTGCAGAAGAGTAATAATTGTCTATCATTGTTGTATTGGATCAAGAAAATGGTCCAGGTGGGGAGGTGATGGTCAGCATGTAGGCAGCTCCAAATTCACTCTCTCCTATCTCTTGTTGTGAAATGCTACAACCATAGGATCAGTGGAAAGCAGCTTACAAGGGAACAAGTCTGTTGTCTGAGTTTCTGTCCTGCCCAGTTTCCACAGTCATTAAGTCCCAAAGAAATCACACAGAGGTCTACATTAGTTGTAAACTTATTGGCCCATTAGCTCTGGTTTCTTACTAACTCTTATAACTTACATTAACCTGTTATTCTTGTCTATGCTAGCTACATGGCTCGGTATTCAGTGAGGCAGTCACATCTTGCTCCTTCTGTGTTTGGGTCAGGACTGCCGAATAGGACTTCTTTCTTCCCAGAATTCTCCTGTTCTCATTGACCCACCTCTACTTCCTGTCTGGTTGTCCCGCCTATACTTCCTGCCTGGCTACTGGCCAGTAAGCATTTATTTAAAATATAATTGACAGAATACAGACCCACATCGCAAGTCAATTAGAGCAACTGAGGAAAACACTTAGAACTCTGGGAGAAGGAAGCTGAGTGTCAGCAGCCACTGAAGACCTCAGCTTTACCTCCCTTTACATAGCATGTGGAACAGGCATAGCTCTTTTTCACATCTCCAAAGATTAACAGATGGAGCTCTAGCTCTGTCTATTTACCCTATATCATACTAGACAGGGACAGGAAAGGAGATTTGTCCTCCACAGAGCTATAGAAAACAACCATCCTTGACTCTTCCTAAGTCAGGCAGAGAGTCAAAAACAACTCCAACCTTAAAAAAAATAATTCCCTGTGTGTATTTGTTTACAATGAACTATATTAAAAATATTGACATGCTCAGACTTCTGTATGAATGAATGTTTATATATCTCTCCACAAACGATGCATGTAAACTTTAAATCCATGCATTTCAAATGAGAAGGGACTGGGTTGCAGACAGCCAAGGGGTGACAACACAGAGGGCATGGGTCTTTGTAGGGCTATCCCTGGCTGCATAGGGATGGGTATAACGTCAACAGGTTGGGAGCTTGTATGATTAAAGAGAAGAACTTCTCTTTAGAGGGAATCTGAGGTGGGGAACAAGCTTACTCTTTCCATCATTAGTGAGGCTCACAGAGAGTAGGGGGCACCTTACAAAGTGCAGGGTTTCACATGCCTTAACTTCCTTTCTGTCCTCTTTTTCTCTCCTTACCCTCACAAAGCTCTCAGATTTATTACCAGCATGTTTATGCCTTTTGCAGCCACCTGTAAGAGAAATAAAGAGGACCAGGATAATTTGATCTTATCTCCCTCTCTCTTTCTCCCTCCCTCTTCCTTCTTTCCTTCCTCCCTCTTTCCCAATCCTGTGTTAGGATGTTCCCCATTAGGCTAGTGTTTCCCTTCTGTTCTCCCTTCCTTTTTTACTACTTTTAATTGTTTTGGAGCTTTTGTTTTTTTCCTGGATTGGAACACAGTGGCAAAGGTCAGCCTTCAGCAGATAAACTGCCCCCCACTGGTAAGGCCTTTAGGAGATAGGGCCGCAGTCGCAGTCATTAAGCAGCTCCTTCCTTCGGAGTCCTGGTGTCTATACCACTACAGGGGAGATACAAAAAAGCTTTGCATGTTCTTCCTGGAGAAGGATTCCAATGGCAGGTGCCAGGTCATGTGACACTGAGACCATGGACATGAATGAGTTTATGCAGGAGACCCATATTGAGAAAGGAAGCCTTGGAAAGGGACTCAATTGGGAATTAGGCATCCAGTGTCTAGGTTCAGACATCCGAAGGTGTCTGTTGTATGTTGGTCCCGTCTTTGTTTTATAACGAGGCGTCTCAAAGTCAGAGAGCTTGGATTCTGCCTTCTCCTCTGTTTCCTACAACTCCATGCAAACACTTGTGCTCGGCTTTAAAAATGCGTAGTATATGTGGACTGCCGCCGCCATCTCAGTTCTGTCTTATCAATACCATCTGTGAAGTGGAAAGCGAAGAGCATATTGCTTCTTGGACACGGCTGTGAAAACTACCTAATTCCTTTCTCTGGGAAGGCCTTGAAATAAATCCCAGGTTCAAGTTCTTGGAAATCACCCATATAGCCTGCCTGTCATAAGCTTCAAGGTCTAATATCCTTGTGATTAAAAAATCATGGTGGACATCACCAGGAGTGGGATCGTGGAATAAATACTATGAATAATAATGCCATCTGCTTGTATGATTTATGTGTTTTCCAACCTCCTTCACTCTTCACAGTGACCTAGTTTAAGGATGCCCCATACCCTAACCTTCATTCAAAACAATATACTAACACCTGTCGGGATGCTTCCATCTACTACAGACCTAGTACATGACAAGTGTTCTCAATAAAACTTGCAACAAGATGAGTGAATAAATGCTCAAAGTGTAACTTCAAGCTTTACAATAACACAATCAACTATATCTATTGGCTCTTATTGGTGTCAAGGGCAAGGATGATTAGACACAGAGATGTTTCCCTAGCAATGCTGTATGTGTAGAATGTGTAATCTGTTTATATCAGGAGTTCTTGTGGTCCAACTTAATTAAACCATCGGAAGAAGGCTACTTTCCACATGAGATAACCCAGAGGATCTAGATTTCCACTGTGGGGACTGCTTGGCACATGATCTCAGCCTAGCAGTGCCTTTCACAGAAATTCAAACTTGTTGCAGTTTGGGTTTCTGTGGCATTCTGAATTTCCTAAAGGTCATTGTTATTTCAATTGCATGACCTTCAGTCTCTCAAACTTCAGCTCTTCTCCTTGAAAATCACAGATATTAATCCCTAAAAGTATTGTGAAGGCTATAGGAAGGGCTGTTTGCATAACAGCATCAGAGGTAAAGCCCCTGCATTACAGACAGCTTTAAAAATGGTAGCCTACATCAGCACCATTATCCCTAACTCAGAGACTATGTACATTTCCTTGCATCGTGAACAGCAATAGTAATGCCTATTCCTTCTAAGGTTATTGTAGGTTTGAAAACACAGTATTTGGAACCCTCTTGCTGTTCATAGGACACCAGTAAGTCCTAGCTCCCTCCCTTTCACCTTATTTTGAGATACCTTCTTTTTTTTAGAAACAGTTAAGGTCAGTAGGGTCTGGTTACTCATTTCTAAAGTTGTCCAATGTCATCAAAAGGACTCAAAAGACCCAAGAAGTAGGTGGGCTCTGTGTGAACCGAGGTGGCGGTACTGCAGGGAGGGGAGGGAGGAAGGAGCAGCCCTCTGGGATGGAAGCTCCACACCTGAGTGCCCAGAGGCTGCAGTTCTGAACCACTTGGTAGTTTCTACCTGTTCTTGCAGTTGTCTGAGTCACCCCTAAGGGGACAATTATTTGCATAAATCATCCCATGCAGCATAATTAGCTACTTATCATGTAGAGGACATTTGTGATCCCAGATTTAACCAATTAGGAAACAAATGCTCTTGATTCCTGGCTGTGTGTAATGATAATTGACAATGAGTTTGATGACTTGGAGGTGCTATGTAATCAAAGTCATGTCAAGCCTCAAGTGATTGTTCTTCAGAAGACATTTTAAAGTTCATGGAAAGAAATCCCTTAACAAGTAACATGCCACAGCAATGAGTTTCTTTCTTATGTGATCAATGTGATTATTAGTTCTTCCAAATCTCAGAATGCCAGGATGGGAATGGCTAGATAGACATCCATAGATAACAAAAACATCTCACGACTTGAAGCTTCTCTCTTTGTCGATGAGTCTAGGTAATTGGGAGTTCAGGTTTCAACTGTGTGACCGTTTTTTTCCGTCTGACCTGTGGTGGTAGAATGATCAACCATTCAGTTGTGTCATGGACTGGCCCGATTTTATTGCCGAAAGTCCCACATCCTGGGAAATTTCAGAGTTCCAGAGGCATTGGGATGATTGATAACTCAACTCGAAGCATTTGGTGAACTGCTTTCCGATGGAGCACTGTGATTTCCTAATATAAATTTTATGAGCACATAATCATACAGAGTAATGGGTTTGTGAAAGGCATTTACATGCAAGCACATCTTGTACTTTGTGCACATTCACACTGTCCTGCTCTTTCTTCCCCTAGGTTTTATATGGATATATAAAACCATATATGCATATGGGCATGAAGGCAGGAGAGAATACAGTGGAATGGGAATAGTGGGAGTGAGAACGGCACCATGGCTTCTTTTTGCTTTTTCAGCATTTGACAGCACACAAAGAAAAGTTCTCATTCAATTTGTCTATTACCATTATTTTTCCAAATTATTACATTAAAAATTTTGTCTTTCAACTCCATAATTTCATTAAGGATAGCAAATTCTAGACTCTGAAGCTGGAGAGATAGATTATGGGTTCAGAACATTGGCTGCTTTTCTAGAGGACCTGGGTATGATTGTCAGCACCTTCATAATGGCTAATAACTATAACTCCACTTCTGGGGGATTCAGTGTCTTCTTCTTCTTCAGGCCTCCATGGCAGTAAAGGCATGTGATGCACAGACATAGACATGCATGTAGGCTAAACACTCATACACATAAAATAGAAATAAATAAATTTTTAAAGAGAGGGATAAAGAATCCTAAAACCTGGCTTGGAAGATAGCCCAACTGGTTAAGTGCCTTCTGTGCAAACATGAGGACCAGAAATCAATGTCTGAGGCACATGTAAAAAGCCGAACATAGTGTTCATTGCTTGTGATTCCAGTTCAGGGAGGCAGAGACAAGAGGATCCATGGGAATTCTGGCCAACCCATCTAGCAAAATTGGTTAGTTCCAGGCCAGCGAGAGACCCTGTCTCAAAAACCAAGATAAACAACCTTCTAAGGAATGACACACATCTGATTCTACACACACACACACACACACACACACACAGAGAGAGAGAGAGAGAGAGAGAGAGAGAGAGAGAGAGAGAGAGAGAGAGAGAGAGAGAGATACAAAAGGAAAAAAGGAAAACTTAAAATGAATGAAAGTCCTTATGGGTCTTCCTACTGTGTTCATCTCTATATTCCTCTTGCCTATCACAGTGACTGATATCAAGTGGGTCATATATAAATATTTGTTAATGGGTGCTATATAGATTTATATTTGATAAAAAAGGATAGTACTCTTCATTTTCCTTTAAAAATATTGTATTATTTTAATTTAGTTGTGAACGTGTTTTGCCTGCATGTATGCCTGCACACCATGTGTGTGCAGAGGTCAGAAGAGGGCTTTGGATTCCCAGGGACTGGGGTTACATGGGGTTTTGAGCTGCTGTGTGGATGCTGGGAGTTGAACTTCTGGTCCTCTAGAAGAGCATCAAGAGCTCTTAGCCACCGAGGCATCTCTGCAACCCCTCCTTACTCCTAATTGTGTCATGGCACAGTGAAATTTTACTCAAGATATTATTTAGGAATCATTAACCATCAATATAAATCTGTGAACTAGAGAATATTTATAATAAGTTTTATTTTCATTGTACATTATGATAATGGCAGCCTGCTGCCTGTTTCATCCTGATCTTTATTTTCGTTGGCATACTCCACATTTCATGGTCTGATCACTTTTAGAGAGAGTAGAATTAAGTTTCTAAGTTCTTGAAAGGAGAAAGATATTCCTCAGATTCTTATACTTAAGCTTCTGTCTAGATGCACTGTGGTTGATGTCTGTTGGGCATTCTGACACACCTGGGAGGAAAGAGCTACCAGTCCCCATCTGCTTAAATCTTAGATAATGGTTTGATGTGTCTGAACCAAGTCTCCTTACTTTTCCCTGTTCTGATTCATTTACCTGCAAGCTGCAGTCTAAAACCTTAGCCTACAGGGGATAGATCCAAACACAGCTCCCCTAACCTGTGATCGCCTGTGCAGAATCTTCATGCTGATGAGCCAATCAAAGCACTGATTACATTCTAAAAGTCATAGATGTAAACACCTATAATCCCGACACTCAGGGGGACAAAGATGGGAAAGTCATGCAAGTTTGATGCCAGCCAGGGTTACATAGAGAAATCCTGTACCAAAGCCAAGAAACAGAAATGTTCATAGAATTTCTGGAGGTGGTTAGGGTTTATAATTAGAATATAAAATATTATATATGTCATACTTAGTGTATGGGAAATGACACTAAAATAAGCTTAAAATAAATTTAATATAATAAATTTAAAATAAGATAAGCCTCTACTTTAGAGTATTTACCTGATTTTAAATTGCAACTCATCTAACTTACTTGCCTCAAAAGCTACTTTGATCCAAGTCCTGAGTGTACATTTCCAACAGGGCCCTCTAACTCAGAGTCCGCTGTTTTACTTTATATGAGTTCTTGGCAAATGGTGAGACATCTGTAAGTCGTCTGTGAATCCTTTCGACTTAGAAGAAGAATTGTTATTTTAGCTTCAGCACCTAAGAGTAGACTTCCTTGTTTATACTTTCAGAGATTTCTTTCAGCACTTACACATTTCCAGTTACACAAACACAGAATGATCATGATTTCACCTGTCATCTATGTCTTTGCTCACATCTAAATGTCTGTGGCTAAAACACCTAAGTGCTGAAATGTAGGTTTGTGGAGCAGACAAGTTTTGAAAGGATGTTCAGACTTCACAAAATTAGATGGTGGGCCTGAGAGTGGTTTGGGATGCACGGCACTCTGTGCAAACTGTGTATTTAGAAAGCAGTGGCTGGGGAGATGCCTGGATTAGTAAAGTTCATGTCTGCAAGCATGAGGACCTGAGTTCAATCCCTAGAAATACAGAAAGACAGGCATGGTAATGCGACACTTGTATTCCCAGCAAAGGCGCTCACTGGCCAGCCAGCCTAGCCTGTTTGGTGAATTCTATGCCAGGGAGAGATCTTGTCCCAAAAACCAAGATGGACAGTGCTGAGAAGTGACAGCCCATGTTGTCTTCTGGCTGACACATGTACATACACAGGTGCATTTCTATACATACACAAACATGCATGCACATACATGCATGTACACATACAGATGCAGGCATACATATAGGAAGATCATTTTTATGAGAGTGACATTTTTAAGTGTTTTGCACATGATATACTCAATCTTTATCAAGGAGGCAGCATAGCCCAGTGGAAGGAATATGCTCTTTGGAGGGTGGCCTTGACTTGTACTTGGAATCTAGTTCTTACCAGCTGTGGCGTTGTAAGAGAATCTAATCCTCTGAACTTAAGTTTATTTATTTATAAAATAGGCTAATAAAGTATTTTATTGCTGAAGATAGTTGAGAATTAAATTAGAAACATCAAGCATCCCACATTAAAAGATTTCACCCTCAGATGACATATGAATGCATAGATATGCTGTTTCATTAATAATATGCTGGTTCTAGCAAACAATGTTTGAATTCTTATACCCTTTAATTCATTAAAAGAGGCCTTGGCTAATTTCCATCAAACATAAATATAATGCTCAGTCTACTGGGACCTTTTCTACATATAAAAGCACAAAGTGCAATACAGGTTCAAAATGTTTTTTTTCTCTTGTCTTTTTTTATACGATGGCAAAGCAAACAACCACACAAACCAAAACAAAGAAATCTTCTGCTTCTATAAAGGACTACAGCTGAGACAAAGTACTGATGAAAATGAAATAAATATTCTGTTCTAATTTTGTATCCAATAGGTACTATAATTGAATTTACAACTACTAAAGATTGTTTGCCTTTTATTTTGGCCCCTTGAGTCAGGTCAGTGGCTTTTAACATCCTTTCTAGAGAATTCACCCTGCTCTGATGGTCCCAGTCCTCAGAGCCTTTCTTTAATGACTGCCCACCATCATCTATCCCTATTGGAAACCTGGGGACAGGGCAGTGTCACCAGCCTCTCCTTACTGCTGTCTCCCTTCCTTTTTTTTCAGGTTTTATTTTTATTATTATTATTATTAAAAATTTTCACCTCCTCCCCTCCTCCCATTTCTCTCCCCCTCCCTCCATTCCCCCTCTCTCTCTAGTCCAAAGAGCAGTCAGGGTTCCCTATCCTGTGGGAAGTCCAAGGTCCTCCCCCTCATCCAGTTCTAGGAAGGTGAACCTCCAAACAGACTAGGTTCTCCCAAAGCCAGTACATGCAGTAGAATCAAAATCCAGTGCCATTGCCCACGGCTTCTCAGCCTGCCTTCCTTGTCAGCTACGTTCAGAGAGTCCGGTTTGATCACATGCTCCATCAGTCTCAGTCCACTGGCCCTGGTGAGTTCCAATTAGATCATCCCCACCATCACAGTGGGTGGGTGCACCCCTCGTGGTCCTGACTTCCTTGCTCATGTTCTCTCTCCTTCTGCTCCTCATTTGGACCTTGGGAGCTCAGTTCAGTGTTCCAATGTGGGTCTCTGTCTCTATCTCCATCCATTGCCAGATGAGGGTTCTATGGTGATATGCAAGATATTGATCAGTGTGGCTATAGGATACTGAGATGCAGAGCTAGCTCTAAAGCAAAAGTGCGGTCCAGGCTCCCAGGATTTGTGCTTCTCCTTGAGTAGTTCCCCCAGTTTGTGTCTCTGAACAGGGTTTTAATCACCTGGGCTCAGGCTTGGTACTGAAAGCTTTAGGAGGATGGCAGAAATGGTAGATTAGCCACATTTAACAAAATAGAAAGTTTTCATTGTGTCATAAAAAGCTGTATTGATCTTGTCCCAGCATTGACTCCAGGGCCTTTTAACAAACTACTGTGTCTAGACTTGTAGGCTAGAGCCCGCAGCGAGAACAAAAGCGGACCTGTGCTGCAGGCTGCCCTCTTTCCTCTGTCGGAGATGCTGAGGGAGAAGCTCGCAATTCAGCTTGTTCAGTGGGGCTGATCTTGAAGGACTACTGCAATTTTATTCTGCTGTGGGGAAATAAAAATCTGAGAGGGTTGTGGCAGATGCCTGTGTGGCACATCCCAGATGCCAGCTAACCTAGTTCCAGGTGTCTACAGTGGAACTATTACACCATAGTAAGTCCATGTGTCTTACTCTATCCTAAGATTTCTATCCATCAACCTTGTCTCTCTTTGCCCATAAGGATATCAGTGGTACCACGGTCCTGGGCAAAAGCAAGAGTGCTGTACTCAATGAGGGACACAAGTGAGAAATGGTGATTGTGGGGTCATTGATCAATTCAACTGCATTTCTATTTAATTCAGTCAGACTTCACCCTTTTGGGCCTACGGGGAAGATTTTGAAAAAGCAGGGGAAATTGATGCTCATGGCATATGACTATTATATTCACATCCTTGTATAAAACAACCTAATAATCATCCAAGACTGGGGGAGAAGGGTGATTAGGTATGTTATTAAAATTGCCTGCAGAGATTTTTAACTTGTAAAAATAAGGAATAATCCAGTCATTAAAAAGTATGTAGTTATAGTAGAAGTTATTACTACCATTAGGATTCAACCTTTAGATTGAAGAAATTTTAATATCCTGCTATTGTTTGCTTTATATCTTTTCATAAAGACTTGGTCTTGCTGGGATGGCAACACAAGTGTAACCCTAACATTCTTGAAGTTAAGAGAAGAGGATGGAGGGACAGTCTGGGCTGTGTAGGATGACTATTTCACAAGAAAGACTCAGTCTTGGTCCCACTTTTTTCTCCGTCCTCAGAAGTATCCACTATATAAAATTAATGAGCATACTCCTACATGTTTTCTGTTCTTATTACTACACATAACATCATTGTTAACAATGGCTATATACAGAAGTTGCATTGTTTCTATCCTGTTTTAGTTTGTATTCATTACTCTCTATATGTTCTGGGCTTCAGGAAAGAATTATTGGGCCAAATGTAAGTATACTTAATGCTTTGTCCTTTCCCAGTGGTTACTCAAGTCAACCTTGGTCATTCCACTTCCCTGCTTTCCTCGTCCATGCTGTGAATTTCTTAACTTCTAAAAGCTGCAAAGGAAGTTTCCCATAACTCCTTGGTTCCTTCGGAGACTCGTAGCAGAGAGATTTGCTGATAAGATAGTTTAGTTATAGACTTACCGAGAAAGAAAATATCATAATCATCTTCTAAGGCTTCTATACTGTGGCAGTTTGTCGTGGAGAATTCTGCTCTTGTTTTCATCATAGACCAAAGAGAAATTGAGTGGAACAAATATTTTTAAAGTTCATTGAGGTTAAAATTGAAATATTTTATTTATAAGTATCCTTGGGTTTTTAACAATTCTGTGAGTTTTTAAAGACTTTATATTTCTTTTTGAACATGCATATATAGAGACAGTGTATATCTGATTTTGGTACTAACAAGGGCCCATCTATGTGTTGTTGTTATATATACTCTTTGCTCTGGGTTCCCTATGGATACTTTTAATTCTCTCTCTCTCTCTCTCTCTCTCTCTCACACACACACACACACACACACACACACACACATACACTTTCCCTCCTTCCTTTTCCTCCCTCCCTCCTTTTCCCCCAGCCCCTCTCTCCCCCTGTGTTGTTGATGTATTTGTTTGCATGGGTATGTGTATAGGGAGACCAGAGGTCAATGCTGAGTCCTTCTCAACTATGCTCTATTTAGTTTTTGAGACAAAATGTCTCACTGAACCTGGAGGTCACCAATTTGGCTAAGCTATGGCCAGCTAACTCCTGGGATCTTCCTGACTCTCTTTCCTTGGTGCTAGAATTACAGGTGCAGAACTTGACTCTGAAGGATAGGACTTTGTGCCCCATGCTAGGAGAGCTAGCACTTTACCTGCTGAGCCATCTCACCAGTCCTAACTTTCTTTTCAACTTCTTCACAACGGACATAGAATAAGTTCTCACAACGAGTTACTAGGTCATTTTCCCGTGGTTCTAGCATATTGGGTTCTGGGAGAAACTCAAAGGGCCAGTTAATATCTTTTGTCTCCCCTGATGCTCTTATTTTAATGTCTCTTTCTATGTTTGTTGGGTTCTAAGGTGAAAGTCACAATACCCTACTTGATTTCTTTTTTTTTTTTTTAAAAAAAGATTTATTTATTTATTTATTATGTATACAACATTCTCCCTCCATGTATGCCCATACCCCAGAGGAGGGCGCCAGATCTCACTATAGATGGTTGTGAGCCACCATGTGGTTGCTGGGAATTGAACTCAGGACCTCTGGAAGAACAGTCAATGCTCCTAACCGCTGAGCCATCTCTCCAGCCCCCCCCCCCCGCCACTTGGTTTCTGATCCTATTGTGTAATAGACTCGAGCGTGACATCTTGGGTCAGGCCTAGGCTCTAAATGTCAGTTCAGCTGCATTTTCTGCTCAGGCCTTTCCCTTGGCCCAGCATTCGGCTTGACATTCCTCCTACACTTCCCTGTGAATTAGAACCACGAGCTCAGCAGTCTGCAGGAAAGCTAGAGAACTGCAGGCCTCTTCTCATACCTCTACTCTGGTGGGCTTATAACATGAGGGATTCGAGCAGACTCGCAAGCCTGAAGGACGGGTAGGTTTAAAAGAGAGAGAACCCTTCCCGCCACCACTGTGGTAGCAGTGACCACCTAACTGATAAATGCAGGGTTCTGTGTGTCGGACCTTTCAAGTGTTATAAAACAGGCCAATCGTATTCCCTCTCATTGAAGAAAAGATTGTGCAAAGGAGCCAGCAAGACTAAGGTGTTACTTTCAAACTCTGCTAGGGTGAAGCAGGAGGAAATGTTGTCCAGGCATCCTAGGGATGGAGGAATAGATTCCTGTCTACAATATAAAGTGTTCTATTTGTGGTTATTGCTTGGCCCACAATTAAAAAGAGAAGTGGTTAGTGGAAAATATACGTAATTAGTTTGACTCACATGCATCCTAGTGGCTAAGGGTAAATAAAATTTGCAGCATATTACGTAAATTATTCTAAGTGGCTGGCAGTCAATCATATGCAATACAATTGGCTTCACAGCTGGTTTTCTAGCAAGAGCCATTCTTCCTTGGAAATGTCTTACCTTGGTGGCTATTGTCCTCTGTCTGAATCTCAGGCAAGAATCATGGAGGTACTTAGATGTGAAAGATTTCCTTTGCTGGCTTCACTTCCCCAGTGCTAGGGGACTGTGGTCCCACACGGGGGCATGAACCATGTGCAGATGCCAACTGAAGCAGCCACTGAACTTCTCATCGTTCCCTGAGCACCTAAGCTTTTTTAGGAGGTCACAAAACGCTGCCTCTTGGGACTTCCCTTTCATTCATCCCTTTATAAGTGAACTCTAGCAGCTAAAATGTAATCTCCTGTCCACACAGGCCTGCTGATCTGCTGCATCCTTCCATGGGCCTGTATCGACTCTGAGATGCTCATCACATTGAATTGTGATTCCGTGTCTGTGCTTACATTCCCAGCAGCTCTGAGAGCTAATATTTCAAAGACTGGGAACTGAGCCAAGGACTTGGTGGTCTTCACATCGTGTTAGTTATTTGGTGTGGTTGTGGCCAAGATACTCGACACAAACAATTTAAGGAGGAAATATTCATTTTATCTCATGTTTCTGAGGGTCTCCGTCCATCACTGTGGGAAAGGCATGGCAGGATGGCACAGTTCATGGCAGCTGGAACCTGTGACAAAGGTTGCTCACCTCCTGGCAGACCAGGAAACAGCAACGGTGACAGGAACCAGGGGCGAGGTAGACCTTTCAAAGACTTGCTGCCAGGAACCTGTTTTAGCCAGCTAGGCTGCCACCTCCTAAGGATCTCAAAGTTCCCCAATCCTCCAGTATAACACTATGACCTGGAGAATAAACATTCATAACATGAGCTAGTGGGGGGGGGGGCGCATATCAAACTCCAACTATAACACATACCACATATCGACTGAACAAATGATCTGCATTAGTTATTTTCATTAGGAAGATAATTAAATAACAATTAGGAGATTTAAGAAAAAGCCAAATTCCTGTAGATTTCAGTAAATTGAGAAGCTGAAAGTCAGATCCCAATCTTCCAATTGAAAACCTTTACTAGTACAACCCATGCATCAAATTCATCATACAGCTCTCTGGGCTGTCCCATTAGTATGAGCATGGCAGTCGCTGGAACTCAACAGACATTCAAAACAATTTACCATTAGGGCTTTTCTTCTTTTGTAAAAGGTCACTCAATTATTCCTCTCTCCTGGGACTTGGTACATCACCAGCACCGGGCGTACCTGTCACCCTCTACTCCTTGCAGGGATGGGCAAAAATTTAAATGTTTTCTATTGCAATCAAGAGCCAAGCCAGGGCTTCAGGACGCCGTTAGCTTTCTAGTGATTTCACTGAAGTGTGGTTTTCCGGGCCATTCCTTCACGGACGGAGGGAGCTTTCCTCACTAGGACGCAGGCTGTTTATTTTCCAAGTGACAACTTGATTTACTGTTTCCCTTCTCATCACTTTCAAGAAGCCTCTGCAGGCTGGTGAGGGGCCCGGGCAGTGTGCAAAAGTCCGTTTACTTCTCTGTTGCCTCTTTCCTATGAACAGTCTAAGGATAGGGGTTGAAGATAGCTCAAGGAGGTTAGATTTTCTGTGTGTTTTTCTTTGTAGTGTGGCTTTCTCATAGCATCATAGATACTGCTTTATGCGGGTACCCTCCCCAAAATACCCGTGTGATGGATATGGCAAGCCGAAGATTCTGTCAATTTTCTTTGGAGATTGCAGTTGGGTCTGTCTTCATGCTTTGTTTGGCTTCAAAATATTGTATAAGGAGAATGGGGCAGGCACAGTCAGAATCGCAGTCGTGTGAGTCTATTGTCATCTAACCCACCTGAGGATGTGCTTTTTCTCAGATCTGAGTGGTGTGTGCAGTCAGGTTTTGCACAGTAGACGGCAGTCCAGCGAGGATCTTTACTTTCTTCTCGGTGTGCAAGTACAATCCACACAAAGCCTGACAGTCAACTTGAGTCTTGTATCGGCTCCCAGCTCTGAAGGGCCCATAGAGGAAGGTGTTCTGGTTTTTATGTTAGCTTTTTAGCATGTTGCATGGAAAAGGAACAGAGTCGCCCACACCATGACTCCTACTTGGCTGTCGGCTGATTCGCCTGTTTCAGCCCAAGGCGCCTTTCAGAATTGAGTAGATGTGAAGTCATGTTCCCTTTGTGTCATCTCTTCTCTCCCCGCCCCCCGCCCCCGGAACAGGCAGAATACTTGTGAATTTATCAACTCTCCCTTCCTCACAGTCGTGTTCCCCCTGCTTTGGGCTCCTTGCATCATTCACCTTCTCAAGGCTTTTCTGCCTTGAGGAGCAGTGGGCAGAGTAGCCAAGTGATCTGTGAAACCACAGCTATGGAAGCCATTATTTCCTACTGCGGGCACCAGGAGCCAGCCTCACAGGGCCTCTGCTGTTTGTGGACTTGGACGGATTGAATGAGACTGCAGACCAGTCTGAGGCCCGAGGCCAGCCCTTTGTCAAGTAGGGAGGGCAGCAACAGCCCGTGTGTTTTCGCGCCTCATTAGTTCTGGGTGGGCCAAGCCAGGATGGGCAGCCAGGGTTATCTTTGCATCAGTGCAGACTGAAGTACTGTAGGTCTGGATGAGGCCAATTTGAAGGACAAAGGATGGCATGATGTGCGCGCAGCTTCATCTCCGGGGCTCATTATGGGGAAGGTTGGCTTCGCTAGCTGTCTGGAGCACAGCAGGTGTTCGGTGCAGGGCCACTGGTTTTAGCCACTCCGGAGAGGGTTGCATTTTAATAAGCTCTTTCAAGTGTCTGATTTTTTTTTCCCACCAGAGAATGTAGAGGAAACTTCAGGCTCCTCTTCTACTTCCCTGTCTGGATTCCTCCGGCCTGGATGGTTCTTCATCTGACGCCATCACTGATTTTACCCTTTGTCAGGTTGAGCGCCACTCAGCTGCAGGACCTCATACACGGGGTGCTCTGTACCTGTCCTGAGAATTTGAGGCACAACACAATGAATAGGAAAAGCAATGGACTGAGAATCAATCCCAGTACTGCGGGATTGAAAGAACCATTTGCTACTGTCTTGGCCAATCCCTCCAATGTCTCTGCACCTCTTCTTTCTCACAGTGTCTCGATTCCATCACACTGGTATAAACACATCACCCTGGTCTCATGGGCTGCTGGGAGAGTACAGGTAGAGTTAAGAAAGCATTTGGAAATACATGACACGTATAGAAAGCTGTAGCATCTGCTACATCCCTCCTTACCCAGTCCCGACATGTTCCTCATTTGAGTGCTCACTCCACAATACTATGCCATTTCTCTGAGCTGTTTCTGCTAGGGATATTTTGCTTTCTTATATTCATGGCCAGTAAAATTTAAACTCCACTCCATGAATTATATAGATGAATAGGCTGAGCTTCTCTAGGCAACCCATGGGAAAGGAGTTCAAATGCATTTGGATAAAATTGTGTGATCTTTTAGTAAAAATTGAGCTCCTTTCATTCCTATCAGAAAAATATGCAATGGGCCAAACTTGATATACATGCCTTTTAACTTTACCATTGTGACCTTTGAGGGGTTAGATTGTCCTCCTGTCTTTGGCTACATTGTGAGTTGGAGGGTATCATGAGCCTATGTGTCAAAACTAAACCCAACAGCAACCAATGAATTGTTCAACAATTTCCAACAACTATCTGTCTGTCTGTCTGTTCTCCCACTCCCCTTTCTTGATCTATAGGCATAGTGACTATCTATCTGTTCCCCCACCCCCGTATCTTCATCTATAGACATAGTTGGTGTTTTAAGCCACCAATCCACAAAGCCACACTTTTCATACTTCACAGTAAGAAAATATTACACCGGATATTTTTAAACTACTGTGGAATTTCTTTGAGAGTTATTATTCTATGAATCACTCATTGGATGATTTTTATTTTGGAATTGTGGAGAGCAGAATTGAATAAGTGCTTGTTAATGCTATACATATTTCAGTACGTTGATTAGCAAGCTATTTGAAAAATCCGTACTTCACATCTCTTACACAGACTGATTTAAAACTCCCCAGCTATACATATCTCCTTCCCATCTAGTGTTTCATCAAATGGACACTTACAAATAGTGGGCAAATGGTTTGCTGTCATAAGGTGTTCATTCTGCTTTTCACACGGGGACAAGAACATTTTTATGTTAATACTTACACAATAGATAGTAAACTTTGGTGCGGTATCATTTAGATGGATCTCAACAGCCCGTTAGCTGTGTTAGTGCCTTCTCTCTTGCCAAGCCTTGGCTGTATGCTAAGCTGCTGTGTGCTGTGTTACATAATCCTCCGCATTCATTTTCTCCACCTGTTTAGCTTGAATACATACAAGGTGACTGCATTGTCCTTTCAAACCTCCTTCTCACCACAAACATCAGGGACAGAAAATGAATTTGAGGTTCTGTTGCTTTTTTTTTTTTTTCCAGTGGAGGTTTTGGAGAATTCAATCAACTCAGAAATGTATTTTGTCACTATCTGGTTCTGCCCTTTTGGCTATGTTGACTGTCATCCCAATATGGTTTTCAAGGTGATAAGAATATGCTTGAGTCTCAGCTTCTGGAACAAATTAAGATAGGTCAGGGTCTTGGGAGAAAAAGAATCTCCACTGTGGAGGGTGGGCATCAGGATAATTTTCTAAAAGTCCTTCTCCGTCTCGTTCCTAGACTTTATTTGCTCTGAGAGAGTGGGGCATGCATTGTCAGGTCCCTCCTCTCAAAACTCATGAAGATTAAATCCCATGAACCAAGGCTGAAATCAATTTGTTAATCTAGAATATGGTTTGGAGAGGACCCCACAGCTGTCTATTGTCTTTAATGGACACCTGCTGGGATGAGAGATCTGGGAAGTTGGGATGATGTCATTCTTGATCACCAGCTCTGGCCCAGGGAAGAGGTAAACTGAACAAATGCACAATTTAGTGACAAAATCAGGGAGGCTGTGAACAGTTTCAACAATCTTTATTAGATATTTGCAGTGGAAGACACTTGGCTACGTACAATTTTCTTTGAAATGTTTGTATATATAAGCCTGTGATTTGCATAGACAATGTAAATTCTCGTTATATATAATTTATTGATTTATTATGGGTATTCTGTTTTCTGTGGCAATGCTACCATTTGTTTTTCTTTGTGTGGCCTTCTAGATTAATAAAAATCTCTTGTTTTAAATATATTCAGAATGCACAGAGGAAAAGAAAATATTTCTTTTGATAAGCACATGTGATTAACCTTGGGGAAGAGGAGTTGGTTTGTAGCTCCTTTTACCTAGTGCCAGTTTGGTTTCCAAGTCCACAGCTCTGTAGAACCACTCCCAGCCTTAGAGAAGTCAATTGGAATCCCATAGCTATTCTGAATAATAGACACAAGGACAGGTAAAGACCAGAGGTCCTTCAAGTCCTGATTATCATATCCTGTGTCATCTTGGGCACCCATTTATTCCTTTGCATCAATTTCTTCCTTAATGAAATAAAGGTATTAAATCAGACAATCCCTAAAATAACTCACAACTTGCAATTTTGTTATTTTGACAGATTCTTCTAATTATATGAGAAATATTAAGCACAGTCTAGCCCATTAAATAATATCCTGATACCTTGCTGGTTCGTGTCACGGCTTTCACCTTTGAAGGGTCCTCCGTGATTAATATAAGCTCTGATTTGCTCTCTCTGCTTGTTCATCCTAGTTCAGGGGGCACCGTGATTAATTTAGATTTTCAGAGAAGATGCCTGTTGGTACCAAGGACCACACAGCAGCTGTGCCTGTCCCTCTCTGTAGAGAAAGAGCTGAGTTTTGACAAGTGCATGTGGCTGTCATCTATTCTAAATCAGAGACATTCCCAGGTCTTTTGTTTAGTTGTACTTTAACACACATGCCTCTCCACAAATGAGAGGAGACATTGTGACAGTAAATAGGGCACTAGAGGATTAGACTGAGTATATTTCAAACACACAGACAGGGTCAGGTTTCAGCTTCCTGACTTTCTGAGGCTACTTTTGAGAAAATGTATCAGACATAAATATATGCCAAGCGTTACTTGTTTGCTTATTACACACACACACACACACACACACACACACATGAATAGACATATACATATATGAAAGGGCACATACATGTATGGATGGCACACATGCACACATATGGATGAGAATGCACACATGTATAGATGGACACACATGCGCACCTATGGATGAGCATACACACGTGCATATATTTGTGGATGGAAACATACACACATATACTTGCTACAGTTTAGCCATCTCTAGGTCAGCAGGTATCTTTGCTTATGACTGTAAGTATACATGACTGTAAGTAACATGTGGAAGAAACTTCATTTCTTTGCTAACTCTTGAGGACTTGTAATTTGAATTCTTGCTTTCACAGTGTTGGTGCTGTGATGTTATGATTAATTTAACTATCTGTAGTGGCTTTATGTCTTTCAACATAATAAGAGTGACTGCTGTACCTCATTTTATTATGATTAGAAAATATGTGTTTTATTTTGCTTAAGTAATTTGTGTAGAACTGACGTGGTTGATAAAAATCATAACTAAGGTAAAGTTAGCTTTGGTTTGTAAGGTTGAGATGTAGGTTAGCTAAGGGAAAATAAAATTTCCCTAGCCACAGTTTGTAGCCCCCAATCTTTAAATTGAAACTCCACAGCTAGATGTATCTAATTGCTAATTTTCTTTCATCAATTAAGTTCTTTTGAATAGCAGCTGATAGAGCCTGCGATGAAATACTACATTCAGAGTATGCCTAACAAGAAGACACATAGAAGTTCACACAAAATTGTGAATCAAATGAACCACAAATTAATCAAATTAGCTGTATGTTATTCTCCTAATTTAAAAAGCATGCTTTATAGCTACCTGGAAGCCCAGGCTCCAGTTTGGAATTTTTGACTCCTTAGGAAATAGTGATAAAGGGAGACTAGGCACCTGGCTGGTTCTGAGCTCATGGCGTTTCCTAATTCTCTTCCCACACTCAGCTTTGTCTGTCATTGCGAGGTATCTAAGATTAATGCCAATGGATGCCCCAGTCCACACAGCAAGCTTTGTCTACTGATTTGTAGACACCGACACCATGTTTTACTCTCAGGTGCCAATATCAGTGGTCTTGAAAGAGTATATAGATTACACAGGAATCCTACCCTGACCTTCTCATCTTTGGGGGGTGGGTATAATTGTTTCAAAAGCAAGTTCCAATCAGGAAGGGGTGCTCTGAGATGAAACGTCTCACCTGCCCAGAGCACAAGACCTCTTTGCTTGAGCCTAAGGGTTGTGTTGCTTTCTGGACAAAGCTTATTACCATATTTCATGCTGTGCCCTTTTCCTCACCGGACCTTCTCTAGCCCAACCTTCTACTTAAAATCCTAGTCATATCTTATGGGGCTCCTGACTTTACCATAGAAACCACAATTTGCTAGGTTTCTGATGCACAGAAATCAAAACCAAATCTATTCGGATAATTGATTTCAAGTTATCATTTAATAAAATTTACCACGAGCTAAGGAGTCCTTTGTTTAAAAAGGATTATTAATTATCTATTCTGAACCAGATCTGTTGCAAGCGTTTAAATACCATTCCTGATGCAAAGACAATGGGAGCCCCACCTGACCATTTTTAATGAATTTTCTCCACAGGTCCGGAACATTTGAAGGAAAGACAGCCCACTCCTTTGAACTGTTTTGTTCGTTTTCTACTGTTGTAAGGACATAGTTTCTCTACAGTCAGTTTTCCTATTTTCTGTAGTTAAGTAGGAGCTGCCCAGAGTAGAATCTTGCTTGCCAAGGCATGACCACTTTGTCTTTTTCTTTGCCTACAGCTCGAGAGGAGAACGTGGCCACTTTCCGAGGCTCAGAGTATCTGTGCTATGACCTGTCTCAGAACCCCATCCAGAGCAGCAGTGACGAGATCACCCTCTCCTTTAAGACCTGGCAACGCAACGGGCTCATCCTACATACGGGCAAGTCGGCCGACTATGTTAACCTAGCTCTGAAGGATGGCGCGGTCTCCTTGGTCATTAACCTGGGCTCCGGGGCCTTTGAGGCTATTGTCGAGCCCGTGAATGGGAAATTCAACGACAACGCCTGGCATGATGTCAAAGTGACACGCAATCTCCGGCAGGTAATGGCCGGGGGACAGCGAGGCTAGAAAGCCCATCTTAGGCAGACACTTTGTGGGGCAGGTGACTGGTGAGGTGTCGAAGGCTAGGATTTGGATGTAGACACGTGAAAGCCTAACTTTCTCCAAGTTTTTGCAGTTTCACAAGGAAAACTGATTACACTGTTTTTCTCCGTATACTTTAATTCCCCATTTGTACTTGTTATTTAAAAAAAATGACAGTTGTATAGATAATAAAAGTGATAAGTACTTCCATCCTTATTATTCTGCTTTCCTTTTATCATTTTCTTAATTACATTCAAATCTTATCATAGTGTTGTTAAATTCAATTAGGGACAGCATTTTGCTTCCACAGCTTGATGGATTGTCCTCATTCTTTGAGTATTTGTTTCCTTTTTAATTAAGTTAGCCATTGCCATGATGTCATAATAATTTTAATTCACTCCAGGAGAAAAACAACTGCTTTTCTTCCCCTGTTCTATTAATTTACCGCCCCTCCCCACCTTTGTTTATTGTTTATTTATTTTTTCTTCTCCCACTGTTACATGAACCTCTAGCCTTGGAATTAATTAGCGGGGATCTTTCTGAAGTCATGTTTCTCTGTTCCCTGACGCTGTGGTCCTACCTCACTGCCCTTGTCTCTACCTCTGAGTCTCTTCAGTTGCCCGGGAGGTCCGGCAAATGGAAGCACCCAAATAAAAATGCCAACTTCGGAGCAGCTCTCCCGGTGCTGTGCGTGCTTGAGAACCCCCATCGCTTGTGGATTCTAAGCAGGCAACGCCGTCAGGTGACACCACGTCCTGAAAGCCCGAGCCAAGCGAAGTTGTTTTCCATTTCATTACTAATAATGATCATAATCAAACCTTATCAGTGCACATCAGCAAAAGAAAAGCGTTTCCCATCAAAGCTAAGGTCTGTGCTGAGATTGCCTCTTTCATGTTGCTATTTCCAGTTGGTGTTTTTCGCCACTTGTAAATTTGTCACGCACACCAGTTGGACGGCATTCATCCTTTATTAATCAGAAAACAGTATGCGAATTCCCAGAAAGTGCTTATCAAATTTTCTTCTGCAATATGATTGATTTAATGCCATCTCGTGTAAACATGAAAACATAAGACATGACAGGTGTTTGCATATGTTTTCTGTTTGATAAAAGTATGACTCCTAAGAAACGCGAAACAAATGGCAGAGGCTAGCACGCACTGGAAACACATTATAGTCAAAACACTCTTCCACGCATTTAAGTGTATCCAGGAAGCCAACTGATTGGGAGATCCCATTCTGTTTATAGTGAAGTTGTCATGTAAACAAGACTTAGAGTCCCCAACATTTTCACCACAGAGGAATTCAAATTTTATGATTAATCATCGTATGATTTCCCTTCAAGGTCAAATACGTAAGTGTTTTTGTTCATCACCTCCCTTCCTCGCTACCCAGAGGAACTTCTTAACAATCAAGAGATGCCCAAATCAAAATTTCCATTTGCAGACAATGTATCTGGGTTGTGAACTCTAGACCAAAACCTAAAATGTGGCCTTTTGCCAGTTTTGATTGGCATACGCTTGGAGTCAGTCATCTGAGAGGAAACTGTATGTTCTGGGGATCTTTATCAGGTCCCAGGTTTCTTCAATTTCATTCTCTTGCTCCCACCCCACACACTTTCTACTTATTCAGGAACCACTAAAACACTTTTCCAAGCCTCTCAGGCCACAGTTAAGCCCTTTAAAATGAGCAGATAAATTATAATTCAAATATTATGCTGTTCTGGTCAGGAGCACCATGAGAAAAATCACCCTGCAGAGTTTCTAATATACTATAAGTTTGAAGGTCCAGCTCCTCTCTGTACCCTTGGATAAGTCATTTGACCTTCCTCTATCAGTGTGCATTTGCAAACTCTGATGACAATGCTCCTGAGCCATGTGTGGTGGCTAAATATGCAAAATACCTTCTGTTCCAGAAGGATTATGAGCTCATCCATGGTCTGGGTGCTAGATTTGCTGTGACGTGCGGGTGATTTCCAAGCCGAGCATTCAGTCCCAGAGGTGATGGTTCCTGCCTGCTGCCAAGGATGCAGGAAAATGGAGTTACATTTTCTAATTAAAACTGTTGAGTTCTTGGGATTTGAAGTATTTCTTAGCAGGAGAATCTTGATCTCAGGTTAAAAAACCATGCCTCTAATGTATCACTTAAACTCACTGAAATTTAGGTTCAAAAAAAGAGAGAGGAAGAGAGAGAGAGAAGTTGATTTTTACAAATAAAGTTTATTCAGTCAATATTGTATAAAACAAGATTATTATTTTATCTATTGAAATATTTATCATTCTTTTTGAGTTCCCTAGAATACATTAGAAAAATGGGAAGCCTCAGTGTATTTCAAATAAAGTGTGAATGGCTTCATAAATATTTGATAACAAGCTGATGACATCCCATCTATTTTTTTGGCAAAATCTGATGCCTTTGGTAGGAAAAATTTATCTGAGAAAAACTAGCCTGGAATTTCATGAGAGTATCCATTACCAAGGAGAGCAGAACTTTCTTTTTCATTGACCACCAAATGTGGTTCTGTCCCTAGGTCAACTCAAAGTCAAACCCAGATAGGAACTTCAAATCAAAAGGTTTTGGATGTGGAATGCCTTTGCTTGTTCCAAGTTATAGCTGGGATTAGGAACTAAAACTCTGTGTGTTTCTGTGTGCATATGATTACACAGAGGGAAGGATATTGTCCCAACCTTACTAGAACCCAAGGTAAAGTCTATCACATGACTTGTTATACATCTGGGTTCCTCTTTTGGTAAACATGTATACAAAACAGATGGTAGGTCTTCCAGCCTTCCAGACTGCCAGCTCAAAGAGTGTTGTTCATTTAACATTTAAAAATTAGTAAAGAGAAAATTAATTGTAGTGAGGGTGTTTCTAATCATGTTTAAACTGCCATTCTTCCTGATACCAATTTAAAAACTTGTTCAAAGGCTTAAAACTCAATCTTCCAGAGGAATAGTGGGTGAGAGTTCTTCCCAACCATTCCAGTAAAGTAAAGAAATTAATAATTTTATTGGGTAATAAATAATAAGTTTTTGGTGTTATCATTATGACACAGATATTTTAAACTATAAGTAAAAGAAATCCGAGAACGTTCCCTTTGGCTTACAAATTTTTAGACATCAAGGGGATGTGGAGAGCTAACATATTCAGTATAATCAAGTCTTGCTGTCTGAGCCTCTGTGTGGAAGGTAGCATTCAGCTCTTTTCAAGATAGCCCATCCGTGTAGCTAAACTCAGATATGAAATCAAATACTAACAAAGCGTTAATATTTAGTTGTCTGTTTTTCTACGTATGGACTGGCTCATTTGGGCGGGGTGGGGGTCTTTTCTTTCAGTAGAGGGGAATGTGAATGCATTTGTTAGAGGGTGGAAGGGAAGGCTGGCAGCATTCTTCAGAAGAGCCCTGGGAAGTAAGTACGTCACTCATTCTCAGCAGTGAGGTTTGGTCTGAATGGTATCTGGAAGGGACGGGCAGTTGCCATGACTGGTGACTGAGTCCCCAAGCAAGGGTTCCCATAGAGTCCTGGTCTCATTGTCTCTCCCCACTCTCTTTCTGTGTTGGGTGCCTTTTTCTTTTTTTCTTTTTTGAAAAACTAACACAAGATCACTCATGCGATGTGTCATTTTACTAACCGACTGATGTACTAACACCCTAACGACTCATCTTTGTTTTTAGTTCTTTTAATTAACAATCGTTCCGTTCACAGTTTTTTAATTTCCTTTCTCCCCCCTTCTCCGCAAAGCACTCAGGCATCGGACACGCTATGGTAAACAAACTACATTGTCTGGTAGATATCATTCTTATTGTCTTTTTTTGGGTTTGCCGTGTGTTGCCCCCCTTTCCCCCAACCCCCCTTTTGTCCTCTTTAGACTTACTTCCTCCTTCTTTTCAATTTCCTTTTGTTGTTAAATTAAATGCAAGCCTTTTTCTTTAAAAAAGAAAAAAATCGAAGGAAACGTAGCTGTCCTGAAAACAGTAGCTATTCAAGTTTGGTGGGGACAGTCCCTTTTCTCCAGTTTCTTTTGTTTGGTTGTTTTTCCCCAAAGTTATTTTTTAAAGAAGTTTCTTCATTTCGTTCTATTTTTATTTACCTATTTTGCAGCCTCGAAATTACAGTCTAGGGCTAACAGAGATTTCTACTGAGGACTTCCTGTTGCCTCTGTCTCCTTCTCTCTCTTCCTGCTTTCTCTGTCTCCTTCCCTATGCCTTGGCCCCTCTCTCTGTCCCTTTATGTGGCTGTGGCTGCCACAGGTGATCTGAGGAGGAAAGTATGCTGCTCTCTCTAGTCTTCCTCTCCTTTCTTTGACCTCACTCCTCACTTTGGCCAAAGGGAGTGCCGCCAATTGTGTTTTTCATACACACTGCATGGCATGGTCCTGTCTCGTGGAAACCGCATCGGCATCAGATCCTGTCCCTCACTGACTTCTATGTTACTAACAACTGGCAACCAACCGTCAACCCAGTTCCACCCTCGTCTTTCTCCCTCCCCATCTTCATCCTCCTCTCATCCTTCATATATTTGGGGGTTGGGTTTGGACTTTTTCTTTTCTTTTTTTTTTCTTATTTTTTTTCTTCAGTGAGGGAGGGTAGGCAGGGGAAGTGTTATCCTTTAGTTTTAAGTGTTTTGTCTCCCCCCGCACCTCCATTTTGCTTTCCTCCAGTTTGTTTAATGCATGCTTGTGTGGTGTGAATTTTGATTCTGTTATTTCACCCCCCCCGCCCCCGCCTTCTCTCTTGTCTCCCGATGATTTCTGCATGGGTGTGTCAATGTACGGTGTGTGCATGCCCTGAGGCCCCATCTTTTCTCTCTGCCTTCTGCTTATGGATGGTGGGTGTATGGGTGCTCATCCCCCCCCCATTGGCATTATTATTATTTTGGATTGTCATTGCCTCATCATTCATTTCTTTTTGTTAAAGTTACTTTTTGAGTTTGGGTCATTTTTCTGTTGGCGGTGGTGGTAGTTAAGGGAGGGAAGGGGTTGGTACCCCGGGATGGTCCATAGCATGTATCATTCTGGACACGTTAGAACAGAGACGTTCCTCATTCCTACCCTGAATGCATGTTTGTTAGTGTGGTGTGAACCATAAAAGAAACAAATAAAAAAGAAAAGAAAAAAGGGGAAAAACCACTAACAACCAAAGACCAACCCCTAACATATACCATTGTTGAATGTCTCCTTTGGTGTTTCTCATTGCTACCATAAATAACAATCATGAGGGAAAAAAAGCAATTACTTTTAGCAGTGGACTGAAACAAGTGATATCGTCTAAGGGTGGTTCCATTTTCTAGCCTGACTCAATGAAGTGTACAGTGGGTGGAACAAGGTACTCAGCTTAGCCAGTCTAACACAGTGTCCCATTAGCTGCCAAGGAAGACTGTATGCTTGGGACACAGGAAGGCAGACCAGAAAATGGAACTTGGCTGCACATACCAAAGTCAAGCCAAATTAGAAAGAATACCTCACCAAAAATCTTAATGGAGGTGAAACCACATGTAGGGAAGCCACTGAATTTTTAATAGGATTGTAAGGTCATTGCTGGGATTTTTTTTTTCTTGTCCCTATGTCCCACTACCAGGTGACAATCTCCGTGGATGGTATCCTTACCACGACGGGTTACACTCAAGAGGACTACACCATGCTGGGCTCCGATGATTTCTTCTATGTTGGTGGAAGCCCAAGCACCGCAGACTTGCCAGGCTCCCCTGTGAGCAACAACTTCATGGGCTGCCTAAAAGAGGTAAGGCTGACACACGTCCATCGAGTCGGTGGGTGGTAGGACTACTTGAGAAAAAAAGAGATCTCTAAACCAGTGATTGCACTTGGCTGCTAACCTATCTGTGCAATGAAATGCAGTGGAAGACAAGACTTTGACCTTTAAAGTAAAGGTCCCATCCTTTGGTTCAAGATGGAGATTGTTGAGTGATCTTGGGTTTGCTACTTAACTATTCTATGGCTCTGTTTCCTCCTCTAACTAATGAAGACCCTTCTTGTTCAGATACTGTGAGATGTAAATGAACCGTGTACTGCAGGTGACATCACAAGGACATCCGTGAAGTTTGATTTTGTGCTTTTTCACTCACCAAGTAGGAAAGCTATAGTTAGAAGTCACAGTTTGTATGTCTTATCCAAAATATAGCCTGTGTATTATTTTACCTTATTTTAATATTGCAGTCCCAAAACATTTTTTTCCTCATTTGCTGAAATAAGGACAAAAAATTTCAGCAAGTAACCTTCACGCTCAGAAAAATGGGCCTGCTTCTTTCTGTTTTCCTTCCCCGAAAGCTATTCACTGGAGCAACGAGAGAGCGGTAGGGCTTTGCCGTTCTTCATTTATTACCCTCGTAGCTGATGTGTTGAGACCTCTGTCTGAGAGCAGAGGCGCTTCAGTCAACTGCAAGTTCAGCCTCTGAGGTCAATTGTTGCGCCAAAAAGAATCAGCCTTGATTGGTGAGAGTTCTTTCGCTGCACTCTGTCATTGAAGCGGTGCACTGGACATTTTCTTTAATCTAAACTAAGCTTGATTGCTTCAGATATCCATGCCATTTCCCTAGGGAAATTCCTTGAGAGTTTGATAGTGTTGCTTCTTCTAGATAAAGATTTCTTGTGACATTTTGTGGGCCTCCTCCTGGGGCATATGCTTTGTTCTTATTGTAGTTATTCGGAGTTTATTGAACAGCGGGCATGCAGGTAATGGTATTTCCGATGGATTTATCAGTGGTATGAGATGATGAATAGGCATTGCCTTGACTGTACCCGGCACACAGTAGGTGGACAGAAAAGATTTATTGCATGCGCTGACTTTTCAGGCAACCACAGTGGGCCTCTAACAGTGCCATATTTAACCTTGGTGACTCTTTATAAGCAATGGTTTCTATGCTCAAAGACTTTATTGTCTGGGAAGGGAAATGAGATTGGTCAGTGAATAATTAGAGCAGAAGACCACATATTCAGTGCCGCAGACTAAATGCTCCGATTGAACAGAGGAAACAGATAAATTTTAGGTGGGAGTCACTTATAGAGAAGAAGTGATATTTGAGCCAACACTTGTTGCAATGAAGCATGTGTCAGTTGGGAGGAAGAGGTGGAAAGCAAGGCATGACAGAGCAAGGAAAATCCAGTTATTGCTTTGTATTATTCTTAGTCTGGAGGTCAAATGGAGAGGAAACTCCTAACTGCTTCCCTCTCTTTGGCAGTGTTTACCTCAGCTTCTGCTGGATTTGGGGATGCCCCTCTTGTTTCGGGAGAAATTATGTTAGGCACACAGCACTTGCTCTCTGGGATTTACTCCTATTTGAATAGACTAAGGACATACACTATTCAGAGTTTGATGAGCCTTGAGAGATTCTAAAAAACCCTGCTAAATTCACACTGGTTTGGATTATACTCTCATCAGAAAATGATTGCAACATTTCTGCCACCAATGACTTGACTCAGGAATGCATCAAGGATTGATTGACATGGCATAGTCCTTCATTTTTCTGTGGAGTAACAGCCCTGAACATGGAGTTTCCCGGAGTCGACATAGGGGTCCCGTTTCCCCTATATACAGTTACATAAATCATCTCTAAATTATATTTGGAAACAAAGGAACAATTTGCTAGCTTCATTATTTTTATCTATTAATTAGGAAAGTTAGCTCTGAGCATTTTGGATCATGTAGAAAAATAGCATGATACATATGATGACTTTACAATACATATGTATATATATTCATATATACTTGCATGCATAAAAACAGGAAGTGGGACCGAGGGAAGAAAGAAAGCAGAGGGAGAAATAGAGAGAGAGAGACAGAGAGAGAGAGAGACAGAGAGAGAGAGAGAGGAGACTAGGTGAAAAACCAGAAGCCCTTCAGAAATCTATTGAATGTCATTAAATAGTTTGCAACTTTGCAGAGTTAGCATGAGGACCTACTTTGAGACCCAGAACTCACATGAAAGATGAAAACCATAGGGCACAGTTTAAGCTTTTAATTCTAGTGCTGAGGAGGTAGAAACTGGAGGTATCTCAAAGATTGCTGGCCAGAAGCCTGTGGTGGTGACCCACACGTTTAATCCCAGCACTCGGGAGGCAGAGGCAGGCAGATCTCTGAGTTTGAGGTCAACCAACAAAACATGTTCCAGTACAGCCAGGGGTACACAAAGAAACCCTGTCTCAAAAAAGACAGATAGACAAACAGACAGACAGACAGATGAAAACAAGCAACCCCTCCAAAAACAAAAACAAAAACAAAAAAACTGACTTGCTGCCCAGACAGTAAAGCAAAATCTGTGAACTCCAGTTTCAGTGAGAGATTGCTGTCTTTAAAATTAAAGCAGATGGTGATGGAGAGAATCATCTGAAGTCAACTTCTAGCCTGCATACACACAAGCACACGCATGTGCACATACACACACATTTCATGCATATGTGAACACGCACACACAAAGACGAAGCACTTGAGAATGACATCTGCATACACACAAAAGCAGGTATCCACACATACATGTATTTCTGGAGAACAGAGTTAATATTTGAAGCAACTGCGGTTAGTGGTAAAATGTCCTGGTTTCTCGAGCAGTTTAGGACTGTATTTAAGTCTAGACTGTTCAAAAGGGGTAACAATAACACTGAGGGACATGATCTGTGAAATAGGACTTTGCTGAGCTCCGCCTCATCTGTGCTGCACGTGGAGGTTCTCCTTTGGGCCTGTGAGGTCTTCTAGTGTGCTTGAGCTTGAACATGTACGTGACCTTGAGTCTACTGAAGCCCTGATAGAGTTTTCTTTTTCTCTTTAATCATTGCATCATTTTGTCTTTGAGGAAGCCCAGGGAATTCTCCTGTTTTTGACAAATTAGTAAAGCAGGATGAGCTGCCTCCCCTACTAGATTTTAGCTTCTCGGCAGATGAGTCCTCTTTGATCATTTAACCCTCATGACATTCTTTACTCTTAACTTCAATGACACCACCCCTTCCCTATCTCCCTTTCTTCCTCTTCCTATCTCTTTCCACTGTGGCTCAAAGTTTCCCCAAGCTAACCTGGGTACTTTAAATGCCATCTAACCAAATTTGGGACGTCATAAAGAGCCGATGAGATCATGGACTCTGTTTGCTTGCTGCAGGAATGATTTCATTTGGGAAACTCCACTTGCTTTATTCCTGAAAGCTAGGTTCTGACTGTACTATTGAGCTAAAGTGATCAAATATCACCTGTGTGCACACTTCCTAACTTAACATCTCTGGGAAAGCCACAGCTAAGGTGTCATCGAACTATTCTGGTTCTCTGCACACTACATTCATAGCCACTGAATTATCACCAAGTTGGTATCTTGGTTCTTTTTGTCTCTTTCTCTTTTAGTGTATCTGTTTAATTTTTGTTTTTAATAGATTCCCCAGGCCCCAAAGTTGTCCTTAGCTTTGTAGGGACTCTCAACACATTAGTTTTTTTTAGAGAATAACACATTTCAATATGAATATTTTTCTCAGATAAGTGATTTTAAGGTACTCTTGATCACTTAGATTTATAAAAAAAATATTTGCCAAGGCAAAATTTGAATCTTTCAAGATCTCTCAGATATCCAATATGAGGGAACTGTCAAATAAAGAGTCTCAACAAAGCTAAGATGGATGGATTGAAACCTCTCTTAGGAGAGACAGTACACAAAGAGGCTGAGGAGGTGTCTTAGTACAAGGAAAAGAATAACTGACTTGAAGATTTGTAGACCCTGGGACTGGAGAGATAACTCAACAGTTAAGAGCACCGGAGGCTCTTCTAAGGACCTGGTTCGATTTCCAGGATCAACGTGGTAACTGATAAACCATTTATAATTCCAGTCCTAGGGGATCTGATGCCTTCTTCTAGCTGAAATGAGCACCAGGCATGCACGTGGTGCACAGACATAAACACAGAATACTCAAGCACATTAATTAAATCATTAAAAAAAATTGGCAACCCTGGGTTAGGAACACAAACTTGATTGCACTATATGACTTAGAATTAGATACTGTTTTTTTTAAAAAAATAAATATCAGTTTACCAATTTGCAATGAGGAGATCCTAAGACCTATGTTGCATTCTTCTTAAGGACCAGTGAAATGAGGGGCATAAGCCAAACGCCATTATACAATGATGTCTTAGAAATCTAATAAGAATTACCTATTGGCTTATAAAGCACCTGTGATCAGGTCTACATGAATGTGCATCTGCCAGCACAGATCCCTGTGTCTCCCATAGTAGCAAGGCATTTTCAGGGAAAGCCTTTGATTTTGAGGTTTTCTTCTTTAAAATTCTCTCATATTTGTAAAATGAGGGACAATCCAGCCACCCTTCCTCAGTATTTCCCGTGTTACTGTCTTCAGTCATTTATTGGAGGTTGTCAATCTCCCTTCGTTAGAATATGAGCTCCCTGAGAAGACATAATGAGCGTCTCACAGCAAGTAGAACAATTCCTGGCATTAAAAATTGTGTTCAGTCATGAGTATATCTTTCCTCCCTCCCTCCCACCCTCCCTCCCTCCCTTCCTCCCTCCCTTCTTGTCTCATGTATCTCAGGCTTACCCGAAACTCATTATATAGACCACAGTTGGCTCTTTCCCAGTGCTCCTGCCTCTATCTCCCAAGTGCTGGGATTACAGATGTGCACCTTTACATCTTGTGTAGGAGGTGCAATGGATGCAAACCATGTATCTGTGTGTGCTAGCAAGCGCTCTAGCAATTCACCTATATCCTACCTATCCTCGGAAAGTCTAATTTTTCTTTATAAACAGTCTGTACTTCTAAAAATTTCATTCAATGGCATGTCTAGAATAAATGAGTTAGCTGCTGGGAGCTCTAAGATCTGGTGAGGTTCAGGTCAACACTGTCTTAGTTCAGGATGCTGCGGCAAAGTGCCTTAGACAGACTAGCTTATTTAAAAAAATTGAAATGTGCTTCTAGCTGTGGAGGCTGAGAGTTTGAGATCGGGATGCTATCGCACTCAGGTTCTAGAGAGGGAATCTCCCCAATGACCGAGTGTCATCTACTCACGGTCTCCTCATTTCGAAAGAGGATTCAAGAACTTCTTTGAAATTTTTTTTTTAAAAAAACTGAACACGATCTAATTACTTGAAAGTGCTCATCTCTAAATGCCATGAGGCTGGGGTTAGAATTTCAAGTTACGGCCCAGCAACATTCTAGCATGGTGTCGGAAGGGTCTTATGAGTCCCACCCCTACCCAAGGAGGTATTTACAGTTCACAGCTTCTAGGGAAGGGAAAGCCATTTTCCTTTAAGTGTGTGCTTTCTGGTGGGGTGACTCAGCTCCTGTGAATGGCCTTACACTCATGAGTGTATGGACAGCACAGATTGGACTAGGAGAGTTATAAAGTAAAATAGGACATGAAGTTGGGGGGGTGTCTATAGGGGAAGTTAGAGTGAGGAGTGAGTATGGTCAAATATATTCTATAAAATTCCCAAAGAATTAATTTATAAAGATTTTCACAATATGTTCTTCAGAGAACTATGTATGTTGAGCCTGTAGGCAAGTACTGAGAACATACAGCATGCCAAAGACTGTGCTAGAATGTGTACAAGGAGCAGATAAAGTTCTTGATTTAGAGGACCTCAAACTTGGTAGGAGGAGACAGATACATAATTAGAATTATCCTAAAAGGTAGTCAGTACACAAAATAAGACGTTCATGGTGTTAATGGGGATGTTGAAGAAGAGGCTCTATTATCCTGTAGTTCAAGGGAGGCTTCTTGAAGGACACGGTACCCAACTGAGGCTTTAAGATGATGGAGGAAACAGGAAGGAAGGGTGGGGCTAATGAGATACTGTGAGCAAAGGCAACAGGCAGGACAGCTGTTTATAAACAGGATACAGTTAATAAACACAGTGTATAAACAGAACACATCATGAGATCAGAAATTTGGGAGGGATGGCCACTAAATTAGTTAGGGTGCAGGTGGTTTATCCTATGCTGTATTTTGGCCTTTATCCTGTATTTACACAGAACTGCTGATACATACTGATTCACTACATAATGAATGATACTCTCATATTGGCGTGTTATTCAACAGGCCCCAATTCCTTGCTCTACGGTTGTCCATCTACTCTCTGCACCCGGGGTGTTCTATTTTCTTTCCAGGAACTTGAAAAGTAGTCATGGGAAGAGAGATCCATCAGGTTCAGCACCGGCTGGGGAGATGGCTATCCTAAGCCACTTCCACAGAAAAGCATTTCTACTTGACCTGCGGTTCAGTTTCCAGCCGCCCCCTGTCCGGACCTACAGTTTTCCTTTCTTCTGTCCTTGGCAGAGCTAAGCTGTTGTTGGATGGAGCACAAGTAGGAATAGGCAAGGTTTGCCAGTATTGAGTTGTACAGCGATTCCCTCCGAAGCAGGGAGAGTTTCCTGAAGCCCATCACAATGTCTTCCTGCGTGCTGGACCTTCTGCCCTGTTCAATTAGATTCTTTCTGTATTGCCCCCCTTTCTCCTCCAGCTGTTACTTCCCTTCTTCACCCAGTGTGTCAGACTCGCTCTCTGCCCATGGGGAAACCGACATGTTGCCTGAGACCTCTAGGGCAGACTGGGTTGTCTCACCGTGTTTCCTCGTGACATTTCTAATAGGAAGGAAGGAGAACTGGATGAATGGAACATATACCCAAAGAAAGAGGTTTGAGGGGAGCACCATTGTGCACATTACATTCCACATCCCTTTGTGATTATTAGGCATTTAAAATTGAATGGGGCTTTGCAGCCAGAGATAGTCTCTGAACAGATGATTAATGGTCTAATCTGTAATAACTTTACATTTTATAGAACCCTGATAGGAGTCCACATCTGGTGAGCCAAGCTATTTAAGGCTGTGTTAATTCTGTTAATTGCTATATGCTTATTTGAATTGCTGGCACCTGCAGGCTTCGGGATAATGTGTTTGTTGTTGCCTTAAAAAAATATACTCATTTTATGTTATTCGGTCCCACTGTCTTTTACTGCTAGTCTCCTGTGCTACACCTTAATTTTAATGCTTGATATCTTATGCGGTATCTGAATTTTATTTTTGCATTGTTCTGTCCGTTTTTCACTCCCTCTCTTTTTACCTACCTTCCTCTCTTTTTCCTTTTGTTCAATTTATTGTTTTGCAAGACCTTGTGTTGGTTTCCTTCTGAAGTTATCAGGAGGGTCCAAATATCCAACTGTAAGTCGGAGACTTGGGCTCATGGTGTGGACCTATCCATCTCTAGTGTTAAGAGCATTGTGCAGCTCAGAGTCAGCAAAGTCCAAGGGAAGGATTCCAAGTCAGTTTTCAGGATGCAGAAGGAACTTGAGTCCAGGACTATGTCCTCTCTAACTCCTGACCTCTCTAATTGTTGACCAGTCACTTGACTGGTTGTCCATGCTTCAAATTCCTCGCATCTAGATAGGTTAAGTTTAGAGTAGTGCAGAAAGCTATATTTTAGTGTAGTTGTTCGTTTTGTTTTGTTTTGTTTTAGTTATTTTGAAGCTCTGCCTATCTTGGAACTTGCTATGATGACCAAGTTGGCCTCCAACTCAAATCTGCCTGCTTCTGCTTCCCCAGTACTGGAAGTCCTTCACAAAAATATAAAACACTATAACAATACAATGTAATCAGTATTTGGATACTGTTTATCAATTAAAAAAAGCAAACAAACCAGGGAGCCGGATATTTCTCTTTGCTGTCTCTATAGAAACTCATCCAACATAGTTTAGAGAAAAGAATTAAGATGGGGGGGCAGTTCTAATGTTAATTTCATAGGATAGCTTCCCTTGATCTGTGGTGACCATGTCATAATGCAAAATAAGAATAGTGTCACTGCTGGGCCAAATGCACACAACAGTGCAAAGAAGAAGAGGGGACATAACTACATCTGCTGGTTATTTGCGATACCCACGAGGTATATCTCAAGAGAAGCAGGCATTATCACATATCCCAGGATGGATGTAAAAATGGAGTAGTATCAGGCTGTACTATTGCCTCAGAAATACTCTGTATTATAGCACTATGACAGAGAGACTCTTCAGTTACTTTAAGATTAAGCTCTCTCTCCCTTTCTCTCTGCTCTTGGTTGTTTTGATCTGATGTCTCAAACTATTGCTGTCCAGTTACTATGGAGACTAGCCAGGCCTAAACTAGGTGCAATCCGCCTACCTTATCCTATTTAGTCCTGGGAGTTACATGCCAGAGCTACCGTGCCTGGCTTCAAAATCAAACTATTAAAAAGGTAGTGTTTTTTATTTTAATTGCTGATGATTTTTTTGAGAAACAGTTAGTGATTTTTTAATTGTCAATGTGATATCCCTTCCCCCCTTTTGACAACTATTTACTGGGTTTTGTTGCTTTATGTTCAAACTTACTCCGTGGTCCTCTCCCTATGTACTCAGGGACTTCTGTGCTATAGCCACGGCATTTTTTCCTAACTCTATTAGAGACAGGGACATTTAGGTTCAGGATCTTGGTTCATATGATTTAGGATGTCTGCTGTCAGCTTTGGGAGTCAGAATGTGGGATGTAGCTAGCTGAGTGCTGGTGTTTCCACCACTACAGCAATGACCAAATCTGAGACGTGACTGTTAAAAACCAGAGCAGAAAGATGAGGATAAAGTAGGTCTAGGTTTTGGTTATATTTTCAAAGTCTTGGCTCAAGCATTCTTTAAGTTATACCACCATTGAATTTCCAGCCACAGAGACTCAGTCCATTCATCCCATCCATTGGGCTGTTTTCTGTCATTTGCCACAGAGCTCTTGGTCATGGAGAAGAGTTCCCCATACTCCTATTCATCTTCACCTTCTCTGACAAGATTCTGGGCATTTGGGCCAATAAAGAGATAGATGATGATAGCAGATGCCCAGCTTATTTTACATATCATCAGCATATCGTCTCCATATTGTATATAATGACTGGGAATCAAAAACTTTTATAATGTTAACTAATTGACAGATTAACTCACTGTTAGATCTGAATTTGAAAACAGATGAAAGAAGACATCCATTGTCTTCACATTAAGAGAGTTAACTGACAGACCCAACATCCTCTGATGTGGGACCCCCCTCCGTATACTGTGAATACCATTGGTTAATAAAGAAACCATCTTGGCCCAAAAGGGCTGAACAGAGCTAGGCAGGGAAAACTAAACTGAATGCTGGAAGAAGGAAGGCGGGCAGAGTCGGGGAGAAGCCATGGAACTGCCACCAGAGACAGACACGCTGAAACTTTGCTGGTAGGCCATGACCACAGGGTGATGCACAGAAAAATGGAGATGGGTTAACTTAAGATGTAAGAGTTTGTCAATAAGAAGCTAGAGCTAATGGGCCAAGCAGTGATTTAAATAATATAGTTTCTGTGTGGGTATTTCAGGTCTGAGCTGCCGAGTTGGTGGAACAACTAAGCTGCCTGCTTGCAACCATCCTCTACCTTGAGACAGAAAAGATTCCTGAGCTCAGAAGTTAAGCACTGCCCTTAGGCCCTCCTATGGGAGCAAGATCAGTTTGGTTCATATATTCTTACTAGGTTAATGAGTAGAACCTAGGTAGAAGAACTCTGTCTGTCTCTCTCTCTCTGTCTCTCTCCTACTCTCTCTCTCTCTCTCTCTCACACACACACACACACACACACACACATACACACACACACACACACACACAAACTGGCAGGGTGGGGAGAGAACTAGTATTCTGACTCATGATCAAACAAATGAGTCCTTTGCCTTTGCCACTCTGGCCTTCTAAGCCGCCTGGGCATCTAAGTGGAGACTTCAGTGCCAAAATGAGCAGGTGGTTCTTTCCAGGGAGTTCTTTAGCTTTTCAGTTAGTGAGCTCCTTGAAAAGAAAAAAATGCAAGCCTTGTTGATTTGACCAGGCTCATCGTTCAGAAGACTTTTTTCACCCATCTCCAAGACAATTGACTATGCACCCCCATGGAGCTCACTGGGTTACCCTTATGGTCAGAGTTGAGGTCCGAGCCACTGCTGTCACCTATTTATAACTGTTTGTAACTGTCATTCATAACTGGTTCCCTCTCCCTAGTCTTAGGAAGATTATCCTCTAAAACCATTACAACCACAGCAGTTCCATCCACAGCAGTAATTACGCAACACACAGAGAAGTAAATGTCTATGAAATGTGTGCCTACAAGGCACTATGCACTTTACGCTTACCCCTTATTTGTTCTTCATGTAAAGTTTAGGTGAATTCTGTCATCATTGCTTACTTGAGTTCAGGGGAATAGAGTGCTTTGCCCATTGCCACTGTCACCAGCATGAACAATGAAGATTAAGTATTCCTGTGTCATGAATCCCGCCACCATTGTTATCAACTCAGTCATGAAACTCTCTGACAGGGAAAGGGGAAAACTCCTCAGAGAAGACTGGGGAATTTGGGGTTAAACTCACTCTGGGGAATGGCTGCTCACTATCATTTGAAGAACACACTTCATAGGGAAGGTCATTTAATCAGGCAAGAACGCCCTGCTGGGAGACCAGCTACAATTACCCATTTCTTTCACCTTGCCATTGATTGTTCTGCCAGGACGGCAGTTTTTGCTTGATTTCCCACTTTGTCTGGACAAATTGATATTGTTCAACCTGCTAATGGAGGAATGATTTTCATTATGAGACAGAGAGGGAAGGAGCTTCTCCTGGTGCCGATGCCAAGCAGCAGAAGGCTTTTGTCTTGAGATACTTCGGGTATCTTTCATTTTTGTTTCAGCTTAGTATTTTCTGTGAAGTTGAATGCTCTCATCTCCGGTGCCTTTGGCTTAGGCATTTTCAGTCTGTTTTTGAGACTCTCTTATTTAGCTTTTTTTTCTTTTCATTTTTTCCCCTTCAGGATAAATTCAGTGGAACTTATTGTTTTCTGAAAATGTCACTATTTACAGCAAATGTAATCTACCACAACAATCCCACTGAGACAAAATCTCCTGCGTCTTCAAATGCCTCAAAGGAGACTTGAAAAAGCCTACTCCTTATACACATACACCTACAGGAATAAAGCAATCATTGAGCTAATTGATTAGCTACTTTTTATTGTTTTGCAAATGTGAAAGCAATTATTCCGTTATTGTGGCATTTCAATAGCCTTGCGCTTTACTCACCGAGAGGACCATGCTCCACAACTAACTAGTTTCTACACAGATTTTCAGAGATACAGAAGCAAATGTTCCACCCCACAAATAACTCAACGTGCAGCAAAGGGCAACAGTATTACACACCAATTATCAACCAATAAGATGTTCTTTTCTCCTCTCTTAATAAGATGCTTCCTTTCCCCTCCTGCTCTGTCAGAATGTGGCCTGATATTTCCCACAGAAAATAAAAAGTGTTTAACTTAGGCTAACCCCTTCTCCTCCCGCCTCTCCAAATTTACCTGGCTAGCCGTGTTACGCCTGGATTTCAGGATAATTATTTCACCTCTTGAAATAGAACTACTTCCCTGATTTTTGTTTTTGGGGAATATTAACTGTCCTTGGTCTTCTCTTCACCTTGGCTCTGCCTCCTCTATGTACTAAAAGCATGGCCTGTAACATTTCCTTGATCTCACCTTCTTTTCAGTTTCCACCTTAGCACATTTGTTTTGTTACCCATTATCTGGGGAGCTATACGTACTTCCTGTCATCTCTCCTTCTTGGCCATCCCTTCATCCTCCACATTTGTATACCAAACTCAAGGCTTTAGTGCCTTTTATATTTTTTCAAATTTTTAATTTCTTTTTATTTTTTCAAAAGAAAAAAAACTATCTTTTTTCATTATACATACCAATTAAAGTTCCCACTCCCTCCCCTCCTCCTATTCCCTCCTCATACCCTCCCACCCCATCCTTATCCAATCCTCAGAGAGGGTAAGGCACATTGCTTTGGGGAAGGTCCAAGGCCCTCCCTACTAGGCTGAGCAAAGTATCATCCATAGAGAATAGCTTCCCCCAAAGCCAGTATATACAGTAGGGATAAATCCTGGTGCCACTGCCAGTGGCACCCCATTCTGCCCCAGTCATTCAACTGTCAACCACATTCAGAGGGACTAGTTTGGTCCTATGCTTGTTCCTTCCAAGTCTGGCTAGAGTTGGTGAGCTCCCATTAGCTCCTGTAGACTGTTTCAGTGGGTGTCCCCATCATGATCTTGACCCCTTTCCTCAGACTCTCGTTCCTCCCACTCTTCAACTGGACTTTGAGAGCTCAGCCCAGTGTTCCAATGTGGGTCTGTGCCTGTGTTTCCATAAGTTGCTGGGTGAAGGTTTTATGGTGATATTTAAGATATACATCAGTCTGACTACAGTCTCCTCTATTGCTTAAGGTCTTAGCTGGGCTCATCCTTGTAATTCCTGGTACTTTCTCTAGTGCCAGCTTTCTTGCTAACCCTGTAATGACTCCCTCAATCAAGATATCTTTTTCCTTGCTCTCATCTCTGTCCTTTTTCCTTCTTGACTATCCCATTCCCTCAAGTTCTTCTCACCCCTCCCCTTTACCCCTCCTTTTCCCCTTCAACTCTCCTTTCTCCCCCCACTCTCATACTCCCAATTTTCTCAGGTGATCTTGTCTGTTTCCACTTTCCAGGTTGATCTATATCTATTTTTCTTAGCCCTTTATGCTTTATAATAGTGGTTTTACATTATACATTAGCAGTTCTGTATTATAGTCTCTCAATTAACAGCTTCATCACATATAATTTCTAGAATAGTCCTTATTACATTAGACATTAGTGATCAGTGTTTCCCAATAGCTCAGGTTTCTGCATGGCAGGAATGTATATATGTATTGAGATGTTCCTTTAGATTTAAACATGTAACCTGGCTTATGAGTATGTTAAAATTGTCTTTAATTTAGCTATTATGAACAGTGCCACAATAAATGTGATCATGTGGGTCATGTATGTATCTCTCCAGTATGCTGGTTTAGATTACCTTGACAATGAAAATATCACCATGAAATGAATACTTTTTACAATCAACATATGTTTTTAGAAAAGACGCTTCCTAGAGATACCTGGACAGATTGTTTATATGTTCTGGTTTTCAATGATAGCTCAGAAGAGTTGACATTCATAAAAAAGTTATTAATAAATACTTGTAATAGAATTGTTGGTTCGAGTTTCAATTTGTGCTTCTATTCACATTCTCATTAGCATATAATTCAATCACTTATTCCAAGTGTAGTAGGTATTCCCAGAATGCCCTTTGTTCAGTAGGATCTGTTCCAAGTATTAGAGAATGTGCTGTATGACTCCATATCCAAGGTCCCTGAGTCAATGGGACTTGAACTGTGGATAAAGGAATCCAGGAGCAAATGCGACAATAATGTTTTAAGATTTATTTCCAGTGGGTCAGTGGCTCAAAGAGCTTGTTCTTGCAGAGGCCTGGGGTTTGATTCCTTGCACCCACATGGTGGCTTACAGCTGCCTGGAACTCCAGTTCCATAGCCTCTCATCCCCTCTTATGACTTCCATAGGCATGAGGCATGTGTGTGGTGCACAGACATGCATGTGTACAAACTATGATACACATAAAAGAAAAGAAATGCAATTTATATTTCCAAACAAGGAAGAGTGGTGTGTAGGAAGCAAAGAGGATAACGGCAGAGTGAAGAGGTTCTCCATTTAGCTCAGTGCCTGGGAAAAGACTGGCTCCTTGTGGTGACGGAAAACGAAGTTGAGACCCGAGAAGAGAGGAGTCATGTGCACATAGATCTGGGGAGAGGCCAACCCTGCCAGAGGAAGCAGCAAGGATCAGAAATATCAAAAGCAATGGGAAGCTTAGTATGTTCCGGAAAGGTCAAGAAGGTCGTGGAGCTGCAGCTGAGTGAGAGAAGAGCAGGAGGGAGAGGCCTGTGATGAGATCTGCTGCCGCCACCTTCAGAGAGGACCCGAGCCAGACAGTATCAGCTTACCAATCTTATCTCCACTGCAGAGTCTCCAGCCCTGGCTACCCCAGGTCTGCGATGGCTTTCTCTCCATTCATCCCAAAGAGCAAGGCATCCTTTAAAGTCCAGGCACACATACATAATACAGTGTGTGAAGTTATGAATTAGTCCTCTCTCTGCTCTTCTTGTCACCCTCACCTGTGCTTGTGCTTCCTGTTTCCTCTTCCCCTCTACTGGTTGGACATCAGTCTTCTGTCATCTCCACTCCCTTTTATAGTACGTATGTATATTATATGTGTGCGTGTGGGGTGTATATATATATATATATGTATGTATATATACGTATATATGTATATATATATATGCTTTTGCTTAGCTGCCTTTTTCCTTTATATTCAGTCTAGAACTCCAACCCACTGAGTGGTACCACCCACATTTCATATGGATATTCCAATCTGGTTAATCTAACATGGATAGTTACCATAGACAAGATTTTTGACCATGGCGATTGAAATCCCATCAAGTTGACAATCACAATATTAATCACCACAACAAATACAGCATAGATATATATATGCATATATACATATATATACATATATATATATATATATATATATATATATATATATATATATATGTACTGTTGTCTTTATGCACCTTGCTGCATCACAGATCCCTAGGACTTCTCTTTTGCAACTTTGACGGCAACCTGACAGCAAACAGGTGCTCCTTCCATGCATCCTCTTAGAAGCTTTGACTTGCAGGTTCTAGGGCTCAGGAAGACAAAGAATGCCTTTTGCTAGGAGATGGTGGGAAAGAGGCAAAACAAAATGGCTGTGAGATTTGAGATAGTAAAGAAGAAGAAGCTAGCAATAGATGGCCCGTGTATCATTTAGAAGCGAGATAGGAGCCTGTGCTTATTATGGGAATGATCATATGGTTAGTGTAATCTAAGAGCGGCTGAGATTGATATCATTTCCCACTTGCGGAAGTTAGAAATCTCATAGTGAGTTCTGAATTTTCCTCCACATTCCCATTTCTTGTTCTTTTCTCTCGCCAACTGCAAGAACCCACTGGGGATTCCCTTGTTATTTCTCACTCTTTCCTGTCCTTCCTTGCTGGTCTCTTCTCTCCCACTTTTCTGCCTCTTGTGATATTATGATGAATGTTCTTACCTCTCTTCTCTGCAGTCTGTATTCTGCCCCATTGACTCTTTGTGCTATTTGGAAATATACAGTGCCCAGCATACCACATCCTCTTTGGCTTCCTACCTAAGGCCGTTTTTATGGCAGCTTCCCTCTTCCTGCTTTCATACAGACTCTGCCTACCAAACCAGAGTCATCATTTCAGATTAATTCCAATGATAAGTTCTCAGTTCATATTTCATTTGTGGTTTCCAATTGACTACTTGCTGCATTAATAGTGTTCTTTTCTTCTAATTCCAAGTATTATTTATGTAACAATGTGTATGGATTCAGACTTCAGTGGTCAATAGCTAGACTTGAACTTTACTTCTAATGAATACTTTCTATGAGTTTTGGAAAAGTTAACTTCTCTGAAGCTCATTTTCTTCGATTATTAAGTACGTGTTTTAGTGGTCTTTACTCCATAGAGTATTCATGATATTCAAATGATATGATGCAATAGAGCATTGAGCTCAGTCGGCATATTGTGTGTGCTCCATAGACACGAGCTATTATTGACATCCATTTCTTCCTCACATTGTTCTAGAGTCATTTGTTAGCTTTTGCACAATATATATAATCCCTTCAAAAGCAGAGACGTCTTTGTAGTTCTAACAATGCTGTTCATACTAGAGTTTTATAAAAGAGTGGAAAGTAATTTATAACCTTCAATAGAATTTCTGGACTAACTATAAGGAAGTTGCTATTTCTTTAAATTACATTTTTACACAATTAAATTGATCCATTCTGTCACGGTTAGAATAATTTATTATTTGAATACATCTACATTTTTTTATTCAAGGATAAATTAAATGCCTGTGCATATGTGAAATTTAAATGTGGTTATTTCATGTTTTAAAAATTCTTTGCAATCAAATGGTGTGTGATGAAATTTATTTTTCTTAGCCTGGATTTTTTTCATTGATATTATCTTAGTGGGTCTGATAGATGATCTTTAAAATGATTTAAAAAATTCAGCTGTAAAAATGGGTATCAGCTTAATTATCATCCATGTCCAACTCAAGTTGAATACTCTTTTATAATTTCCAGTTGCTTTACAGTGTCTTATAATCCTCCTAATGTCATTAAATGACTGATTTAATGTATTTCTTTTATGTTCTAGGTATGGTATTTTGGATGCAATGCATGATGGATAGTTTCTTTCGTGAAAAGTAATCATTCTGGGGTTGGTTTGGCTTCTTTTATATGGTCAGATTAAGAGTTCTTAATTGGAAACAACATTCAACCTAGAAAGTGATTTGACATGACTAGAGACACTTTTCATTGTTTATACTGACATGGGGGAGGAGTAAAAGTCTTACTTTGAATTGGTCTAAATTTTCAAAGGCCAGAAGCAGTACTTAAATATGGCAACCAGATGCCAAGAATGCTGCTGCTGTAATATGTAGAGTACAATGCATAGACAGTCTATGTAAGCTGATAAGGAATTATCCAGCCTCAAATTACTGAACTTCTGAGCCTGAGAAGTCATGGGCCAGATGACAAGAAATAGCTTTGGTTTTTCTGACCATATGTTATATCGCAACAACCAAACTCAGCCTTTAGAGCTTATAAATGTCGAAAGGCAACATGCAAATAAATAGCTGTGTCTGTTTTAAAACACAGCTCTATTTATAAAGTCCAAAGTGGACTGTATGTATTCCAAGGGGATACAGTATATAAAGTCTAAAGTGAACTGTATATATTCTAAGGAAATACAGTGTATAAAGTCTACAGCGGACTGTCTGTATTCCAAAGAGATGCAGTATACTAGCTCTTGAATTTAGTCAAACTAGTAGACAAAACCTGACATTTCCAATATAATGTATTAAGACTACATATGTAGATCAAGATTTTCACAGGTTGATATTGTGTCTTCAGATATGGACACTGGGTATAATGTGGGGTATTGCAGATACTTTTCTGAAGGAGAAAGATATCCAGGCTCCAGTGAATGGCTCTACATACATGCACTAACAGATAGCGCTGATTGGACTCATTGGGTTATGAATAGAGAACACGGTATTGGCAGGAGTGTGTTGTAGCAGGAAAGGATCTGGGAGGAGTTAGAGGAAAAGTGGAGAGTAAATATATTTAAAATACATTGTATACATATGTGGAATTCTCAAAGAATGGATGAAATATTTTTTAAAAACCATATATAGGAAACATTTTGTAGCCTTATTTGAATTGGTCCAAATTTTAAAAGATACACTTCTTCATGCAATGTTCATATAATTCATTGTTTGTTTTATATTCTCCTTTCCTCAATGTGATTAACTCTACCATTAGATTTTACAGTCACTGAATTTGAGGGGCTCAGTATCTATTCATCATAATACAATTTAAAAGTCATAGTTAGAGAACAGTAGAATTTCAGATACATGTTTATGTATTTAGAAAATAGAACACATATCTCATAGATTTGTAGCTGTAAGATACCAACGAATATCTAGAAGACAATATCAGTTCAGTCGAGTTCAATTCAATTTAACGCATTCATTGAACGCCATCCACTTTCAACAGTGATATGACAGGAATTTTTTTCCTTTCTAAATAGCTTGCCATCTTATCTGTTTTGAATGTGTTTTGCACAAAAGATTTACATCAAATAAAGGTATAGTTGGTGAGAAAACATTTACCTACACAAAGAACTCGAAGAATGTAATCATAAAGAAAAATAGCAAAATGTGATTATTACATGGCAGAATCAGAGGTAGAAAGCAACTTGTACTAAAGATTTTGCAGGAACTGAGAAACCAGCTTGAACTGGAATACTGGAACCACTTCCATGTATACATCAGCCTAAATGTTCTTCTCCAGAATAACTCAATGATTTTTAAGAGCGGGACAAATGCAAGTGAGGAAGAGCAAAGGGGCGACAGTGTTTATCAGAATGCTGCTTGTGTCTTAAAGATAGCGAGTGCATCTTATTTAATTTTGTCACCACTGTGGCTACCTGTTGCTAATCATACATAGTCAACTCTAAATTTATCTGGACATGGGCTTACCACAGTTGAGGCAGGTCCAAATGGTTAGTTCCTAATGGAGTTACTGACAAAGAGAATAGAATACAAAGGGGTAACCAGAGACATGGATACCTACATAGGACGGGGAGTAAAAACATTCCTGTAGGAGAAGGCTGAATGTTCGATGCACCTTCATTAGTGAGATTTGGCCACGCCCATTGGACTCCACCATCATTTATAAAATCATGCCTTCTGTGCAGATGAACAGACAAGGCAATGGCCAAATGCTCCCACCACTGTAGTTTCCTGTGAAGGGTTTTTGAAGCCAAGAGAAAGCACATATAAAAAAGACAAAGTGAAAAATCTGTAAACAGCCCCTCACCTCCAAGAGTTTATCAAAGCAGGGGTTTCATGGAAATACCATTGAGGGTGACTCCTTTGTGCGTTTTGCTAGCTTTTAATCCCTGTAGGCAAAAAAGCATTTCGGAAAGAGATTTGAAAATTGTGGAGTCTGATAACACTGCTGGCTGTCAGGTTTTTTTCCTAATGAATAGCTTATCAGTAAATGTGCTCAGTGGTTAATTACCACATTAGGGCTTATTGGCATAAAATGTAGTAGAATGTCCATTATCCTTGTGCAAATTTGGATTTGCCGTGGGGTTAAATCCCGTGACCTGAAATCTAAGTCACCTGTCATGAATTAATAGAACCAGGTATGTACTAGTCCTGCTGAGATTAGCATTGAGAAAGAAACTTACTAGCGAAGGCTGGGAAGTGGGATAATGAAGCCCCAGTGGGTGGGGCTTGTGGTTTGGACTATTTCATAAAGGCCCTCAAAGCCAATGAAGCTGCAGGGGTTGATTGGCATTTTCTTTTCTGTTTGTTTCATTTCACGAGATAACTGTAACATCAAGTGGGCTGGGCCAGTGTTGATCCTGTCATCTAGAAGGTGACAACTATGACACAGAGCAGATACAGGTTTTGCGTGGAGCAGGGTGTGGTCATAAGAGTGCTTCCAAGTTGTGGGTGGTACTATCAAAATAAGTACCCAGATCCCCACATGTTCTAGTAAGGCCAGACTTCCCTACTAGAACAATGCATCCTTAGTACGTCAACAATGAATATGGATTTCTTATGCTTCAGGAAGTGCATGATGGACGTGGCAACAGGTCTAGTTGGGGAAAGGCTTCTCCCTGGTTTGCAGAATGCCTCCTTGCACCTTCTTATCTCATGTGACCTCCCATTTATGAGAGGTTCATCATGATCTATCTAATTACCCCCTCCCCCCAGATTCCATCTTCCATATCAACTTCAAGGCGTAAATTGAATGTGAGAGGCATGCACATTCAGCCTGCAGAGGGCTGGAGTGATGGCTCCATTTTAAAGTGCTTGTCCCGAACATGAGAGTCTTGGTCTACCTAATTAGAAGTCAGGTAGAAAGTGAGGTGTGATGGTTGCAAGTGACGAGGCAGTGAAACCACTGGATAGCACCAGTCTGTGAGTAGAAAGAAATCACATTGCCAGGCTGCCTCACTGGGATAGCATAGCAGCGAGGTGAGAAAGCAAGCGGATTTTATGCTATCAAGTCAACAGGGTGGAGGTTGCTGAGGATGCAGGCTGTTCAGACTAACCATCAAAGGGATGTCCTTGCTCAAGATACTTGACCCTTAAGGGCAGGTAAAGTGGGCAGTAGTTTTTCTGGTAAACAGAAATCTGCCTTGTGAGACTTCTAAGGCTGAGTTAAGACTTCTGTTTACCCAATAGCAATCTTTCTGCTTACCTGGCCAGAGTCCTTCTCTATAGGACATTGTCACAAACACTGCTATTTTGGAGACCACTTTGGACCTAACAATGGAGAAGACACAGGACGATAGAATCCCTGGGGTTTATGGGCCAGCCCGTATAGCAAGTTTGTGAGCTCCAGGTTTACGGAGAGGCCATGTTTCAAAAAATAAAGTGGAGAGTGATTGAGAAAGACACTTGACATTGGCTTTTGATTTTTTCCCACAAGTACACGCTCACACATATACACACACGTACACACATACCACTCGGTCTGTAGTACTAGAGAAGTTTTGCCATGGCTCTATCTAAGCACATGTAAGTTTCTAGTTCTCTAAGATCTTCTGAAGGGAGCATTTCTCAGACAATCACATCTGAAAACTCAAGGCAATGGTGAACCTCGGTGACAGAACTGAGGCTGCTGCCACCCAGTGGTCATGTACTTCCTAAGTGTCCTCTGGGCTTTCACACCTGACCTTAATTTCCTACTGGAAACTGTGGCAGAGATAACCTTTGGAGTTCCTCTCCCTGTCGGCACTGACTCAGGAATAAAGGAATTGAAAGTCTGGCGACTGTGTGGGCTCATGATTGAAATAAGGAAGGAGGTAGCCTGATGTAGTGAAGACCTCTTTCAAATGCATTTGATTATATTGAAAAATAAGTATTTAGTATGTAGGGACATCTAATATTTTGTAGATACCAGTTAACTTTTTTTCTTCAAACAATGAGGAACTTTCTGGTTTTATAGAATCAGCATGGTTAATATGCCCTACACTAAATACATTGAAATCTTTAATGAAAATTGAGAGAACTTTATCGTCTAAATAGTAAGAAAATATTACCTATTGTTTCTAGAAATGATCATTTTGTGCCAATGAAGGAAAATGAACATTTCATTCTTAGGGTCCATGTCCAGGTAATTTTTGTGGTCAACATTTTTTAACACAATGTGGTTATTTATATGCCTGGAGTAAAGTAAGCTGTGGTTCCACTGTTGATCCATTAGCAGTGAGTGTGGTGGGTAAAAGTTCCTTAATTGGCCCACGGGGTATAAGCAGCCCAATATTTATAGACTATTAAGAGGAAGGGGGTAGAGAAGCAGATGACTCTCAGCCCAATAACAGTGACTCTGATATACTCAGGTCACATTAAAATGTTTTTCTTAAATCAGAACAAAAGTGGTTTACTCTGTCTCATCCTAAATTTGGTGTCTTGTCTGTAGATAACTATAGAAAATATCTCTCAAGTGTCTCAATTTCCTATTACAAATGGGGAGAAGGATTTCTTTATTTAAGTAGAGTACAATCTGCTTAAGATTTAAAAAAAAGCTTAGTGCAAAAGTGATTGAGTTAAAGAAGGAACATGAAAGACAGTGGTGTGTTCTCAACAGAATAGCATAAGATGATGAATTTGATGAGTGACTAAGGAAAGCTGGTAACTGTAATGGTGGCCAAGAGGGCACCATCTAAGTCAGAAGAAACACTCTCTCTTTATAGCACATGTCCTGGACTACACATACTTTGGAGGCCTTTATGGTCTCCTTGTCCTCTTTTGCTGCCTGTTGCCTGGATTAGAAACACAGGGTGAGACTCTTGTATTTGTCACCCATTTTTTCTTACACTTGACCTTCGGAGAATCAAGAGAACTCCCTATGTGAAAATCAGCCCTGAATCATCTTACAGTCAGCAAACTCTGAAAGAGAAAGCATAATGTTTAAGAGGAAACCATCTCACAGAAAATTCCCCCTCCCTCCAGCTCTTACAATCTTCCCACCCCCTCTTCTGCACTATTCTCTGAGCCTTAGATACAGAAGTGTCTTGTAGATTTATCTATTGAGACTGGGCTCCACAACTGAAGTTTTGGTTGGTTGTGGGTTTGGGTCGTGGTCTCTGTCTATTGCAAGAAAAGTTTCCTTCATGAGGGGCGAGGAATACACTTATCTGTGAGTAGAAGGACAGATATTTACGGGTTGTTGTTAGAGATCATGCCGGCCTAGTCAGTTAATGGTTGTAAAGCCTCATCCAATAACCATGACTTCACTGTCACTGAGTATTTAGCTATGTTTTCAGTACCTTCTTGTTAAGCAGGCCTTAAGTCTAATCAGAAAGCTGCCCCCAAAGTGTCTCACCAACATGGCTGCCCAAATGTGACCCGAACAATAACGACACTGATAAACATGCCAAATTAGATGAAGGGAGGCCCATGAGGCCTTAACCCTACAGAAAGAATTATAGGTAACTGAGAAACCTGGGGACAGGAGAGGTGGTCTTCTCCTAGATAAAGCACACTGCACAGTGCCAAATAGTCAGCAGGGAAAACATATAGGTAGCATTGTATGGTCAGAGAGGTTATGTTTGGAAATATATGTGTACATGCATGCACGTATATACATATAATAATGTGCCGGATATTTTTATGACAAATATTAGTTACGATGTGAAAAGACCCAGTCCATTGCAGGTGGGGCAACCCCTGGGTTGGTGGTCCTGAGTTCTATAAGAAACCAAGTTAGGCAAGTCATGTGGAGCAAGCCAGTAAGCAGCATTCCTCCCTGGCCTCTGCATCAGCTCCTGCCTCCAGGTCCCATGTCAGGTTGAGTTCCTTTCCTGATTTCATTTAATGATGGATTACAATGTGAAAGTAAAAATCCAATAAGCCCCTTTCAATTCCAATTTCATTCATTCATTGCTTTTTGATCATGGTGTTTCATCACAGCAATAGAAACCCTACCTAAGACAAATAACAACTGCTAAAAGGGGGAGGCCATGAATCTGAAGGAGAGCAGAGACAAGATTTGGGAGGGAGGAAGGGAAGGGAAGAGATGCTGTAGTCCCAAAAATAAAAAAGAAAAGGAAAAAAGAAGTGAGAGGAAGCTAAACATCTCTAAATGTAAAAAAGGGCCAAAGAGATAATCGTCAATTTGAATATAAATATAAACATAAATGTTAAGACTATGAATGTAAGGAGGTGAAAGGAAGAAGAGGTTAAGTGCGGATCTAGCAGTACCGCAGACCAGACTCATTTTCATGCAGTATGCTTTCTACCCTCTGAAAGCTGTCAGTAACTCCAGAACAACTTCTCTTGATCCTTGATAAGTTCATTTTGCCTCGGACCAACCTCTGAGCTTGAATGGAGACTACAAAACAGATGCTTTTCTCTGGTTAAGAATACAGCATGCACATTTAGCTTCTTACTAGGTCAGCTCAGGTGTACTGGTAACGTTGAGAAAGAGTCCTATTGCCACGGAACGTAGCTATGCCAAAGCCGTCTTGTAGCTTTGGGGTCCACGTTTCAAAATCAGCAGATATGCGGGCATGTATTTGAATAGTAGGGGCTGTGCTTTGAGCATTTGAAATTTATCTGAATGTCATCGTGCCACCTAGTTATTTTTAAACATATTTTCAAGATCTACCTGCGTTTACTCAAGTAGATTTCGTGTACCCCCTACTGACTGCTGTGTTCCTTACTGCCGTGTTCCTTACTTCCTGTCACTTATTCTTGCCCCTTCTCGTATGAAAAAGCATTTATGTTATTTTCTGTTTTCAGTATTACAGTCGAAGCTGTAGTAAGAGCCTTGTGTGGTTTTGATCCCCATTTGTTTCAGACTTTATCTAGCACATATCCCTAGAAATGAAATCGCCCCAATGAGTAAGAAGCTGAGTGAAGCTTTAACTTTACCAGGTATTGTGAAATTTCTCTCCAAAGTTGTGTAGAAACTTATACTCTAACGAGGCATAAACATCCCCGTTTCCTTGAACCTTGGCAATGTTTTGTATTGTCACTAAACCAGATAATTTAATATAAGCCCACTCAATACATTGTAAGTGAGATTTGCCCTGCAAAACACGCCTAAAATCCTCTCCACATTGAGTTCCTTATTCCTACTGATGATGAAGAGACTTGAAGGATGTATAAATTGCACATTTCTAACCTCATTTCTTATTCTCCCTAATCCCCACTGAAAAGCCTCCCATTCAGGTGTCACATTGAAGTTAGTCACTGCTTTCTCAACAGTAACTTGCTGTCTTTTAAAGCAGTCATAGTTCACTCAGTCCTTGCAGCATCTTAGTGCCTTAGCCCAATGCCTCCTAGGTCTATCAAAATCTACAGACTATGTGAGTGGGCTCAGGGCTACCCTCAATAGAGGCTAAAGCAAAACACAGTCAGGTTCTCAGAGCCACCATGACTATCGCTGGGGGAATGAAGGAACCAAGACTGTTAAGGAAGACTGCGCCACAAGGCAAACTCTCCCAAGTGGATCCATTCTTTCCTCATTCTGGGCTCTCTGTTTTTGAAAAACTGATAGATGGATAGATAGATAGATAGATAGATAGATAGATAGATAGATAGATAGATAGAGTAGATAGATAAAGTAGATAGATAGATAGATAGATAGATAGATAGATAGATAGATAGATAGATAAAGATAGAAATAAATAAAGATAGATAGATAGATAGATAGATAGATAGATAGATAGATAGATAGATAGATGGATAGATAGATAGATAGGCACGTTCCTTGTACTCTCCCTCAAGTTTAGAACACGTGACTGAACTTGAATCTGTCAGAGCAGCAGTCCCTGTCATCAGTCTCAGAGCCGTTCCTTACCGCCTGTCTCTGTGGACCACCTGGCTTGCCTACTCTTTCCTGCTGTTAATACAGACACTTAGGTGCTTAAGGCTTTTATCTTCCAAGTTCTATATTAGGTAAACAAGCCATTTGTTTAGGCTGATAAAATACCTTATTCTGAAGGTCTGACAGTGTAACAGGATATTCTTACTTCCCTTTTGATAACTATAGTAACATGTTGCTGTATGGAGATGGATGTTTTCAGGACTTGTTTATTGATATTTTTTTTTCCTAGAAAGATTAAAGTCAATTTGGCTTTTGTTCTTTGTGAGCAGAAAAAAAATGTCTGATTCTAAAAGGGTTTGGTGGACGACCTGACAAAGGATCGTCCTTTGATGAGGGTGAAACCTTGGCATCTTTGTACTGTTGGGCTGGAGTTAATTTAGCATTCACTTATTAATTTGTCAAATGATTGTGAATTAGGGACTTCTATATATCAAACACCATGGCAAGGACTAGAAATGTGATGATGATGATTAGGTTTTAACCTGAGATGTTGTTTTCCATAGACATTTGAGTTAATACAATGTCTAGGAACATGAAACTTCATTACCAAATAGAAGAATCAATATTTTGCTATAGTGTCTGCAATTAACTCAAAAAGTTACATTAAAGTATCGTATCTTTAAATGTTCTTTTAAACTCTAGACATTTAACCTACAACAGGACTTTTATTGTAAATATATCTCAAATTCAGCAATTGAAAACAGGAAGTTGATAATCAAAGCACAGAAACACACGGAAAGTAATTTTTGGATGTACTGGACACGTCTTTCTTTTCTTTTTCTTCTTGATTTTTCTATATAATTTTAAATTTTCATATATTACATCCAGACCCTATTTCCTCTCCTTCTCCTCCTCCCTACCTCCCCATCCCCCAGACCCACCCCTTTCTGCCTCCACTCAGGAAAGAGCAGGCCTTCTAGGGACCTCAACCAAACACGGCATAACAAGCTACAGTAAGACCAGGTACATATTATCACATCAAGGCTGAAAGAGGCAATTCTGTAGGAAGAAAAGGGCCCCACAAGTAGGCGAAGGAGTCAGAGACAATCCCTGCTCCTGCTGCTAGAAGCTCTGCAAGAACACTGAGATACTCAGAGTCATAATATGTTTGCAGAGAGCATAGATCTGATTCCTACAGGTTCCCAAATCTCTGTGGGCCCCCTTGAGTCCCAGTCAGTTGATTCTATTCTGTGGGTCACGTTCTCATGTCACTGCCCTTTTGGTTCCTCCAATCTTTCCTCTTCCTTCTCCACAGGACTCCCCAAGCTCTGCCTAAGATTTGGCTGTGGGACTGTGCATTCGCTCCCATAAGTTGCAGGATTTAATGATGATTCTGCTAGGTGTCAGTGTCCAAGAACACTCCACAGGCAGGACAGATATGTTTGTCTTTCTGGGTTTGGGTTACCTCACTCAGGATTATTTTTCTTTCTTGTTCTACCCATTTGCCCATACAGGCTCCCTGACTGTCAGTTGAGTCTATGTGAACCCCTATGAGTACTGGTTAGTTTATTTGGTTGGCCGTTTTCTTGTGGAGTCTTGACCCCTCTGCTCTCTTCTGCAGGATTCCCTGAGTGGAGTGGGCATTTCTTTTGCATTGATTTATTTAGTTATTCATTTTATTTATTCGTTCATTTATAGTTTTTAGAACAATCTTTTTTTATTTTACACACCATTCCCAGTTCCCCTCCCCCCTCCTTCTGCTCTCCCCACCTTACTTCCCGACCCCCATTAACCTCTCAGAGAGGGTAAGGCCTTCCATGGGAGTCAACAAAGTCTGTCACATCACTTTGAGGCAGGACCAAAGCCCTCCCCCCATATCTAGGCTGAGCAAGATATCCCTCCATAGGGAATGGGTTCCAATGAGCTAGGTCATGCACTAGGGATAAATCCTGATCGAGTAGACATTTCTTAACATGCAAATACATGTAAGGAGAGGGCAAAGCAAAGGAAGAAAATTATTATAAGTACATAATTTTTAATGAGAAAGTTCATCTCATTTATTAAGTGGTGATAAGGGAACTGAAAAGATTTTTTTTCTGTTGGTGATTCTCTTGTTATATCTCTCTCAATTTTAGTTCAATTCAATTTAGCAAATGTCTATTGAATAACTATTACTCATTGGCACTAGGTTTGCCACAGCAGTAGGAACATTAACTTGATGGGAGGCAGAAGACAGAAGGCAGCAACATCTTCAAAATGTTGAAAGAGAGCAACCACTTCCTTTGTTAGAATTTAATAGTCAAATATTAAAGGGAAAAGGCTGCTAAGCCAGTAGTACACCCCACAAACCCAGCTATGTGAGAAGCTCAGTCAGAAGGACTGCAAGTCCAAGGCCAGCCTGATAAACCTTCCTTTCAGGAGGTCAAGCCTGATAAACTTTCCTAGACAATGCTTTAGAATAAATACTGATAAACTTCCCTAGGCTATGCTTCAGAATAAAAATAGAGAAGAGGCTGATGTTCAATGTCAAAGCACTTGCCTAGAATATGTAAGGCCCCAGTTTTAATCCCTAGTATTTTACACACATACATGCATAAACACACACACATACATACATGCACACATACACACACACACACATTTTTACACAAACAATAAAGGAGACAAAGAAATTCTAGATTTATTTTAAATGACCAAAATAACAGAAAATTCAGGAAGAATATTAAACTGAGTAAAAGGATACTAAGAACTGGAAATTAGAAAAAAAAGTTTTAGTAAATAAATGTTCAGAGGGAGAAATGACAATTTTTTTTTGAAGGAGTTGAACATGTAAATAAGCTTTTTTTCTAGGACAATTGCTGGCCATTTACAGGTGAATTTTTCTGTACAATAAGAAAATATTAAGAGGTTGTAAGTATTAAACTTGGTCAGTGGCTTAATGAGGAAGGGTTTAGAAACTGTCCTTGAATTGATGGGCATTTGGGGCCATCCTGTCACTGGTAGGAAGAGGAACATTCTGGAAGTCACTGTTGATCTCGAGAACTGAAGTTCTTCAGAACAGTAATGGGTTCTTATGCTCTAGTATAACTTCCCCCAGGCACCTGACTGTTAGACCACAGGATATCCCGGAAGAGGTTCTCAATCCTGGACTTCCTCAATACATGTGCCTATGGAAAGGAAGCATGGGAAGCTTGTCTTTCTGTCACTCATCATCACTTAGGTTGGAGAAGTTGATAGATTCAACAGAAAATGCAGATTCTTAGGATTAGATAAAGACAGGGTCGCTTGGAGAAAAGTCCCAGGTGCAAGTGCAGGCAATGAGCAACTCTATTGTTTTATATCAGTTAGACAACACAGTGTTCCCACCTGTGTTGCTTTGTTCATTGATAGCTCTGTTATCTGAATGTCAGACTGAGCTGGGTTGTTGGCAGAGGCTGTTCATTTGTTCCCAGCTGCCCAGCCCCAAAATAATCACACAGAAACTGTATTATTCCCAATACTGTTTGATCAATAGTTCTAGCCTATCCCTAGCTAGTTCTTACATCTTGAATTAACCCATTTCTATTAATCCGTGTGTTTGCCATGTGGCTGTGGCTTACCTGGTAAAGTTCTGGAGCATCTGTGTCTGGCAGAGGCTACATGGATTCTCCTGACTCTGTATTCTTTCTCCCAGCATTCAGTTTAGTTTTCTTGCCTAGCTCTACTCTGCCCTAACACAGACCAAAGCAGTTTCTTTATTCTTTAACCAATAAAAGCAACACATACACAGAAGGACTTCCCTGGGTTAGCCAGGACATAGGCAAATTCTGTGAGATAGGTGCTGAAGGTAGTTATGATGGTAGGATGGTAGTCCAGAGGTGTGATTGATTTGGAAGAAGGACCATGTTTGCTTTCAGTTGTGTTTTCAAGTTATCAGAGAGCAGCATGAAGTGATGGATACTGGGTGATGTTCTTGCTAATTATAATCCAGCTAGGTCTTTGTCTCTGTGGATTTTCTTACATCTATAGGTTTAAGGGAAACTTAAGCTGTTCTACCTGGTTGTTTTATGAATTCTTTCTCCTTCTTGCCATTTATTCACTTTCATCCAGTGAAATTATTTTATAGATCTTTCTTTTCAATTTTCTTCAACTGAAGCTGTACAGATGGCACAGTTGTTAAAGGTTCGGCTCACAATAAAAAGGTTTTTTTCAACTGAAGAATGGATAATGAAAATATGGAACATATACAGAATGAAATTCTAGTACATCTGTAAAGAAAAAATAAAATTTGCATAGAAGTATCACCCCTAATCAAAGAAGCAACTTCTTGAAGAAGACAGAGACTCAAACTTGTCAAAATGTAGAGAATACATTGCCATGGGGTGCCCAGCTCTAATTAGAGCATCTGTGACACAACCGTTAGGCTAAAGGCTCTGAGAACATTCTAGAAGAAGAAAATAGATTGCAGGAGCCAGAGAAATAGAAAGCCTGATATAAAGTAGTATCTTCTAAACCTGACAGTCGTGCTTACCCATGAAATATAAACAATATTATTGCCTAAACAAGAGCTGCATAATAACAGTTGACCTGCAGTGTCAACAGAATGACCTGTGGTACAAGCACAATGTACCAGTGTGGATGAGGTAAGCTTCACAGAGTCCCACCCATAAATAAAAAGCTACAGGGTGACAGAGGGAAAGTCAGTTTTCTGAAGGGACAAGTTCCCTGATAAAATATAAGATACCAGGTGGAAAACCCTAAACATATACATATGAGCAATACTAAATGGACTTAGGTGTGTCTGTAAAAATAGTAAGTGTAGAAGAGTTCATGAATTTGAGAGGGAACGGGAGGCACAGAGGAGTTGGAGGAGAGTTGGAAATGATACAAATGAAGTACTCATGTATGAAATTCTCAAAAAATGTTTAATTAAAAATGAATACTGATTTCTGCCTCAGATCATGCATATATTGCAAGCTTAAGTATACTGTATACATGATTGTATAGGTTAAACAATAAAACATTTAAAATAAGACATGAATGTCTTTCTGGGAAAAAATTCTTAATTAGGGCATGCAAAAGTACTGAAATCCTAAAACTATATCCTGCTTAAATATGCTAAAGGACATATTCAACAAAGTAAGACAGAAACTGCCACATGAAGAAGGTATTTATGAAGATAAAATCCACAACAGTCTGTGATCTGGAATTTATAAAGTACTCTATGAATCAATTAGAAAATACTAGTATTTTAATTAAGCAAGAAATTTAAATAGATTGAGCATGAAGAAACGAATATATTTAAATGACTATCCATCAAGAGATGGATATAACTTGTAACATAATGTAATCCCACTAAATACAAGCAACCCATGGCAACATCAGAAAGACTGACAAACATCAAGTGTTACAGAGGATAACAAATGACAGAAACTGAAATATGCTGGGATTGGCACATGCCAATCCCATGTTGTGTGAAAATGGATACAACTATTTTGGAAAATATTCTGACAGCTAGCAAAGCTGACAACTGGTACACCCTGTGGTTCTACTCCTAGCAATATGGCAAGAGATATGCATACATATGCACATCATTCCATGTATACAAATATATTCATAAACTAACTACTTAAAATAGTCCCAAACTGGCCATGAGAAACAGAATAAATAGGTTTTTTGTCAGTCACAAAAAAGAGTGTCATAAGACTGTAAAAATGAATGAAGGAACAGAATATATCATTGTAGCTAAATTTCATAAACAAAATAGCAAAGAATGCATGTCATAATTTTCATCTTACATAACACTTAAAATGGGATAAATCTATTTTGTCAAAAGCTGTATAGGATAGTAAGGACAAGGGATTCGTATAGGATACTAGGACTATTTTATATTTTGTTATTGATTTCATGGGCACATGTATGGATCCTTTGAAATTTACTGGAATATTTTTTTTCTTTGCTTCCCAATATGGGTGCTTTTGAAGATGTTTGTTTTAATTTTATACACGGTTTAAATGTTTTATCATCTAAGAATTAGAATCAAGGTATTTTATTTACAGAGGATTTGAAGGATGTGGGACTTGAAAATTGGTTATGATTTTGCCAGAGAGAGAGAGAAGATGGTAAAGAATATTCTATTAAAAGCAGCAAACTAAGCTAAACGTAAAAAAATAACATTTGTTATTTTAAAATCAATGAACATTTTAATGTTTCTGGTGCAAAGAGCATAGAAGGTAAATAAGTGATTTAGCTAAAGGTGCAAGCTGGATTCTCTTTGTAAGTTAATTTACAACAGCTGTGAGTGGGGTGGTTGGTTTCATCCATGTGGTCATCTGTTTTAATTGTCAAAGTCACACAACCCAGAGCCACCTGGAAGAAGGGTCTCAATGATAGATTATATAGATCACGTTGACCTGTCTCTGGGGTTGTCTTGATTAGACTAACTAAGGCAGGAAGACTCATCCACTGCTGGTGGCACCACGCCTTAGGCTTGGTTCATGTACTGCGTTTTCAAAAGAAGCAAATGAACTGAACACAAGTCAATATTCCTTCATTCTCTCTGTGCTTTAGATGGTGGAGGTTACTGTTACTTCAGTTCCTGCTTCCTTGACTGCCCTTCAATGGTAGATTTTAACCTGCAATTGTGAATCAAATAAATCGCGTTCTCTCCTACATTTCTTTTCATCGGGGTGGTTTAATACAGAAGTTATTTGCAGAAACTCTTTTCCCCCTCTGTCTTGTGCACATTTCTGCACCTTTAAAAGTATCATGAAATTATTTTTTTCCAATATAAAGTCCTACTTGGAGGATCCCATTGCCCTTGTGCCATCCTGAGATGGCAGATCTGTCTCCTGAACCAGCTTGTCCACTATCTTAGAAAATGCACCCTTAATTGATGCCCTGGGGTTTCAAATGGACTGTGGATTGGCAGGAAGAAACCATCAACACACAATTTCATTCTGAGTTAATTACCCGGGGATAAAATTATTATCAGTAACATGACTACACAGGGAAGAGACAGATGTATTATTTCCTTCATTTGGGACCCACACCTCTTCAAAGTAATGAACAACTGTTTGAGACAGTATCTGCTTGGGGCTTGGATCCTTCACATTTACTCTAGAGAGCTTGGGTTTGGACACAGTACTGACATAGTCCACGGATGTAAATTTAAAGGAATGTTTCTGAATACTGGTGTCGGTTATTTATTGATATAGACATAGCAGAGCAAGGCTATATCCTCCTCTTCATGGAAATTAGCATCCATGTGTAGATATTCTGTATAAATTTCTTCATGTCCAGTTTTGTGGTGTTCCATAAAATCCCTTTTCAATAGGCACAAATACTAGATGGCAGGGAATGGAATATAAACATGATTTGGAATTGAGATCTATTTGAATCTCTTCAGAGCAAAACCCTCTCTATATTCCCAGTCTTCAAACTCAGTGACATATTCCAGATTAGTGGTTTGGAAATTATTCTTTGGAGATAATTGATAATGACATTGGGGGAAAAACAGAAGTGTTATCCTTTCTTCCTTGGAATATAAATCCTTTGCAGGTAATTAATGTTTTAGTAACTAGTAGCCTTGGCTTATTGTATCAGCTAAGCTAAAAGAGAGCGATGAGCCTTCCCCAAATACGACTGCCTGGATTCTATTATCAATGATGAAGACGAGAAGCCATGCTAGGTAAAAGATACATGGGCAGTCCATATGTCCTTCACTCTACTGTCCTACTATTAATACTGTGTTGTTGTTCGTTCTAGTTTGAATGGGAACTGGGTAGAATTTACCAAAGCCAATTTGAAGCTGGTTTTCTATTCTGCTTAGATTCTGGCCCTATTGTCTTTTCATTATTATCCAGGCTAATTCTCCTTCAGGCCTGTGGAAGGGGGAGCCAGTAGGGACAGCCAGTAGTGCAGCAGGTGGACAACAAGCAGATGTTTGCACAATAGAGACACATAAGCCGTGTATGCCATCTCAATGGTCATTGGGATGTTTGAGTCTTGACCTTAGGATGTCAGCTGTCTAAATTGTCCTGGACTTTTCTTAATTATAATTTCATCCTTAGTCATATAACCTCAGAAGTTTAACTCTCTCTCATGTTCTAGATGATAGTCATTAAGCAGTGTGGTGTGCTAAGTAGAGTCCTAAGTGCTAATTTATTTGAATTTACTTAATCTTCAGACAAATTCAAAGTGACAGGATGGTGTCAGTAGGAGGCGAGGAAATCACAACACATATAGCTTGTTTAAGGAGGCATAATTAGAGTTAAGACCCACAGTCTAGTTCAGCAGCTGTGTTCTAATCATTTCTCTACTTCCTTCCTGGAGAAAGTATCCATCACATACCAGAAATGAAGATACTCTTCTACAAAGTACCAAGAATTCATCCTTAATTTAGTAGTGTATTTGAATACTAACATATTGAGTGACTGCAGAGGAAAGAATTGATTATACAAGTCATTTGTTGTACTGTAGAGTATCTATACAGGATACTCTATTGTGCCGACAGAGTAAGTATAACACCATCTGATTCCTCATCAGTTGAAATATATCCACTCTAATATGAGACCAGATGTTTGTAGATTTGCATTGAATCTAGAAAATTTAGCAGGAAACAGGTTAAAAACGTATAAACAATTTCTATACCCACTGTAGGTTGAAATAATATGTATTAGACGTACTACATTAAATAAGGTGTACAAATAAAGTTAATTTTACATATTGCATTTTTACTTTTTAGAAGTAGGTACTAGAAAATGTAATATTGGTTACATCACTTATTCTACATTTGTGTTGGATCTTTTAAGAAGAAAAAAACCACATGGATAACACAGAGCATCTCTTTCCTCATACCTCTAAAACTTAGAAACTCACCTGGATTAGTTTGCAGTTACTTTAAGGCCATTGAATTAAGGAATTATGGGAAGAGGTCAGTTTCAAGGATATTGCATAAAGTATGTAGGATATCACGATGAATTATCCTTATTCTACAACATAGTGCCCCAATTCCCAACAAAACACTTTTATATTCCAAGTGAATATAGCTAAATAAGAATAGAAAAATATGGATAGGTGGTCATAATTCAAAAAGGAAGATGGAGAGTGTATAGCTGGCACCAAGTCGGTGAGAAGGGATGTATTCTAGGGGAGCAGATGGTGTATATGTGTGGTTAAGGTAGTTTGGGGTTAGATAATGAATAATTGTGGGATGTCAGAAAAGGATTATCTTCAAATCCATAAAAGTTTCCTATTCCAGTGTCTTACTTTGGGACTTTTTGTTTCTCAGAAACTTTTCTAATTATTATCTTTGTAATGAATGATATACTCAAGTTTCTGAGTCTTCCTCTTATTTAATAGTGATATATTAGATTAATGACTTCCATATTAAAATTTAAAGGTTATCATAACCACCCCATCAGTGTTTATATAAACAATTTATTTAAATTTTTCTATAATTTCAACATCCTGCTTCTCACTCTTCTGTATATATAAATACAGTCTGCTGAGTTCATTTAGTATTTTTCATATGTGCGTGATTTTAAGGCTGATCACTCAGTGCTGGATAGTCAATTAGGAGTCCCCAAACTTGGGAAACACCATTTCTCTCTATCTCTCAGTCATTGTTAGTTGCCAGTGGTTTTTCATTTAGGGGTGGGGCCCCATGAGAGTTCTCAAGGATAGAATGGCATTTTTATCAATTGGATAAAATCTTACCATCTTTCTACATGGAAATATGGACCAAGTAAGAATAAGAAAGAGTGTTAACAACAAGTTTTGGATGCCCTTGTGTCTCATGCTCTCTTCTTTGTTATTTAAGTTCTGATGAAAACTTGCATCTTATTTTGGGCTCTCCCTTTACTCTGTCAATCTTGCTCATCTTCTAGTTGGAAGTCCCTGTAAAGGAGTGAAGGTCTAAGAAGTAGGGCTTGTGAATCCTGAGCAAGTATCTATGCAACCCTTAAGTGTCGGGCATGTGTAGTCCTCTAGGGAGGAGGCACAGTAGAGCAGAAATCACATGGAGATTATTTTCTAAAACTGGCACATGTGGTCTAAAGAAGTTCTTATGGTCAATATACCCCGAAGAAAGACTTGTGCATAGCACTGTCTCCATATCCTAGCAGTCTTGTAAGCACCAAATTACCACGGTTGACCCTTTGTGTTTCCCGAATCACATCAGTCCAGGAGGTATGATGGCAAGCCTATTTGAAATGCACAAAAGGACTTGGTGGTAAATAGAAATTGTCTTCCCTCAGAAGTAGAATGCCAAATTTGTGCAAGTTACATGTAAGGATAATAGAATTTCTCTGTATTATATTTTCTTCCAAGAAGCCAACTGATTTGGATTATGTTTTAAATAAGACAGGTTTGCCATTTTCCTCCCTCTTTCATGTATCTAGTGGGTGAAGGCAGAGGAGAAAGAGCATATCCAATATGTATTTGGTGACAGAAGACCTCCAGTCTGCCTAGGAAAACAGACCAGTAAATGACATTGGTGCAGTTGGTGAGGCATTTTAACAAGAGTTGTCTATAAGATTTCACAGGACTGGCCTCTGTTGGTTCCCTGCTCATGTGTACTATTTCATCCTTTTCTTTTCCAGCCATATGTTCACCCTCTTGGTAGTCTTTGGATGCATACTTCATTTAATGCAGAGACATTTTTCTTATCATTGTATGCCTAAGAGTCTCCCTGACCAAAATCTATATTGCTTGTCCTTCCTGCTTTCTATGATTTACAGATATGTCACTGTGCCTTCTAGTTCTTGCTGTGTTACTCAATATAAACAGGAATAAGTCTCTACCCTATCCAGCATTCTCTTTCCTTTTGTTTCTATATCATTGTCTGACACAATGATAAATCCCCTTCTCCATAAACTCCATCCACTTAGACATTAAAACCCATGTGAAAAAAAAATACTTTGTTGTGTCTACTTGGAAGCAATTCCTGGCACATATTATTCACTCAGTAAATTCTCAATGATTAATTTATTTTTCTCCTCTGGCACGATTCGCATATATATTTATTTAATGAGTGGACGGACTGTGGGAGGGTGAGCATCTTCTCCTGGCCCCTGTGCAAGCTCTTATTTTTCAGTATGTCAATTTTATTCTGAGTTGACTCCACAGTTCTCTTTGGGAATAAAAGACTTAATCAGAATTTCTTGGGAATTTTTGGGCTCTGCCAAAGTAGCATCCACTCACAGATGGAAGTGACCATGAATCATCGGCAATAATGGAAGCATACAATGCTGGAAAACATGGTGGTGCTTGAAAGGCTTGGCTGAAGGAACTGTGAGAGATTTGTGCTCGTCCCAAAGATCTTACCCCATGCTGAGAAGCTCAATTGGTAACATCCATTTTAAGATTAGTACTGTGTGTGTGAGAGAGAGATAGACACAGACAGAGACAGAGAGGGACTGAGAGGCAGAGAGAAGTATACGTATATGCTTTATTACACATGCATGTGACCCAAAGAAGCTATATCAACGAATTCAAAGGTACAAATGTTTAAAAAAACCTTCAGTGTTCTCTGACTTTCCCACAGAACTCATGATTCAAAGGGGAGTGAAACTGGAGATTTTTGGGGACTCTTGTTTTCTTCTAGTTTGATGTTTTCTTTTTAAATTTATTTTTGGTTTTTCTTTTTTGTTGTTGTTATTATTGTTGCTTTTTCCCTAAGACTGGCTAAGCCAAAATAGTGGATAATAACAATAACAGTGAAGGTCTCTGCTTTCATATCAGTAGGTGGCCAAAGACAGCCAGAAAATAAATATAAATTACAAACAGTGATGCAAATGCTGTTATAAATAATAAAATAATTTATGATAAAGGATTAGTAGACAGTGTAAAGCAATTTTAGAGAACTGAGTGGCAGAAACTTGAATCGTGCTTGGCAAAAAGCTAAAGGGCCAGAAAATGAATAGGCCTTAGGAGTTTGTGATTATTGAATTCAAGGAATATAGAAAGAGAAAAGAACAGTGAAGACAAATTAGACTTTCAGCCATGGTGGAAGGTTGTTTTTATCCTGGAACAATAAAAATACACACCAGAGCCTTTTTATCCCGTATGTGGCTATTCTGAATTTAGAAAGATTCTTCTGTCTATTGTGTGGAATATGGATGAGAGCTGTGTATGCCTTCTAGACAAGAAAATAGAGCAGTGTGGATTAGATGGTGGCAATGGAAGTACAAGTGACACAAAGTCTTATGTGGAGCTAGAATCAGTAGAGCTAAGTAAGAATTGACTGTTAGGGGGGCTGGAGAGATGGCTCAGTGGTTAAGAGCACTACCTGCTCTCCTAAGGTCCTGAGTACAATTCCCAGCAACCACATGGTGGCTCACAACCATCTGTAATGAGATCTGGCCACTTCTGGCCTGCAGGCATACATGCAGACAGAATACTGAGAATACTGTATACATAATAAATAAATAAAATCTTTAAAAAATGACCTCGATTAAAAAAAGAGTTGAATGTTAGGTATGAGGAGTGAGTTCTTGCAAATATCGTTATTAGTAAATGGTCTCAGTGGTGGCGATAAGGCAAAAGAGTACTCTCAAATTTAAGAGGCTTAAAACAGAGGAGTTATTCCTCGCTGCCATCCCATGTTCCTTATATGTTGGTTGGTGGCTTTTCTTTGTTTATTGTTTTCTTCACTTTGAGACCTGAGATGATAGGGAAGTCACTGATTGGAGCATTGCCGATTGAATTACAATGTAAAAGAATTTTAGGGGGTATTTATCTTAAAAAATTTATATATATGTTGGTTTGTTTCTAAGTCCATGCATAACCATCATTTTTGCTCAGTGGTCAAGAAAGCCAGAGGAGGGTATCAGACTCCTTGGAACTGCAGTAATAGGTGGTTGTGAGCCACCTAATGTTTCTAGGAACTGAAACCAGCTCCTCTGGAAGAGTAACAAGTGCTCTCACAGTTAAGAATCATCTCTTACAGTAATAGCCATCTCTTCAGCCCCCAGAAGATTTTTTTTGGGGGGGGGGGAAATCATATGTTTGGCCTGATGGTGAATATATCATTTGTGCTCAAAACAAATTAGGCAGAATGAACTGCATGACTTCAGGTACCATAAATTAACCAATAAATGTAATCCTTTCTCTTGCCCCGGAGACAACAGGTGATAACCTACCAAAACAGCTTCACCAGTAACTCCAGAGTGTCTTCCAGGCTTAGCTCACTATATATAAGTAAACATGTTGAAGGGGAGTGGGCTTAGGGGAACTGAACCCTTATTTCTGTTTCAGTCATGTTTATTTTAGCAAACTTGCTTGTTAAGGGAGATGTCAAGGGGGTGCCTGAATATAGGAACCTGAGCATCTGAAGAGATTTATGGCTAGAAATGTAAATTTGAACAGTAATAGCACATATGTTACGTTTGGTTTAAGCGGAATCATAAAGTATTGTTGAGATCAAAATAATAGTTAAAGAGGAGCTCTCAGTCTTTCTCCAGGATGAGCCATTCCAGAGGAGATGCCAGTGCAAGAACTGAGAGCGGTTCTAATAATGGTAGTCAGAGATGCAGAGAATGCTTTAAGCATCATTGAGAAGTAAATCTTACAAGAAAGAGAGTGGTGAAAGGGCTAGGAAATTGAGGTTCAAACATTGGCTCGGGAAAGCTGTCAATCACACCACTAGTGTGGTGTTAAAAAGAAACTTCCATGGCAGGTGGTTTGGTTCCTTGTTTGTTTTTGAGACAGGACCTAGCTCTGTCACCCTGCCTGTTCTGGCTCTCACAGGCATCGGATCTTAGTCGACTGGGTGCTGGGGTTCCAGGTGTGCATCACCACACCAGCTGATCACCAGCAGATTGAGGACAGAATGCCATTTGTGCAGTAGCAAGAAGTATGGGCAGTGTTTGGAAGAGTTGCAATACCCACAGCAGTGCAGTGGTATGACGAGTCTTCCTCTGTCCTGCCAGCTGGCTCCCAACTAATGACACAGAGCCTTCTTATTAATTATGAAAGCTTGACCTATAGGTTAGGCTTGTTTCTAACAAGTTCTTATAACAAATTAACCCATTTCTATTAATCTACAACCTGCCACATGGTTTGTGACTGTTAAATCTCCTCCTACACATTCTACTTCCTCAGCCTCCGGCTGGCAACTCCACCTTTTAGTTCTTCCCAGCATTCTCTCTGCCCCCCAAATCCTACCCAGCTATAGGCCATTTAGCTTTTTTTTTTTATTAAACCAAAGCAAGTGACACATCTTCGCAGTTTGCAAAAAGATTATTCCACAACACAGTGACATCTATGGTCAGAAGGAACCCAGCTCCAAGAAGGTAAGAGGTCAAAAGGTACAAGGATTACATGCCAGAACATCTTATCTTATAAATCAATACATTGCAATAGAAGTATATTGGTTTACTAGTAAGGTATCGAGGTAAAGAATACTCAGATATTAGCTGGAAATATGAATACGAACACACAGATAATTAGAGCTGTTATAATATCAAGGAACCATATGCATGGAACCCACTTAGACCTAGGATGTGGATTGCTTCTAATAAAGTATAGAGTAAAAAGAATGAAGATGCCAAGGATGAGCCTTACACCGCACATGTTAAGAAAATAATGAGAAGACAAATTACTCGAGAAAAGAGAATGAGTTCATTATGTGTCAGGGAATTGAGGAGAATGCCAGCAAGAGGCTTTTCTTCAGGTTCTGTGTTCTTATAAATACGTAGTGTATGTACTGTTCACTCAGCCCAAATTTGCAGCAATTACTGCCGTGGGTTTTAAATACACCGTCTGTATTTAAGTACTGTGGGACGCTTAAGATAATCATTTTGCAAGTCTCACGTCGATGTGGTTGATGCTTTGGTGCTGTTCTAGGTTGTACTGTTTTCTCAGTCTTTAAAAATCTTTTTCCGAATGGTATTGAAATGGTATATATTTCTTTTCTTTTCTTCTTTTGTTTCTTCTTATTCCTCTTTTACAGCCATCATCATGGTCAAAATAACCATCGCCACAAAACTTCAATAAAGTGATTATATCAGTCTAGGTAACACACGCACCTGTAATCCTACAGTTGGTTCACTCCTACCATGTGGGACCTGGAGACTAAATTACCAGTCGTGAGGCTTAGCAGCAGGTGCCCTTACCTAAGAGTCATCTCTCCAACCCATCAATATGCTTAAAATGCTTGCCTCAAAGATGGCTCAGGCTCTTTAACTAAACTCTTTAAGTTCAATTCTAGGGAAACAGTGGAGAAAGGAAATGTCAGGGAAACATAACACACTGAGACCACAGATCCGTTATGTTATTTGGCAGAAATGTCTTTCCATTTAGATTAATTGGCTGCAGAAAGTGCATGTTCGTGAATGGCCTAGGGATGTAAAGAGCGGTGTCTGTGTCACTATTACAGGGAATAAAAACGGCCTCCATCATCCTTGTTGCCAGGAATCATGGGGTCTTATGATACTTATGACACTTCTCCTGCAGGATGGTCCCCTCTCTCCTCTTCCTCGCCCCTTTGCTGCCCTCTTCTTTCCATTCTCCAATCCCCCCTTTCTTTCTCCCCTCTCCTCCATCTCTTACCCTTACTAGCTTTTCTAGAACTGACTTGTTATCTATCCATTTACCTACCAGACTCAGACCCCTTTCTTGTCACATCTTTCAAGTGGCCTTTGTCCCTAAAGGATGTGGACACCTCTTCCTTCTTGCTAGTCTCTGTTCAACTGTTTACCATTTCTTCCTGAACCAAACCATGTTCTCTTAATTTGTATCCTAGCTCTTCCCGTTTGCACTACTCCAATGATCCCCGTTCCTGTCCTTTCCCATTCCTCCCCTTCTCCCAGGCTATCCAGTCTGCTTATGAATGTTACTCAACACAACCACGTGTGAAATAGTGCGTGTGATACGTTGAAGTACAGAGACACTGAAGTTCAACTTAGAAAAGAGTTAAGCAACTATACTTTACTAATCAGTGTGAGGCTTGATCCAGACTCCTGCCCTCTAGGGTTGAGTTGATCATTTCTATAGCTAGAAATGTTTGTATCTTAGATAGTGGTTTTTTTTTTTTTGCTAGCACCACTGTCTATTTGTACCTACCTGTTTGCTATCTCCACTACACTGTAAACTGCATGAAGCCAGGAATTATTTTATAATTACGGAGCTTAGCATTTCCTAAGCTTTCCCCTGCCCTTAACTTAGTAAACAAATACAATGTGTCAGCAGGAAGCGAATACCAAAAATGAATGAGAAAGATGTTGGATATGGAATCAAATGGGCATGGCAAGGGATCGAATGTGGATGAAAGAACAGGGGGTGGTGAATACAGCTACAAATATTCGAACTTGAGTGACCATGGCAAGAAACAGGAAGTCAGGAGGATTGATGGTTGTCCTTCTCGATGAGTTGGTTTTGAGGTCCTTCAGATTGATTTTAATTGGGGGTAGATGGGGTGTGTACTTCTGAAGTGGTGTGAAGTATGAAACAAAGAGGCGCGAAGTGTCTGAAGGAAGGTGTGTACCCCTAAAGGGAATAGGGCAACTTTCAATCACGAATGATGTTGAGTAACACCTAATCAAGTTCAGAGTCCCAAATTTCTCCAAGGATCTTCCCTGGAATGTTCGCCGGGCTAAACCTGAAGGGCCACTGTGTTCTCTGTTGGAATGACACCTCACATTAGGGACGCAAGGATTTGGTTTCCACGTAAAGATGCATGAATGGATGAAATTAGCAATGGAAGACAGTGGCAAAGTGGAAAGATAGCCTTCATCAGATGCTTGGGGAAGCCCAGTTTAGGGATTGGGAAAGGAAGAGGAGGACTGAAGCAGAAAATTAGTCATCAAGAGCTCCTTGGAAAGTGTGCAGTGATTAAACCCAAGCATGGAGTGAGGTTTCAAGGAGGGAGTGCTATGGGCAAAACAGGAGCTTTTATGGCGTTAGTATTGCTGTTACAGAACTGTTTACTCACGAGTTAAACATTACTCTTTTCTTGGAGAGCAACTAAATTCATGGCTTTTGAATACTGCAGAGACAATGTGGTAAGGATCCTTTCCTCTGTCATCCGTAGAATAAAATTCTTTTATTAGGTTCCAGTGGAACAGTATACTTTAGCCACACAGTCAAGTTGAAGCCAGTGATAGAAGCCAGAGAGATAAAAGAGAAGTGTTTTGACTTACCCATCGTCTCATTCCATTCTTGCCTTTCATTATTTGGAATCAAAACAAGCAATTGGGTTTTTTATAGAATGGCAAGCTGAAGCCTTCTCCTTTCTTTTACCTGTGTTCCAGAAATGCTCTTGCTGAATTTTCTCTTGGTTTTTTTTTTTTTTTTCAATTTTCTACCCACAAGTTGAATAATAGTGAAGAGAGTCCTTTAAGGGTGCAACAATCTTTCAGGAGCACCGGGCCATGCTGATAGTATTTTTCTCTTAGAAAGCCCATCAAAAAGCAGGGACAGAGGAGAGCATTTTTCTTAGCTGTCCTCAATTCTAGGGTTGTGGCACACACAAGTGATACCTAATGGTCAGGAGAGCTGCATCATTATAGTAGGATGGAACTTGAAGATACTATTTCCTCTTGGATGTAAGAAACTTCAGACAACAGTATGGCCAATAAATGTCCCAGTAGAAGTAAGGAACACCATGACCCTAGAGGTTTAGCCCTGTGAAAGGTTTAGGGAAGATGCTTGGAGAAAGTTGGGACACTGAACTTCATTAAGAGTTACTCAGCTTTTTACACAGGTAGAAACATGTCCTCTTCCCTTTAGGTGCACACACCTCCTTAGAAGCCATAAATGACATTTTCAATAGTGTCTATTTCCATGTCTGTCTAAAATAAACTCTTAAAACTCAAGGTAGAGTAGGTTTTCATAATTGTTTGTTATTCTCTGGACATTTCCCTGTTCTCTTAACTTTCTTTTGTGCCAATTAGATAGTACCAGGATTTCTAGCTGGTGACTAGGACTTCAAAGTCATGCATTAAATGGAGTGATACCAAGTCAAGTTTGCATCAACCTAGGTATTGTAGTGAGGTTTTGTTTGAGATTGTAGTTAGTTGTTTTTTTTAACTCTTTGGGGGTCCACCACCCAGCTCCCAAATAATCATACTGAGACTTATTCTTTCCTATGAATGCCCAGCCATAGCTAGTCTTATTTCTAGCCAGCTTTTCTTAAATGATGCCATATACCTTTGCCTCCAGGCTTTTACCTCTCTTTTTGTCTATCTTTTCTTTCTTCCTTATTTCATGTCTGACTGTGTGGCTTGGCGGCTTCCCCCAGCATTCTCCTCTCCTCCTTTTCTCACTTCTCTTTCTTCTCTTTTTCTTCTTCTTTTTATTCTCTCTCTCCTAGCCCTCTATTGCTTAGCTCTTGGCCATTCAGCTTTTTATTAAACCATTAGGTGATTTACACAGGCAAAGTAACACAGCTTCAGAGGTAGACAAATGCAGCATAAAAGAATGCAACATATCTTTGCATCATTAAGCAAGTGTTCCACAGTATAAACAAATGTAGCACACCTTCAACTAATATTTTACAATAGAGATCATAGAAAGCCCAGTTTGGAGAATTTCCCTCAGAAACCATGAAAGCAAGTGTTTGAAGAAAGCATGTTTTCAGACTTCTTTTTTTTTTATAAAAGTTTATTAATTTATAAAAGTTTCCATTTCCGTCCCTCCTCCCAACACCTTCCCACTCCCCCCACTCCCTCTCCTCCTCCCTCTCAATCCCTAAGAACAGTCAGGGTTATCTGCCCTGTGGGAAGTTCAAGTTCCTCCCCCCTCCCTCCAGGTCCAGGAAGGTGAGCATCCAAACAGACTGGATCCCAAAAATCCAGTATATGCAGAGGAAACAAGTCTCAGTGTCATTGTCAATGGCTTTTCAGAAAGACCCCATGCCAGCCACATTCAGAGAATCCGGCCACATTCAGAGAATCTGGTTGGATCACGTGCTTGTTCAGTTCCAGTCCAATTGGCCTTGGTGAACTCTCATTAGATCAGTCTCCTTGTATCAGTGGGTGATCACACTCCTCACGGTCCTGCCTTTCTTGTTCATGTTCTCCCTCCTTCTGCTCCTCATTTAGACCTTGTGGGCTCAGTCCAGTGCTCCAATGTGGTTCTTTGTCTCAATCTCCATCCATCAACGGGTGAAGGTTCCCTCTGGTCTTGCCTTCTTTGCTCACGTTCTCTTTCCTTCTGCTTCTTGTTTGGACCAAGGGAGTTAAGTCCAATGTTCCAATGTGGGTCTCTGTCTCTATCTCCATCCATCGCCAGATGAAGGTTCTAAGACTTCTATCCAGAGTAACTGGAATGCAAAAAGCCAGCCTCAGGGCCCAAGGCCCTTCAGAGTACACTACACTAGGCTTTTCTTTAGGTCCACCCAGTGACGTTCCCAAATTACAACATGGAGACTTATTGTTAGTTATGAATGCTTGGCTTAGCTTAGGTTAATTTCTGGCTGGCTCCTTTCACTTAAATTAACCCATTTCTCTTTATCTTTCATTTGCCTTGGGACTTTTTCACTTTTATTTCCTTCTGTATATCTTACTTTCACTGCTTCTCGTGGCTGACTGACTGGCCACTGCCTGGTTTCTGGCCCCAGGCCTGTCACCCTTTCTCCCCATTCTCTTCATCTCTCTCATTCCAGATTTCTCCTCCTGCCTATTCTCTCTGCCTGCCAGCATTGCCTCTCTGTCTTCTGCCTAGCTATTGGCCATTCAGCTCTTTATCCCACCAATCAGGTGCCTCAGGCGTTCAAAGAGACACAAATGCAACTCATCTTTACATAATTAAACACACATTCTTATATCACTAAGCCAATGCAGCATAAACAAATGCAACACACCTCTACAAAGTTAAAATCATATTCAGCATCATAAACAAATATAATCCATCTTTGCTAGGTTAAAATAATATCCCAGAATAGTGCATTACATGTGTCCGGTCAATTAAGAGTCTTGTGAGTTTGAACAGGCTCCGGGAACTTGCAAAACCTGTTTTCTCTCATGTAAAATGATACGGTTGTGGTGAGGGAGGGAATTTTAAACATAAAAAAGGTAATGAAATTCTAGGCCCCAACTAAGCCTGCTCATCAGGGTCAGATGCAGAAGTGGGTTCGCACACGAGCGTTAGTGCAAGAGAGTAGCACAGCGGCCACAGAACCTTCAACAACTCAACAAGTCATGCAAGCTCTGCCCGTCAATTTTCCCACTCTCCCCTACACTCCCCTCTTACCATGGATCCTACTGACTTCGGATAGCTTTCTTTTACTTGCGTGTTTCTTTTATAATGCCGAGTACGCAGTAGCTCTGTTAGCTTTTAGAAGTTTCTTTCTTCACCTTTGATATTGTCCTTTGTGTGCTTGTTCTGTTTCTCCGTCCGAATTCTGGCCGTGCATCCTCAGAGCTCAGTTCTGTGTTTAGGACTGTGATCTGCCTCAGCCCACTAATCAATTGGCCGCCTGGTTTGCATTGTCTTTGTGAGCTTCTCCCCCAGACACACGCATTATCCCCAGGTAAGGATTTCTCGACCGCACTTTTTATACGTTTGGTCCCTTCTTTTGTCATGTCATGGTTGCTTTTCCAATGCTTTTCTGCCTCCTTTTCTACCTGCTTACTCTTAACTCATTTCCATGGTCATCACTAGGTTAGTCTTTCCCTTTATGTCAAGCAAACCTCTCCACTGTCCCACCTGAGTGGCTTCCTAGTGCCTTTAGGATTGGTTAGACTTTTGTAGCTGGCTGTCAGAGGCATTCTGAGGACCTGGGCAGTTTCTTGTCTGCCATAATTCCCACCAAACCCCAGTTGAAGCTGCTGAGACTTCTCTTTTGGCTCCTTCTCCTATTGTTATTTCTCTTGCTCTCCTCTTTCACCTCGTCAATGCCGCTTAGCACAGCCTCCTGGTTGGATACACTGGAAAGTACTCTGTGGCTGTTCACACACCGTGAATTTGGAGCCTTAGCCATACTTTGAGGGTGCAAATCCCCTTAAAAATACTTTCTATTCAGATAGCTAATTTGAAGTTTTCTGACACTGCCACTTGTGACTGAAGTTTTCTTGCTGTGTGCTTTTTATTATTTTGTTCCTGAGACTTCGACACTGAAGAGAAAGCTGGACAAATGCATCTATTTGTCTCTCAGAGCACTTGACTTTTCCCTGCAGGAAACACCGACGACTGTTCTTTCCATGCTCCCCAGTTCCTAGCGGGTGCTTGTGTGTGCTAGTGGCTCACTAAGTGGCTCCTGAGCAAGCGATGGTGCATATCTGTCTGCTACAGAATAGCCTGAGTTCTTCTTGGAAAAGGTTCTGTCAATTCTATGAGATAATCTACAGTATGATGAAGTTTACATAATTAATGCACGTTTTAAAAATTTTTGGCAGTCCTTGTGATTATTGCTTTGGCATGTGAACTTCAGTTATGATATGGTATGAAAGTTGGGCAGCTTTTGTGGACTACATGAGATTATAATTCACAAACTTGAGGAGCCCAAACCAGGCAGCTATACTTTCATGATGATTTCCATTTCAAAGATTAGTTGTGACCAAAGAGTGAATTTCTGCGATTAATAGGCCTAGAAAGAATTTTTAATTCTAACTTAGTTTTTTTTTTCTATCTGCCTGAGCAGTTCATGGACAGCAAACACCAAAGGAAACAGGCCATGCTCTGGGGCTTTATTCTAAATCCAACCCTAGCAGGGGTAGGGAAAGAACAGATAAAGAATACATTAATCTCGTATATATTTTCTATAACAAACCACCACAGTCTGGAGTGCTTCAAATCCAGAAACGTATTATTTCTATCACACTTTTGAAGTCCAAAGTCAGGTTCACTGTGTTGAAATCAAAGATGCCAGCAAAACTGCTCTATCTTAGAGTTCAAATCAGTCCTTCGCGTCATCCAGGTGCCGGTACCTGCCAACATTCCTTGGCTCCTGACTGCATTTCTTCACTCTGTATCGCTATCTTCAGATTTTCTGCTCTCTCCATATGTTGAATCTACCATCGCCTCCCTCCTAAAAGGATACCGGTGATGTCATTAGGGCCCATCTGGAGAATACAGGATCACATCTACAAAGACTTTATTTTTTCCCAAAGAAGAGACTATTTACAGGCTTCAGAGCTCAGTGCTTAGAATCTGACATCCTTGAAGACCATTATTCAGACTCCTTCAAAGGCGGGTGTCTTTCCCCTTTACAGACGTCAAGTGTTTGATCTCCTAGGGATTTTTTTTTACAAACATACCCCATAAGTAAACAATGTGATGGCCCATTTGAAAGAAGCCAGAGGCTCCCGTCATCAAGGTCTGATTTAGGTCACCCAAATGCCCCTGAACAGATGTGTGTGGCAGCATTCCCAGCTCTCATTATGAAAACGAACCATTAATTATACTGACTGAGGAGCTGGTGAGTAACAGGAAGAGCCCTTCTGAGTTTTGGACAAGGACTCCGCGGCAGCCAGTTCCTATTAGCTGGCGGCTGTGAGTGGACGGCGGTCCAGGTCTGTGCGAACAGGTGTGCTCAGCTGGCCTGGTTCTCACTCTTCTGTGTCCGGCAGTAGCCCTGGCCATCTGTTCCATGGAAAAGTCACAAAGGATGTAGGTGGGCTCTGACAGGGGAGTTGAGGTGACATCAGGAGAGTTGAATGGGCTTGGGTAGGCCACCATGCAAGGTCAGAGCAGGGACTTCATCTTTTTTTATTTTAATTACTTTTTTATTTGAAGTTGGGATGCAGGCACTTCTGTCTTCTCTATCACCTCCCCCACTGTCTGTCTTACAACCCATGAAGCGGATGGGTCCAGTGGAGACCCCCCTTGGCACCTTCATGTGATTCATTCAGAGCAACTTGACCGTAACATGTCAACTTTGGTGTGGTAAGGAGAGAGTAACTTTTCAAGCAGCTCCTTGTTTTAAGTCCCATTCTCTGAGGGAAGGGGGAATCTTAAAGAAACCTCGGGGGTGGGGGGAGAATCTTAAAGAAGCCTCAATTTGCCTTCTGTTGTGGGATACTAGGTCAGTAACAGACTGTGAAGCCAGACTCACCTTCTTTTCCATTCTGATTCCATGACCCAATCCTGACATTATCCTAAGAATACAAGCAACATTTGCAATTCCTGCATTTTCTTTCCCTGTTAAAATGAAGGTGACTGTTACGGGCTTTTGCAGGGCGCCGGGAGCTAGTCTGTGCATGCTGCCTAAACAGCTGTAATCCCTTACAGCAGCCTTTTAGCTGAGTGTGCAATGTCCCACTTCCAAGTTGAAGACATGGAGCTACCAACATTTAACGAGCGCACACATTACACAGTTAGAAAAGTGAGCCTAGATAGTTTGATCTTAGAATATGTGCTATTAACTATATTTTACATGCTTTTAAATTGTGATGATCAAATATCATGACCCTATGCACTTACACCAGATAATTCTGAAAAGTTCTAAGTTATACTTACATTCCAGTGAGTTTTAAGAGTGTCCCCATTTGCTGTCAACCTTATTGTGCTTTCTTGGCTTACTTCTGTTTCCCGCGTTGTATGTAAAGCACTAACAACTGCTCAGAGGAAGTCCTCTGTTCAGGTTAACTACTCACCACCCTGCCCCACCAAGACCCACCCCACACCCAGGACCCTGGATAGAGCTAGCCCCTTAATTCAGGCTCCACAAGTATACTTCCCACTCTTGTAACAGGCATTACTTATTGATCTTAGCAGAAGTCTTTCCTTCTTAATTTCCTAGGCAGCCACTCTTAATTACTCAAATTTGACATGTGAAATTAATTACTTGCTGTTCCTAGTTGCATTGACTCTAAGAACCCAAGCTCCGAGGGTAAGTAAAAATCTGAATTTAAACTGAGCTATGGCTTCTCTGTTGGTATTAAAAACTAATACTGGGTTTTGACAGTGATAATAAATTTTGAACCTCTTTAGGTATCCTAGCCTTTTGAGAAATAGTTCCTCAAGTATTCCTATTTAACTCTTTGTCTACTATTTCTACCTGTTTTATATAACTGTAAAGATTTTTAATTTAACCAGTGATACCCTGTCTTAAATTGCTATTGAAATACTGTAGAGGTTGTTTGATAAATAAAGCAGAGGAGGGAGTCACTGCAGGAATTATAGCAGACACCTGAGAGCCAAGGCTTAGAATGTGTAGCTGGTGGTGAAATTCATTTTAGGTAGGTTGCACAAAGCATAGGGGACATCTAGTGGTTATCAACTTCTCTGCAGATTTATAAGAAGTGATATAAAGTCATTCACAGGTGAGTTCAGGCTAAGATCATCACCTTGTTTTTTTTTTTTTTTCTTTCTTTCTGAAAGAACATGAAGTTGTGTGGGGATGGAGATTGGAAGTATCTAGGATGAGTTGGGACAAAGTAAAATATAATAAAAAAACTATTACATGAAAAATTAAATTACAAAATTTGAAAACAGTTGCCACCTTGTAAGGAAACTCCTAGCAAGGGTGGTGGTGCTGTCAGATGCCTCTTTAGTATGTTAGTGAAGAGTCAGGACCTGCTATTCTCTGTCATTCTTGCCAACTGGGCCCAACTCATACACTGTCTTCTGCACCAGATTGGAGATTACTCTGTTACCAGCTACCTGCCAGCATGTTGAATTTTCCCACCACCTTTCCCATATCTTTTACTGATTATAGAGGTGCCTTTTTGGACCCCTTTGAAAAAACATCTGATTAGGATGTTCCTTAGGCTAGAAGCAGAACTGTTCAGCCGACCAGATAAGAAATAGCTTGTAATTGCTTTTGACAGGCAGACCCACTCTGGATGTTGCTCAGTCACAGAGAACCCCAAAGCTTTGGGCTACATATTTAGACATAGGTCTCATACGATAAAGGGATGTATTGTTTGAACGCATCTTCTTAGCCCCTAAGAGTATTATTGGAATGTCCTCCATAGACCAACCCCTCTTTGCAAAACCAGTCACTATCCATGGTGTTGAACCAGCTACTTCTTCTTCAGCACTGCTTAGACTACTTGCCTGCCTGGTATGCTACTGTTGTTTTTGATCAACCATGCTAGACTCCTTGAGGACTCTGCTTCATTAAATATGTAATAGAATTTTATACCCTCCCGCATTTAGACCTTTCATCTAACCTCTCTCTCCAAACTCTGCTTGCCATGTCTATTGTCATCTACCTCTTTTCACGTTAGCTGCTGACAGTCAGCACTTGGGAGTTATGGCCGAAAGCTTCATTTCCGGGATTGATTTCTGGTCTCTGGCTTTGGATACAGACGGGGCCAGCTCTGGGGCAACATTTCAAGCCATCTATGTGCAGATGACAAGTGCAAGGTTCATTGTCATAGAAGGAGTTTATAGTGGCCCTTTAGCATGCTCCAGAGCGGAAGGCAGAGTTAGCGGTGAACTTTGGCAGCAAATCTCTTAGAAGATCTTGATGGAATCTATGACTGAGTTGTGTACTTCTTCCATGAGTGTTCTGCCAAGGCACATAAACCAGTGACAACGGCCACTCTAAAGCACAGACACTTTATAAGCAGTCTTAGAGCACATTTATTCAGCATGCACACTGGGGAAAATTCCACGAAATGGTTAGTGGTCCCATCAAATGCCTTTTACCTGCCGGCAGTCCTTTAATTCTCCACCATCTCATCACATATTGTCAGGCAGAGTAAACCTAGAGGTTTCCTTCTTGATTATGGTGAGCACTATCTCAGAAGTGTTAGCAAGCAGTCCTATGATCTTACTTGTTGCTCTTTACTCTCCATTTGCCTCTTCTTTATCGTTCATATTTGTATTTTCTGTCAAGTACTTGGAGACATAGAAAGGAAAATTGTGGTTTATGCTGCTTGTGAAGACGCCCACTTACCAGAGGAGACAGACAATAGTAGTTATAAGATGGAGCTGTGGGGGTGCTGAGCAGGGAGCTGGGGTGTCAGTGGCCATGACTTGAGTAGGGACACTGGAAAGTTCCCAAGGAGAGATTACTCATATGTCAATATTAATTATCCAGGAAAATGAAGTAAGAACCATCTCTGGGATAATGATCTGGGGGAAATGTATAATTCAGTGAGATGACAACCAAGTGGGAACCAGAGAGGCAGGGTCTTCTACATAAGGGTAAAAACGATCATCGTTCAATTTTGAAATTGGTGAAGAGCATTGAAAAGGTTTTTTTTTTCTTTTAAAGAAAATGGTGTGGTGATTACAGCCATTTCTAGACGTTGGAATAAAAATAACATAGCATATCCCTTGTAATTCCGGAAGCCACCGTTTCAACTTTGTCAGCTTTCTAATCAAACTGCAAAAGGCTTCCTTTATGCTCTAATAGGTCCCTCTTTTGTCATCAGTTGCATAATTGAACTATTTTTAGAGCCTTTGAAAATCAGGAACCACCTACTTATCTGATTTTAGTTTCTCTGCTCCGTGACATGAAACTTCTGCTCCAGTCAGACCTGTGCCCTCGTCGAATATTCTAAGGCAGGAGGGAACGTAGGCGTTCACTGGGGATGTCTGCTTGGCACACAGGAGCAGACAAGGCATGAGAGTGGATGTGGACCTGACTCTACTGTGTACCAGGGATCTTACTAATTCTTGGGGATGCTTTGATGGTCACATCAGGAATGCACTATTTCTGCTTATAAATCTCACAGTATGAGGATCTGAAGAGTGTCATTCCTGGAAAGTACAGGGGAGTTCCAATTCGTGTCCAGTTTCTAATCATACATGCCCTTGGGTGTCAATCAGAGAGACAGATATCTTCACCTGAAGCATCCCTGGCCTGTTGGTGATGGTTGTTCTTGTGCTCCCCTGCAGCCTCCATGGTCAAGAGCTAAAGGTCTAATGGTTTCTTAAAACCTTTAAGTGGGTTGTTTTCTTTGTAGCATTTTAATATAGGAGCATAATTTTATTGTGTTGGGTTTTGTGTTCATTGATAAAGGTAGAGAATAATTCCTCTTAATTTCAGGAGCATTTCTTTGAGAAGAGTTCCGAGGCTTGCCCTGGGTTGAATGGGAAACACAGAGTAGAATGCAATGCCATCAGTTAATGAGGAATACCATCCTTATCTTGGAGAGTAGAGAAACATCTTTGCTGACATGGATCAAAGAGACGGGAGGGTTTGCTGTGCCCATGTGACTCTGTCAGGCAAATAAATCTGTAAGCCTAAATGCAACTGGAATACATGTACCAATCTGCAGAGTGAGGCGCTTGGCTGACGTTGTCGTTCTTTGGTTCATGAGGGTAGATCCATAAGACCTGGTCCACAGTTCTCTCCCCCACCTCCCACCCCCAGCCTCTATCTTTCTGTGCATGCAGGCCCACATGACTGGGAAGTTTTATTCAGAATCACTTAGGTATTAGCACTTTGCTACTCAACATCAGCTTGTCTGTTACTGCAATTTCCCCTATGTCCCTTTTATCTTTTCCACCCACACTATCACAGATGATGCCATAGATCAGAGGAACTGGCCTGGTGGGCCCTCCTGGGACTCAGCTTGGAGATGTATTTCATTTGATCTTAGCCTACTAGATCACACAGCATTTAAAATAAGTTTAATTACTTGTCAATGCTATTCTTTTGACTTCAAGTTTAGCTCGAATCTTTTTGACCTTTTGCTTTGAACTCTGAAACTGAGTTTTCTTTTTCCTGGCTCCTGCCTTGAAGGCCTAAAACTCAGTTTTCACTTCCCGTTTATGTTTTTTGTGTATTTATTTATTTATTTATTCATTTAATCTTTGGCAGATCCTGACCAATGGTATCAAAATCTAAAGCTTGTATGTAGCAGAAGCTAACATATGTAGCAGTTGAGATTTGGAGCCCCAGGTTGGATGGCAGCTGCTTCTCACCAGGCAGAGTGAGTTTATTGAGCCCTCTTAGCAAGACCATAGCTGCAGATGTGGTCCTGGCCATGCCAACCATTAGGTTCTTCTGACTTTGGAAGCTAAGAGGACCATCTGTTGCCACATTTGTGCTTGGACTTTGCTGTTAGAGTTCGGTCAGTTGGTATAATGTGAGGGAAAATGATGTTAATGATGATCAGGCTTAAATCTGGGTGAGCAAGAGAGAGAGAGAAAAGGAGTAGCCACTGTGTGTGTATACTATGATACATAATAAATAAATATCATGTCAAATAATTAATATACACAATTCACTTTATACATAAATATTTAATTGGGGCGTTTGTTAAATCAAGTGTATCATTAGCTCTACTGCCTTGGGGAATGACAATACATTTAAGACTTATCCTGGGACAAATGTCTTTCTTTTCTAATGACTCCATGCCAAGATATAGACTGTCTATTGATAATTTATAATGTTTCACAGAAAATAAATTTACTGAGTGCTCCCTAAGAAGCAGGAACTATGTCAAGTCATTTCCTATAGAGTAAAGTTTTCTCACGTATATTTTACACTCCTTTAAGGAGGGACTTGCCATCTACATTATCCTTTGTCTCTGAGTCAACTTAAGTACTTTATTTAATGCCACAGAGCTGGTATAGAGAGATCAGGCTTAAACATTACCAAAGAGTACTCCTTAGTCCATGATCTTAACAATGGCCCCCTACTGTCACTTGAGTCTAGTGTCTCCTTTAATAAAGGTATGAGGATTTAATACATCAATACAGTTAAAGCTAGTTCAGACTCTAAAAGGTATAACCTATATTTTTGTTATTTACATTTCGCTCATAAGGTATTTGAGATTTATTGAGAAGATCAGACTGAAATTATTTCATAGTAACAAAGCTAATTGTTTTAAGTGACAGATGAGGGAAAGGTTGTTCAGTGGAAGGAGAAATCACAACTGACCAGAATCATCAGTTGCCTGGGGCACAGAAGACAAAGGGGCAGAGATAGTAGGCTGTGTAATTCGGTAGAGACCCCAGAACCCAGATTCTTTTGCAGTTCTTCTTAGGTATTTATTGCTTTTTTTCACCCCAAGAAGTGCCCCATAATAATGAGATTAGTCCAAAATTTTTCTCTAAAAGCCATGACATTCTGGAAGATAGAGACCAAAATCTCATTTCATTATTGTCTATTCTCCAAGGGCTAAATTGGGGTGGGAGATAAACTCTCTTCGTTTTAGTTTCTTAGAGGAGCCATGTGCAGAAATAAAGTAGAAACACTGTATTGAAACGTGTAGCTAACATTGCTCTGCTAAGGTACCCTGATAACTGGCTTCTCCAACACCAATATTTTGTACTTCTTAATGCTTCGGAGAGAGTTTTTAGTGGCCTCACTTTCTAATACCCCCCAAAGACCTGGATCAATGCAGTGGAGTTCAGTGGTCAAATCATATACATACCTGTAAATGATTTGATCTTAAAGATTATTAGGTGAATTTACTGAAATTGTCCCATATGTGAACCCAAAGATGATTAAAGATGCTTGACAATCAAGATAAAAGTAAGGCCAAGTGTTTGGTCCTCCTAGTATTTGACAGTATAAATAGTTCCTAGTACCTTCTGGGCATGCTTTCCTTCATTCCTTCCAGTTTCCTTGTTGGAGGATTGAGGATGCAGAATTTACTACAGATCTTATGTAAATCTGTCCACAAGGAGTTAAATATGGCCGAAGATGAGGTAGAAGGGGAGAGGAAACTACTTCTATGAGGGGGAGCTTTTGATGAGTTTTTAAGGATCTGCCTTACAACTCAGTCATCAGAAAAGAGTCTTAAATGTTAAAATTCAGCATGTGCAGGCCGACTTCCTACCCATGTAAGGGCATGAGGCAGTGGGGGCAAAATGCTTCATCACTTACTGGCAACAAAAGGATTCTAATTTGTCAACTGTAGGAATCCACATAGGTGGAAATGTGTGGGATGACTTTAAATGAAGGTCCTGGGGAAGTGTAACATGAGGGGCTGGCTTGTTGGGGTATCTGTCCCGCCTGGTACCCCACAACCGGCAATTCCCAAAAAAAATAACAGAGTCTACATTAGGTTATAAACTGATTGGCCCATTAGTTCAGGCTTCTTGTTAATTCTTGTAGTTTATATTAACCCATTATTCTTATCTATGATAGCCATATGGCTTGGTACCTTTTTCAGCTGTCAGCTCACATGTTGCTTCTTCGGTGGTCTGGGCAGGAATGGCAGAGGAAGCTTCCTGCTTCCCAGTATATTCCTGTTCTCATCGCCCCACCTCTACTTCCTGTCTGGTTGACCCACCTATACTTCTTGCCTGGCCAATCATCATTTTATTAAAATACATGATTGACAGAGTACAGACAATTCTCCCGCACCAGGGAAGGGGTATTATTTACACACCTTGGAGAAGAGAAAGAAAGCTGCAATTCAAGGGATCGGAGGAATAAAGATAGTCTTACTAATGTATGATCCATATAGAAGTTTCCAAGGGGACCCTGATAGGCAGGTATAAAAGCCTGCTTGAGAGGGATGAATTCTCATAGGTCCAAAGAGCTTTGGGAAACAAGATAAATTTTATATACTGTTGAGGGATTTCTGCTTTATGCATAGACATAACCTTATAAAGAGCCTAAAAATAACCATTCCTGGAGCTCACCCTTGCCCTGGTGCAATAGGAGAGTTAGAGGGTCAAGTCCTGACTATGGCCCTCTTGACTTTATGACTTTGGTCTGGTAGCTATCTTCCTCAGCACCTGTCAATGATATTAGTCTATTATCAATGTTTTTTAACCGTTTACTGTCGATGATATATAACAGTGTGTACTAGTGTTTTCCCAAGAGCCTGACACACTGTAAGTCCTCCATGGGTGAGTGTGTCTATACTCCTCTGTGTCGTGATCATAGAGGAAAACAAATACATTTGTTCAAAACCAATTTGTTTTAACCCCGAGCTTCTATTCTTAGTTCTTTCCCCAGCTGGTCTCCTAAACATGAATTATAAGTACCAACAATAGTCTTTACAAATCCATGGGTAGGATAGTTAAGATCAACTTGTCATTCTTACACCCTGCCTCTCAGGCTATGTGACATCTTCCCCCACGGGGCACCATGTCTACTTTGTTTTTAATTGCTTCTTGCCAGGGCAGCTTGTCAACGAAGGCTGCTTCCTGTCACTTGATGCCACTTGTTTTGTCGAGTTCAGTTCATCAGCTGGAGCACTGATTTTTTTCAGAGAACATTGTACCAATGTTAATTCACCTTGGGCAAAGGTCTGGCCGGGCTTCCTCTTTCATGCCCCACTGCACACACCCAAGGCATCAGTATTTTTCTGCCAGGCTGCTGCATGGTTCTGCTTAGAGTATGTGTAGGAGGGAAAGAGACAATGACAGCAGTAGAGCTAGACATTTGAGGGTCTCAGGACTGCAAGACAATTGCCCTCTTATCTGTTTCTTCTTAGTAGTAACTATTCTACAAAATTTCACTTTGGAGCCACTTGTTCACAGTAGAGTTCCAGTATTGCTAGAGATCAAGATGTAGTACTGTTTTTCCCCTAGATTTTTGAGACAGTTGAGAAGTAGCTGTGTTCTACTACGTATAGCATTTAATTTCTTTTTGCTCTTAACCTGGAATAGCAAAGTGATCATTGTGAAGATGTGGATTGAGGAGATAAATAAAATTGAGATTTACGAAACTCAAATCCAAAAGAATCAAAGACCTCAACATAAATCTAGTCACACTGAACCTCGTAGAAGAGAAAGTGGGAAGTAGCCTTCAATGCATGGGCACAGGATACCACTTCCTAATATAACATCAGTAGTACAGACACTGGTAGAAACAATAATTAAATGGAACCTCTTGAAACAGAGAAGCTCCTGTAAGACAAGGACACAGCCAATAAGACAAAATGGCAGTCAGCTGAATGAGAAAATACCTTCACCAACTCCACATTGGATAGAGGACTGATAGTCAAATTATATAAAGAACTCAGGAAACTAGACATCAAAATACCAAATAATCCAATTAAAAATGGGATACAAATCTAAACAGAGAATTCTTACTAGAAGAATCTCAAATGACCAAAAGACACTTAAGGAATTGCTCAATATCTTAGCCATCAGGGAAATGCAAATCGAAACGACTCTGAGATACCATCTTACACCAGTCAGAATAGCTAAGTTTAATAAAACTGATGATAGCATATGCTGAAGAGGATGTGGAGTAACGGGAACACTGCTCCATTGCTGGTGGGAATGAAAACTTGTGCAACCACTTTAGAAATCAGTGTGGTGGTTTCTCAGGAAATTGGAAATCAATCTACCTCAAGCTTTAGCAATACCACTCTTGGGCATTTACCCAAAGGATGCTCACTCTTATCATAGCGACATTTCATTAACTATGTTCACAGCAACATTATTCATGATAGTCAGAACCTGGAAACAACCTAGATGCTCCTCAACTGAATAATGGGCAAAGAAAAGAAAATGTGGTGCATTTACACAATGGAGTACTACTCAACGGTGAAAAAAAAAACAATGATATCTTGAAATTTGCAGGTGAAAGGATTGAACTAGAAAAAAAACCATATTGAGTGAGGTAACCCAGACCCAGAAAGACAAACATGGTATGTTCTCACTCATAAGTGGATATTAGACATAGAGCAAAGCATAATCAGTCTATAGTCCATGACCACAGAGAAGCTAGATAACAAGGAGAACCATAAGGGAGATGGATTCCCTGTGAAGTGGAAATAGACAAGATCTCCTGGAAAAAAATAGGAGCATGTGGGGTAGGGGAGGATGAAGGGTAGAAGGGGATGGGGAGGAGAGAAGGGAAGGGGAAAGAGAACATGAGGGAAATGGGGTGGCTGAGATGGGGGAATGACAGAGAGGGAGAGCAAGGAAAGAGATATCTTGATTGAGGGAACCATTATGGGGCTAGCCAGAAACCTGGCACTAGGGAAATTCCCAGAAAACCACAAGGATGACCTTGAAGCTGTTCTGAACTAATGAGAACTCACTGACTCTGGATTGACAGTAGTGGAACTTACATAGCTCCAAACTAGGCCCTCTGAATGTGGGTGACATTTGTGTGACTCAGGCAGTCTCTGTGGGGCCACTGGCATTGGGACCAGGATTTATCCCTAGTGCTTAAACTGGCTTTTTGGAGCTCATTCTTTTTGGAGGGATACCTTGCTCAGCCTAGATACAGGGAGAAGGCCCTTGGTCCTGCCTCAAAGTGATGTGTCAAACACTCTGAGGAGTGGGTAGGGGGTGTTTGGGATAGGTGGAAAATAGGGGGAGTAGGAGTCAGGGAGGGAGAGGGAATGGGATTGGTAGGTAAAATGAGAAAAGATTGTTTTTAAAATGTATTAAAAATAAAATAAAATTGAGTCTCAGAAAGGATGCTTAATTGTCAGCAAAGGAAGATGTTGGCCTTTTGTTTTCCACTACGGAAGAAAGTCAACATACCTAGACAGGCAATTCTGGGTTTGTAATAGAGAGCTTGCCTACCAAGAGGCTTTGGCAGAAGTCTAGTTATCATCAACCGCTTCTGCCCCTGATTTTCCTGATTATTTCTTCAGCAATCTGCTTTGGTTTATCATTGTCAGTCCCAGGTTAAGCCTGTACTCTTTCCGTGGAAGAGTTGATCTTCCTGTTCATTTTTTTTTTACTATTTTTATTGAGCTATACATTTTTCTCCACTCCCCTTCCTCCCCCTCTCCTTCTACCCTATCTCACGACCCCCACACTTTCAATTTACTCAGGAGATCTTGTCTTTTTTTCTACTTCCCATAGAGATTAGTTCTGTGTATGTTTTTCTTAGGGTCCTCTTTGTTGTCTAAGTTCTCTGGGGTTGTGAATTGTAGGATGGTTTTTCTTTGCTTTATGTCTAAAAGCCACTTTTGAGTGAGTATATAATATATTTGTCTTTCTGGGCCTGGGTTACCTCACTCAATATGTTTTTTTTTTCCTCAATCTATCCATTTGTCAGCAAATTTCAAGATGTCATTATTTTTCCTGCAGTGTAGTACTCCATTGTGTAAATGTATCACAATTTCTTTATTTGTTTTTCAGTTGACAGGCATTAGGTTGTTTCCATTTTGGCTATGACAAATAGTGCTACTATGAATGTAGTTGAGCTCATGTCCTTGTGGTATCACTGAACATCCTTTGGGTACATACCCAAATGTGATATTGCTGGGTCTTGACACAGGTTGCTTGCTAATTTTCTGAGAAATCGCCATACTGATATCCAAAGCAGTTGTACCAGTTTGCACTTCCACTGATGATGGCCACATCCTCTCCAGCATAAGCTGTCACCCGTGGTTTTGATCTTGGCCATTCTGACATGTATAAGATGGAATCTTAGAGTTGTTTTGCTTTGCATTTCTCTGAGGGCTAAGGATGTTGAGCATGTCCTTATGTGTCTTTCAGTCATCTTAGATTCCTCTATTAAGAGTTCTCTGTTTAGGTCTGTACTCCATTTTTTAAGTTGGATTATTTGTTCTTTCAATGTGTCTTGAGTTGTTTGTGTATTTTTGAGATCAGGCCTTTGTCTCTTCACTTTTTGTTTTGGATCCCTGTAAGGAGAGCTGCTTGAGTTTTCTCTCTCTATTTATTGTTCAGGGGGCCCAACCTCCTTGTTCTTGTTTTGGATGAGTTATTGTTGCTCACTAATAGCTTTCATAAGGAGAAAAGTCAAAGGTATTGCATTCAGGCACAGAGCAAGGCAGAGCTTGATTCCCATGTGGAGAATGGGAATTTTCCATGCTAGGACATCATAGTGGGGATAAGAAAGGAGATATTCCCAGTCAAATCTGTGTGTTCCTTTTATGTATTCATGTGAGTAGTTGAGGATCCTGCTGTGTCTTCTTTGTTCATGGTCAGTCTGGTGGAACTAAACTAAGAAATTCAGCTTTTGAACTGGGAAGCTGATCATATATGACTTTCTATGACCTCAATAAGGAGCTGCCTGGGTGTGGATGGTAATGTTAAAAATTACGTGCACAGTGCTGCCCATGGAATCTGGAAATGATGCTTGGATGTTGGTCCTGCTCTACCTTTAGCAGCTGCATGCCTCTGAGCTGGTTTCTCAGCATTTTCCGTGTCAATGAAATGAAGGAATGACTCCCGGTTTGCCAGATGGGTGGTGTCTGGGTGGGATGGTAGATGATGAGCCTTTACTAGAGATCATGGTATTAGGTACCAGCAAGTGTTAAAAATCATTACTATTTCAATAATACTGACTATAGATGGATCCATGGTCGAGGTGACTTAATAGGTAAAAAATTTCCAATGATTTGTCATAGTTGAGGATCCCACTGTACTTGTTCAAAGTCAACAGCTCTGCTTGATTATTGTCTGGTGACAGGTCAGAGGAGGGAAACATCTTATAGCACGAAAATGACCCATCCAATTAATGCCTTCTCACTGAAATAGAATGGATGGTGAGGTTGATTTCAGCTCTGAAGCCTTGTTGCTTTACCGAAAGTATAAATTAGACAGGAGTATGCAAGGGATGGTATAAGATTAACAGTAACCTCCACAACCGCCCACAAATAGCTGAGAGTTTTGTGCACTTCCTGTGTGCCATGCTGTCTCTAAGTGATTTGCATCTCTTAATTCTTTCTTCCTCACAAATCAGTCTTCTCTTCAACTCCCATTGATAGACGGGAAATAAACCGACTCTGCCAGTGTTACGCACCTTCTCCATCCTTTCCCTTCCATTCGCCATGGTCAGCATTCTTGTATGGAGGTGATGTCACTCAGAAATTGGAACACTGAAGATCATACAGAAATAGTGCATAGAAATTCAGGTCTGGGGCTAGAGAGCTGACTCAGTAGATAAAATCCTCGCTGTGCAAGTGTGAGGACCTAAGTTCAGACCCCCCAGGACCCACCCACATAAATGGTGTGCATATGTAATCTCCATGCACCTAGGGTGAGGTAGATACAGAGGCAGGATAATCTCTGGATGCTCATAGACCGGATAAACAGCAGCAAAGAGGAGGTGCTGTTTTTATTATGGTGGAAAATGGGGACTAATGCCTTTGCTTGTCTTCTGACCTCCATATGTTTGGTGACACATACATACCTGGACTTATACACAAGATGTGCACACACGTACACAAACACACACACACACACACACACACACACACACTAGCAGAGAGAGAGAGGGAGAGAGAGAGAGAGGACTGGAGGGGGGGTCATACAAAGTTAAAGAGAGAAGTGCTAATAAGAGTAAAATATTTTAAATATTTTTGGAAAATCTAGATTAAGCCCTGTGTCATTATGCATTGTTTAGGGTTTGGAAAGTCATAACAGACGTTTTCATTTTTAGTTGGTAGCCTCATTTTCCTCTTTTACTTACTCACTCACTCTAAGACTGTGGCTATGGTCATGTGGAGGTGAACTGTGCCTTGAGGAGAACATGGAGACAGAAATCGCTGATATATATCTTGTAGGACAAATTAACCTATCGTGTGAAGAGGGATGCACAGATGCTAAAAGGAAATCCCACACTCGCTCAGAAATGAGAAATAAATAGTGATTTATTTAGGGGTAAACTCACAAATCAGAATTCCCTGCTTGAACGGTTGAACCCCACCATCCAACAATCTGAACAGCATCCGGCGAAAAGGAGGAAGAACAAAAGGGACAAAATCAGGTTCTGCGTCAGTATATAGTATAAGAGGCCACACCCTAGTCGGTGGGTAATCACAAACTGCAAGTCTTCCTACAGCAATCATATAAACTTTTTTTTTTTGTAAATTTCAAATCTGTAAATGTCCTCAACTGTCTAAATTAGGGTATCATCTTTTGCCTCTGTGTCAAGGGCATATTCAGTGAGATTATAAAATAAATCTCCACACCCTCCTGTGGGTTTTTTTGGCTTTGTTTGCTTGTTTTTTCTCTATGGGAGCTGCCACCCAGCATCCAAATAAACACATGGAGTCTTATTATTACTTCCGAATTCCCAGACTTAGTCTCGCTTATTGCTAGCCAGTTTTTCCTAACTTAAATTATCCCGTATACCTTTTGCTTCTGGTCTTTTATCTTTCTCTATTCTATGGTCCTTTCTTTCCTTCTTACTCCTGGCTGGCTGTGTGGCTGGGTGACTGGCCCCTGGAGTCCTCCTCTCCCTTTTCCACTCCTCCCTCTGCTTTCTTTTCTCCTGTTCGATATATTCTGTTTGCCTGGAAGCCCCACCCATTTCTCTCTCCTCTAACTATTGGTCATTCAGCTCTTTATTAGACAAGTCAGGTGTTTTAGACTGGCACAGCAACACAGCTTCACAGAGTTAAAGAAACGCAACATAAAAGAATGCAGCACATCCTTGCACCATTAAGCAAATGTTCCACAGCACAAATGAATGTGGCAAATCTTAAGCTAATATTCCACACCACTCTCCTTCTAACCAACACTCATAGCTCTCAATCTTTAAAAAAAAACTCCAGGGTGTGTTTATGATGTGTATGTATGTATGAATAAGACATGCCTATGCCATGACATGTGTAGAGATGAGAGAACACACTTAAGTGTTAATCTTTAACTCTACCTAGGTTGAGACTCAGTCTCTTGTTGACTGATACATATGCCAGGTTACCCAGTTCATGGAATTCAGGGGTTTCTCCTGCCTCTGTCTCCTGTCCTGCCATAGAAGCCTCGGGATTAAAGGCACACACTGCCACATCCAGCTTTAAGTGGCTTCTAGAATCCAAACTCGGGTCCTTACACTTGTGCGGCAAGCACTTTATCCAGTGATCTGTCTCTGCAGGCCCAGTCAATCATCCTTAGAGGCAATACATCCACAAAGTTTTGAATAAACAGACAAAACATGAGGATATTGTGAAAATGTAAATCTCCCAGTTCTGAATATGAATCTCACAAATCCACCGTCCTGAAACTTCCGTAGTTCATAGTAATTTCCAAAGATACTTTATACGTCTATAAACCTATATACTTGTGACTCTCCGTTGTCATACAATGGCAAGGTAATTATCAGTTTGTCCGAGATCTAGCTCCACTTAACAAAATGACCTGGAAGGACTCACATAAAAACCGGAGGCAATACCTAATTTTAAAAGGCAGCATTGTGTTCCATTATAGAGGTGTGTCATCTATTATTGAAGGTCGTTAAAGTTTGTTTGTGGCCTTTTACCAAGGATGTAATAGTGAATGTGTTTGGATTTTGCACAGCACAGTGTCGCTGGAGCTTTTCTTATAAACTCATATTGATAACGTTATGATATCCTGAAGCGGGATGCCAGGAGGAAGAGAAAAGGCAGACAGTGGAGAGGCTCATTCTGAGTTGTATATGCCCCAGACGTCTCGTGGGGTGCTTTTTTCTTTTTCTTTTTCTTTTTTTTTTTTTTGATGAGTCTTTTGTTTCGCCTGTTGTTTCAGGCCATTATATCCTGAAGACGCTTCAGACCCTTTTCCTGGATGCCCAGGGAGTGATGGATTGATACTGTTCGCAAGATTGATTCACATGGCACTTTTGTTTGGCTTTTGACAGGTTGTTTATAAGAATAATGACATCCGTCTGGAGCTGTCTCGCTTGGCGCGGATTGGGGACACCAAGATGAAAATCTACGGGGAAGTTGTGTTCAAATGTGAGAATGTGGCCACACTAGACCCCATCAACTTTGAGACCCCAGAGGCTTACATCAGCTTGCCGAAGTGGAACACCAAACGTATGGGCTCCATCTCCTTTGACTTTCGTACCACTGAGCCCAATGGCCTGATCCTCTTCACTCACGGGAAACCCCAAGAAAGAAAAGACGTCCGGAGCCAAAAGAACACAAAAGTTGACTTCTTTGCTGTGGAGCTTCTTGACGGCAACCTGTATTTGCTGCTTGACATGGGCTCAGGCACCATCAAAGTGAAGGCCACTCAGAAGAAAGCCAATGATGGAGAATGGTACCACGTGGACATTCAGCGTGATGGCAGATCAGGTAAAAAAGGAATTAGGACTGAGAATGGATGAAAGCAGTAGCTTCCTTCCCCTCAGGGCTTTATGTATTTATTATAATAATCACTTGCATGTTCAGCTGTCCCCCTAGTATTCTCTCTAATGGCTGTTGAATTGGAAAATTATATTTATGGACAAGATGCCTACCTTGTGGATAGCTGGCATTCTTAGCTTCTCTCTCATTCTGCCCAATGGTTTTAATGATAGTTCTAAGTCCCTAGCACCATGAGTGACCTTATAAGTCGCATTTCTATTCCTACCACAGGGACTGTCAGGGCATGACAGCCCCCTACCCTTTCTTCTCCTCTCTCTTATCACCATGGAAACTGACTGTGACATCACAAACATTGTGTGATTACTCTGTTGCAAGAGTGTACGCAATGATAGCCCTTCAATAATTGGCAACAGTCATGTTGCTGGGAGGAATTATGACAAGAAAGGAAACAGCAAATTGATTTTTCCTGAAGTCATGTTCAATTTAAAGCCTTCCTTTGGTGTGAAAGCCCATATTTCACTCTTCTGCTCAGACCTCACTAACTCCCCATTCCTCTTCCTAACCTTTTACATTTGGTTTAAATGGCTTTGTTTGTTTCTGTGGCTGCAGATCAAACAAAGTAGCCCCAGGCAGTACATGGCTACTCTGGAAGAGTAAAGAAAAGAGGGGTGGGGGTAGCCAGCAATAGAAAATCTGGGCTTTTGAATGCCTAAACAGACTGCCTAGCTTTCTAAGGACCCTCTGGCGATGATGGTTATAGTCTGTGTTATTAGTAAGGGTCTTTCCCCAGGAGGACTGATACAACATCTGAATTTCAGGCTCATCTCCTGATTCCGCATACGCAAGACTGATTTTAGCTTCATTTGCTGTAGTTGTATGGATTATTTCTGTAAACACACAAAAGTTTTCATCTGGGATTTTTTTTATGTCCAGGTTTTTTGACCGATATTATAAAACAAGAGGTCCAGCCCCCCCAAAAGAAAAGCTGAAAGTAGAAATGGCTGGACTTCCATGGAATGGCAGCTGTTGTGTGTAATTCCCCAGCTAGAGGGGTGGCAGAGATGAGCAACGCTGCCCTCAGGAAGATCCGAACGGGGTCTGTGCAGGATGCAGTCAGTGGCAGATTGTGGCCTTGGATGTTTTACTACCCAGTAGACTTCTCTATTGATCGTCTGAAACCTAGTCTGAACCAAGAGGCTCCAAATTAAATGTGCTTGTTGAGCGAGAATGAATGGTTTGTGATTTAAAAAAAAAAACACAAAATATTAATTTCCCTAGTGGCTAAATTTCTCCCTGTCTTTCTTAAGTTTATCAATAAAATGTCAGCTGGGGCAGGACTAAACCCCTGTCTCAGAATTGTGTATAAAACACTGCTGGGGATTAATGCAATGTGTGGAGTTGTGCTATGGTTGAAGAGTTTTATGTGGGATTAACTATGACCTTGCTTTGGTTTAGTAGTGACCCATTACTGTTCCATGAAGGCCAGTGCACAGAAAGACACCATATGTTTATTTTTGGTTATTCCCTACTAATTGCTTTTTCTAGTTTTGTCCTATTAGGGTTACTGTTGCTGTGATGAAGCAGCATGACAATGGCAACCTGGGAGGGAAAGGGTTTATTTCTCTCACAGTTCCACATCAGTGAGGGCAGGAACTCAAACAGGACAGGAACCTGGAGGCAGAAGCCCTGGCAGAGGCCATGGAGGGGTATAAACAGAGACTGCTTTTTGGTTTCTTGGCTGCCCCGACCAGAATAATCATACAGAAACTATATTAATTATAATACTGTTTAACCAATAGCTTAGGCTTGTTCCTAGCTAGCTCTTACATCTTAAATTAATCCATTTCTTTTAATCTGTGTATCACTATGAGACTGTGGTCTACCGGTAAGATTCCAGCTTCTTTCTCCTTCAGCAGCTACATGGCGTCTCTTTGACTCCTCCTACTCTCTAGATATATCTCTGTCCAGATTTTCCACCTGTCTTTACTCTGCTAAGTCATTGGCCAAAACAGCTTTATTTATCAACCAATAAAAGCAACGCATATACAGAAGGACATCCCACATCAGAGAGGTGCTATTTACTGGCATATTCCTCTTGATATGTTCAGCCTGATTTCTTATAGAACTCAGGATCACATGCTCATGGATGTCACCATCCACAATGGGCTGGGTCCTCCCCCATCAATCACTAATTAGGAAAATACCTACAGGTTTGCTCACAGTCTCATTTTAGGGAGGCATTTTCTGAATTGAAATTCTCTCCTCTCAGATGACTCTAGCTCGTGTCAAGTTGACATAAAGCTAGTCAGTTCAATAGTATAGCTATCTTGGTTTGCATTTTTAGAACTACCAGGGGACCCATCTTCTGCAAATAAATTTGGATTTTAGGAGCCTTAAATTTCATATGTGCAAGCTATGGCATTAGTCAGTTTCTTGAAGTACTGATGATTTCGATCAAAGCCTATACAATTTACTAAGTAAATAATAATTAGTTAATGAAAGCAATGTAACAATACATTTCAATATGATTTATTAAACTTCATTTCTTTGTGAAGATATTTTTCTGGCTTTTTTTAAGTTATCTATCTGTCTCTTTTAAAATAGATATTTATAAAACAAGCATGCGCAAATGTGCCTTCTTCCTCAAGCATTCAGAAGAATAACGGGCCTGAAAGATGACCCAGAAAACATTTTAGAGTAACTCCTCAGTGGAGACAGTGAGTCTTAAAACCCAGTAATTGCATTTAAAATGTGTTCAGCCATATATTACAAGCATAGGCTTTCTATGGTATTCAGTACAAGCTCCAAATTTCAAATTGTTTCTCATACTGTCCATACTTGGCAAACTGTATGTCTTTTGTCTCAGTTACTTCTCTGTTGATACTATAAATCACTCTGACTTAAGGGAGAAAGGAATTTTTTTGGTTTACTATTCTGAGGGTTACAGTCAATCATGGCAGGGAAGACATGACATTACACAAAGTAGACACTGTGGCAGGGTCAAGAGACTGGCCTTTCACATTGCATTCACACTCAGAAAACAGAGAGTGAACAGAAAGCTGGACCAGGCTATCAAGTCTCAAAGCCTGCCTCCAATAACTACCTGCTTCTTCCAGAGAGAGTCAGCCTCCTAAAGGTTTCACAACCTTCCAAACAGAGAATCAGCTGGGGACTAAGTGCTCAAACACAGGAGTACATAGGGGATATTTCCCCTTCAAACCATATTACCCCATCAATTGATGATCACATTAGCCCTGTTTGAAGAGGTAATGAAAGTTGTGTAAGATAAGATACTAAGAAACACAAACCTCAACTTCTTTCTTGTTTGAAATAACAATTTTATTCATTCTTTGAATATTTCATACATGTATATGATGCATTTTAATTTTATCCATGTCCCTCTAGCTCTCTGAGGACTTACCAATCTATCTCCTTGGTAACTCTTATTATTCTATTATTAATCATTATTATTACTAATTATTTAATAGTTTCCCCAGTCAAATTAGTGCTGACCATGTGTGCATGGGCCTGGGACCATCCACTGGAGCATGGGAAACCTATTCTGAGTCACAACCATGAAAAAATTTTATTCTCCAGTCTTCGGCAACCATCAGCCAATCGCTCCTCAGGCAGGGGAGGAGCCTTGAAAGCTCCTCTGCCAACCATGCTGGAATTTTAATGACTCTACCTCACAAAATTGTTTTGAGGGAGCAGTCTATAAAATGCACCTAAATGGCAGCAGGGTTCAGTGACAGAGTAAAATGTGAATCTCCAAATCTGAGCTCCAACACACAAAATCAGTCAATAATTTTTTTTCTTAAATACATTAAATGAGGGAGTAGGAGAGATGGCTCAGCATTGTTAACAGCATTTATTGCTTTTGCTGAGGACCCAGGTTTGAGTCCCGGCATCTGCAGGGTGGCTCACATCTATCCATCAGGTCCAAGGGATCTAATGCTCTTCTTCTGACCTCTGGAGCACTAGGCATGTATGTAGATGTATATAGATGAATTTAAAATACTTATACATATAAAATAAATTTATGTATTTAAAATGTATGTATTTTTAAAATACATAAAATGCTGAAAATCGTCACTAGGATATTATTTTTTGTTATGTGGGTTTTTGAAATACTAAGAACTAAACAGACAAGGCATATTTCTCTAGGAGACAGCTTCTAAAGAGAGTTAAGGGAGGGTTGCCCATTCAATCTACCCCAATTCCACCCCAGGGCCCTTTACGTTCTTTCCATTCCATTATCCTGTTATAATTTGGAGCACATAGCATATTTGCGATCTCTTTTGATCTACTTCAGTCCTTAGATTGCAATGCTTACTGTCTGAGGGAACAAATAGAAGAGCCTCTGCCCTGGCAGGATGCTCAGATACCACCATGCTTATATCTCCTAATTTTTCAATTCAGGAAACAGAGCTGTAAGGTGCTGAGGGGCCAGCACAGCGTGGAAAAGCCATGGAATACAGGAGTACTTTTGTTTTCCCAGGCCAGTCACTAGGTTGCAGCATCTAGAATTTCATTTGACAGATCCCATTATCTGACCCTCCTGGGACTTAACCTATGTCTCTTGATCTGATCTTTTCTCACCACGTTTTACCTCTTGGTTTGTGAGCAAACGTCTTCATGTCATCAGGTCATCATCATCATCATCATCATCATCATCATAGGTGTGTGTGTGTGTGTGTGTGCGTGTGTGTGCGTGCGTGTGTGTGTGTGCATGTGTACTATGGAGTATGGATGGATATTAGAGGACAATTTCATGGAGTTGATTCTTTCCTTCCATCTTTTCCTGGATTCCAGGAATCAGACTCGGGTTGGCAGGTTTAAACCATAGAAACTTTTGCCCAATGAACGACCTCACAGTCCCTTTGGGATTTTGTAAGTACTTCTCTCTGTGGCAGGCACACGCTTACCCTTGAATTTTGCAGGGCTGGATCTTTTTCAACTTTCTGGCTTAATTATTCTTCACGTGGTGACACCTACATTTACTATACACTTTAAAGTAGATCCTATTAGCTAATCTCATGCCATTCATTTGGCTATTTTTATAACCCCTGCTATTAGCTACTATTCTTACATTACCTGTTCATTTTATGCCTCTGTGCTCTGCAAAATCATCCCAGTAGGAGGAAGACTATGTCTGAGAAGCCTAGCACTGTGCCTGAAACTATTACCAGAGAAAGAAAAATGTTCACTGTGTATTTAATAATGCATGAAGAAATGCATTCTATCCAAGTGTTGTGGCTCACACTGGTAATTTCAGCACCCAGGAAGCAGAGGCAGGAGGATGGCTGCAAGTTCAAACCCAGTTTAGTTTTCATAGCAAGTACAAGGCCAGGTTGGGCTGCAGAATGAGTCTCTGTTTAAAATCAAAACAAACACACAAGCCAAAAGCTAAGAATAACAAAAACATAGTTAAAGGCAATGCCCACAATTTTGATTGACAGAGTGGGCAGTCAATTTCAAGTCTACAGGATATTCATGGATAGAACAATGGAAGAGAATGCCTCATCCTTTGGGGAATCATGAACCCTTGAAGAGGCTATAAGCATCACAAAGTACCTCCTGTCCCAGGATTTGTTGCAAACACTCTATGCATATGCATTTCTTTGATCATCACAGCCCCCTGTTAGTTGAGGATAATTATTTTACCCTTTTGGAAATGAAAGGTGGAGTCTCCTCTTCAAGACTGTAAAGCTGGTAGTTGGCTGAGCGGAGATTTAAACTTTTCTTGCCCCGTTGCATATCTTATCTCTCGGTGAATATGGTCAGAGAGAAGAGATGGACTGGAAATAATCCCTGGGTTTCTTTCTGAGTCATCCTATGACCCAGGTTATCCTAGCTTCAGGGGTTGGCACCAAATGGTCCTTCCCGCCAACTTACAGTCATATTTCTGATTGCAGTGCTGTCTTCCACAAGGCAATGCTCATTTCTCCACTCACCTGCAGAGCTGCTTTCCTTTAAGCAGCTCCAGAAGCTCACCTGAAGTGCAAGAGGGACTTTAACTCACTCTGCGCCCGTTTCCCACTCCAGGTACCATATCTGTGAACAGCAGGCGCACGCCGTTCACCGCCAGTGGTGAGAGTGAAATCTTGGACCTGGAGGGCGACATGTATCTGGGCGGGCTGCCAGAGAACCGAGCTGGCCTTATTCTCCCCACGGAACTCTGGACTGCCATGCTCAACTATGGCTATGTGGGCTGCATCCGTGACCTATTCATTGATGGGCGGAGCAAGAACATCCGGCAGCTGGCGGAAATGCAGAATGCGGCAGGCGTCAAGTCCTCCTGTTCACGAATGAGCGCCAAGCAGTGTGACAGCTACCCCTGCAAGAACAACGCGGTGTGCAAGGACGGCTGGAACCGCTTCATCTGCGACTGCACTGGCACTGGCTACTGGGGAAGAACCTGTGAAAGAGGTAAGTGACCGTTCCCGGTCTGAGCGGAGTGAGTTATGATCTGAGTGGAGTGATACATGGTCTAAGGATATCTTTGCTCACCCTGTGATTTTCTGCTTCCAGACAACAATGCTGGGCTCTGTGGTTTGGGATTTCATCTTTTCTAGTTGTGAATGGTTAAATTTGTTTGGTCACTTAGATGGTAGAAAGGGAAGCTTTATAATAAATATCGCCATGGTCACAATACGCTTTAAATATCTTCTATGGATAGTGAAAGTTCTAGAAGTACCCAACTTTTTTCCCCCTCTAGTCCTTGAATTTTTGCTTCCTTAGTGGTTTCTGCAGGATGACTCCTGGGTTGGTCTCCAAAAGCAGAATATTGAACAAAATGAGTCTATCCCTGTCTTCAGGGAGCTGCCTGTATCATAAGATTAAATAAGTACTTACCAACCTAGTGAGTTTCATAAGAGGCTGAATGATGTCATCGTGAACATGATCTCTGACGTCAGCTGGGGTGAGAATTTGGGTTGTCACATTATCATATGAGCTTCCCCAAAACAATATCTATTGGTACTTGATTTACTCACTTGTAAAAGACAGGCAACCAGGAACCAACCTCACCAGATGGTGATGATGATAATGGGTTCCTGAACTATGGGGAGTGTTTAGTGCCTGCTAGTGACTGATATATAGTTATTAGTATCAACGTCATCAAACAGAAGGTACAGAGGAGCAAGAGACCTAGCATAACACAGGGATTCAGACAGTATTTCTGCAAAGAAGCAGCGTGGAAGAGATGAGTTGAAAATAAGTGGGCATTAGTTTGGCAAAAAGGTGGCAGGAAAGAGTGTGTTCTAAACCAGAGGACAAATGTAAAACCATGGCCGAGGGGGAAATGTGTTGGATGCTTTGTTTTTTTCTAAGCAAAGTCGCAATGGAGTGGTGTACAAAAGGTTGGTGCAGAGGTGAAAACAGAGCCTACGGAACAGGGGGAGTACCACGGATTTCCTCTCCATGCACAGCATAGACGTTTTATATTTCCACTCAACTTACAGTTCAGGCCAAAAAAAAAAAATGGAAGATGTGGAAGTTAACAAAAGAGACAACGCCAAGACAAGGAGATTCTTGTTTGAAAGCCATGTCCAGGGGGCAGCTTGCTCTATTTTATAGAGGAGGCACACAAAATCAGGCTGGCTATGGATTGTAAAGGAAAGGTTATTTTACACAACTATTAAATTATTTTGAGGTCCTCAGTTCTACAGCTTTGAGGCTAGGCTGTACAATCTGAAATAGATGTACTTCCTATTTTGGCGGAGTTTATCATTCATTTGACTAAGGAGTGCAGGTCGTTACAAAAGAAGCAGAAGACAGCCACATGTATTCTGCTAGAGACCAGAGGAGGAAGATGGGGAGAGGAAAAGAATGCTTGGAAGACATATCTGCATGGCTTCATTGCTGAAGATCACCAGAAATCTAGCTCTTGGGCTGAAATTGTGATGATCGGAGAGACACTGGGCAGGGCTGGAGTGGTGCTGAGCAGTTGTTTTCAAAACATGCTTCTTGTGAGCTCCACAGTGTTACTTCAAGAGAAAGCAAGCCTTCCTAGGTCCCCTTGTTTCTCTGTACCATTTCTTTAATGATGCTGATACCAATAACCAATTAGAAACCAATCACTAATATGTACTAAATGCTCTCCTGTTTCAAAAACCCGTTTTCCATGAGAACTGCAAATCTTTCCCAAAATTGTACCAAAAACAAGACACGGGACATTAGGGTGAAGGGGAAAAAGATAACTTTCTTGTAACTTTGGAATTCAAATTTAAATTCAAATCCATTGCATTTTCAAAGCAGCAACAACCATAATGTGAGCTAAGATGAGGAGGCAGCCATCTGGAATAGAAATAGGCCACATGGGGTTGCTAAGTCTGTCAAGTGCCTGGACTCTTTCCAAATGTCTTTGTAGGGTAGCCTACCCTGGTGCTGGTTTGGAACGACGGAAAGGGCATTTGACCTCTGGGATGTAAGAGACTGAGTTGATGTAAGCCAAGGTGTTGAAGATATTGCCCTGTCTATAAAACCAATGTTAGAACATAAGGTTACCTCAGACATTTCCTTTCTTCCTCTTGTAACTCCCAGGCCTTGTGGTGTAGAGGAAGGGAACAGTGAACATAGCCAGCTGTGCAAGGTGTTTATGCGCTCACCTATTCCAAGGGCAAATCAGTGAGAGATGGTCCAAAATTGGCCACGTACAGTGAAAGTCACCGCATCTTTTACATTGTCACTTTTGACTAGTCATTAAAAGGCAGCTGATTGGGGATATATGAGGGACAATTATTCTTGGTACAGTGCAGCCAAGAGCCATCCATTCTGGCCAAATGAGAGGCAGCTTAGCAAATTTAAGACATTTGATCTATACATCGCTCAAGTCCCAGACGGTTCAACTGATTGTTTTGTTCCCCCACTAATTGTTTTTTGCCCCTGTATTGTTCCTGACACCATGTTCAGAATGAGCCATTGGAGTGGAAAAATGATAGGAGTGCACTGTTAGTGAATATAATAGAGCTTTCCAATGACATTGTTTCTCCTCGTGGAAACTGATTCCTCGGTGGAGACTTTTGAGTAGATTTTCTTTGATTTTTATACATTTTTTGAAGCCTATAACCTTCTAGACACTGTGACCAAGAAAAACAACAAACAGGTATCTGGACACAACTCATACTGATCAGGGGACTAACATGTGGTCGTCTGAAAGAAAAGAAGCAAAGGGCAGTGTCTGACACATTTAGTGTGTGGTAGATGTTATTAGCACTGTCAGTGGGAAATTGTAGAGCAGATACGCGGAGTGGCCACTTTCATATGGAGAAATTGGTGGTGGGAGGAAGGAGGTCCAAAGATTCTTTGATTTTCTCATTCTTCTTTCTAACAACATGGTGGTGCTTTCCACTTCTGATCTGCAGAGCCTATAGGCATTTCTGATGAGTAATAGCAAAGGAAGAGTGCTCCACATTTTCACTGTACAGGACCAGGTACCCCATTGGGTTAAGGATTCCCCATGGATCATAGTACCAGCCGGATCACAGATAACTCTTTGCTAATTATTTCTCTGATTTTTACCCCAGAAGCTCCAACCTTAAGCCTAAAATTAATCATTTGTACTAACTATTGTAAAATGGAGAAAATTCCCAAGAAGGTATGCTTCCCTGAGCCTAAAACAGCTGTGTCCTGGCTCACTTATATCAGTCATCTCACAATAGGAATGGTGATGTTAGGAACCAATGAGTATAGAATTGATAAAATAAGAGTATAGTGATGAAAGCTTCAAGTCAGGGTTGGGCATAGTTCAGGTATGACACTAGGTGAAAATTGCCAGGCTTTTAACTAATATTGGTCTGATGGCCAACTCTACACGAAAGTTGTCCTCTCCAAATAACAGAATAAGGCAAAGGAACTGGGAACTAGGTAAGGGTGGAGAGAGACTACACTAATTTTCTTGGGTAGCTCTCTACCTAGTTAAATCAGACCACCTTTGTTTCTGACCTTTACAAGACAGTTTTTTTCTGCAGAGGAAAGAAACTCAAATACTGACTTCTGAATATTGAGCTGGTATGGAATTTAGCATTTTTTCAGTATAACTTGCCACTATTTTAAAAAGATATAGGCAGAGATGTCCATCATGTTATCTTTAGCCGTTTGAGTGTCCTATTCATAGTAAGGTAGGAGGCATCTCTGCAACCTAAAAGTAAAATTTTTAGTAACTGCTTAATTGCAATCAGTTACATTGAAAACTGGGAAGGCAACCTGTTCTTCTATGAAGTCCTATGATAACTTTTAAAGCACTGATTTAGTTAGTGTGTGTGTGTGTGTGTGTGTGTGTGTGTGTGTGTGTGTGTGAAAGAGGGAAAGAGAGAGAGAGAGAGAGAGAGAGAGAGAGAGAGCGCTCGCACATGGAGGTCAGAGGACATCTTGTGGGAATTGGTTTTCTCTTGCCCGTGTGGTTTCTAGGTACTGTCTTTGGTGCCTTTACCACCCAGGGAGGCATTTTGCTGGTCCCTATAATGTTTTATAGTTGATAAAAATACCTTTGAATCTGTCTTATTTTGTCCTGGAATTTTCCTTTCTTGGAAAGCTATGACTTCTTGACCTTCCTTACCATAAGACAGTCTGTTTTGCAGTGTGGCTAACTTGTTAGTTCAGTTGGTAAGTATTCTAATAAGGCAAGTCAGAGAACTCCATTCCATAGTAGACCATGAAGTGAAATCTGAGTCCATTGCACATTCTTTGCTCATCTTTAGAAAGCTTTGTATAGATATATGTCGGATTTATTGGGGGGAAAAGTTTACACTTACGTTAAGAAAAATAAACTACAGTACAGTTTTTAGAGGAAAATGAGCTTATGATTGAAGGGCTGAGTTTTAGAGTCAGAGAGGCCTGGAGTCCTGTGTTGATTCTGTTACTAAACAGCAAGAAGACATGGAGGCCCTTGATCCCCATCTCAGTTCTTTACCTAGGAAATGAAAATACTAGGCTTCCTGACTAAAGATTTTACTTTTCCCTGAAATCTCCAGAACTAGCCATGACATCAAGGAAGTGGAGCTTCCCAGGATGACTATGTGGAAATCTGTCAATCAAACGATGACTTTAGAGAGGAGAGCAGAGCATCTCTAGGGGCCCCCCAGTCACTGTGATTGAGCTCCTCTAACCTCTGGGTTCTGAGCTTTCTGATTCAGAGTTTGCCTTTTGCCAAAATGAGAACCGCCCTCTTTCCAATTGTTGTTTTCTGTTTTGTTTCAGTTTTTGCCCTGCAGTGGTCTGCAATGCCCAGCTGGGCTGTTACCTGGAATAGAACAGGCCAGATCACACACGTGTGCCTGCTAGAATGATCCCTAGAGACATCTGAGATCTCAAGCCGTCTCACTGACTCTCCGAGATCCTAAGGTCAAGAGCCTGACAATAATAGGCATTTTTAGTTCTTAGCACAGAGGTTGCCCAAGTACATGAATGTACTTAGGTGTTTTCTCTGGTTGAGGACTTTTTCCCCTAAGAAGAGTAGGTCACAATAATGAGGAAAAATTCAATGCAATATCTTCCATATGCTGCCCCTACTGGCACACTGCCTTTGCAGAATCATGGGCCTTTCCCTGTTCAGATGAGTCTTGTTCACATAGGGCAATGTTCATGGCAGATTACAATTCCCAAGAGGGAAGACGAAGTTCAATTTTCAAGTGTTTCAGAGGGGAAAAGTCAAAGCCTTCTATCTATATCCGGAGGATAGATTAGATTTTTCCCAGTTAAAAATTGAGACTTGCTTTTTATATTTTTCAAATGAAACACTCTTTTAATGCTGAACCCTTCCCTTTAATTTCAAAGTCCTCTTTACTTAAGGTGTGACGAAGATGCAACAAATGGCAGAGGCCATTGTGGATCCTTTACAGCTTCAAACTTCACTATCCAAAAAGGATTACATGCTGGAAAACAATAGTTATCAATCTCTAGATTGCAACCCCTTTAGGCTCACGTAGCTGCTGTTTACATTACAGTTTATAACAGTAGAAAAATCACAGTTACAAAGGAGCAACAAAATAATTTTATGGCCAAGGATCGTCACAATGTGAGGAACTGTATTAAAGGGTCATAGCATTAGGAAGGTTGAGAACCACTCAATAAATAATTAGACATACATTAAGTAATTCTTGAAAAATGCAATAAAGTATCAAGAATCAGAAAAAAATGCTCAAGGCTTTAACACAGTTAAGTAACCATTGAATCAGTCGTGGCTAATCCTTTCCTGTTTTAGGAATTTAACTGTGCTTATGTACAGATATAACCAAACTGTATGAAAAACATGTGTTCTCCTTTTCCCACTGAATACCATGTTGAAACCTCAATTTTATCCTCCTAATTGTAATATTTTTTAAAATTGTTTTTATTGATATATATATATATATATATATATATATATATCTATATCTATATATATCTCCATCCCCTCCCTCCCTACCTCTCCCCTCCCCTCCTACCCTCTCCCGTGGTCCCTAAGCTCCCAATTTACTCAGGAGATCTTGTCTTTTTCTACTTCCCATGTATATTAGATCCAGGTATGTCTCTCTTAGGGTCCTCTTTGTTGTCTGTCGTTATCTGGGGTTGTGAATTGTAGGGGTTTTTTTATGTCTAAAAGCTACTTATGAGTGAGTACATATTATATTTGTCTTTCTGGGTCTGGGTTACCTCACTCAACATGATGTTTTTTAGATCCATCCTCCTAATTTATATACACACACCTGTGTGTATGTGACTGCTCACATACATATAAGTCACATAGATGTTTATGCATGTGTAAGTTAATACAATCTTATTGGACTATTCCCCTGTGTTCAGTCTTCATGGTTAAGGGCAGGAAAGCTAACTCATGTGGCCACAGATTGTTATAGACTCCCAGCCGGATGTAACTGCTTCATACTTCTTTCTATCTTGCCTTAATTGGGCCATTTCTGATGGGTGCTGAAATAAAACATTAACTGTACTCTTAGAAATCAAGTGATTTTGAGAACATTAATTTACAGAATTATGAAATTAAGATAGATAGGACATACTTCTCCCAGGCCTCTGGGATTGTGTTTACCTGTTGTATACTTGTGCCAAAACCTAGGGATAAGGATGTAGGGTCTCTTAAATGGCATGTTCCAAGAGGGGAAGATGGCATCAGAATCTATCTCCCATCTTTACTGAGGACCTCCTTTTCAGTCAGCTCTCTGGTTGGCCATGAGCTCCTCAGTGGCAGTAACAACAGCAATACCCACAGTAGATTTTGCCTGGAAAGGCACAGGCTGCAGTGAGCATGTAGTGTGTCATGTGAATGTCACACATGCATCACACTAAAATCAGGACATCAGAAAGCAATATTCTGAGTAGATTGCATTGGGGTCATCTGTAATTTGTCCTCATTTTGGTAGGTGGAGAATTTGTAGCCCAGAGAAGTTGATACTACTTTATTTTGGAGCTAAAGAGTAGTTAGAATTTATGTCTCCTTGCTCCTATTCCATTTCTTTTTGCAACACACTAAAAAGCCTTTTCTCCTCATGTATACAAAATCTGATTCCAAGATCAATGAGGAATAGGAACAGTGGTGTAAGATTTAGTTGTGTGCTCACAATCTCTAGCCATTTGTTATACACATATTCATTCTGGGTGGCTTTACGTGTTAAAGCACTTCAGGTCTCTGTTTCATGTCTCTGTCTAAACACTCCCTTTGGTGCTCTTACCCATTGCCACAGCATCAAAGGTCATGCTTGTACCAGTGATGTCCAAATTGGGATCTCTCGCCTAAGACTCTCCATGAAATTTCTATACCCCTATTTTCCTCTTTAGCATCTCAGTTTAAAAATTGAGATGAAAACTGCAATCTGAGGCCTTCCTTCCTACATCAAAGTTATTTTATTTTGTTCCTCCCATCTCGATAAATGGCATTACCATTCTCCTTGGGCACTTTTTTGTTCCATTTTCTCTAAGAACCAAGGCCTGACCGTCTTTACATAAAATCATCTTGCATCATGACAGGGCTAAACACTGATATTTTCTTTGGACAACTAGATAGCAAGTGGAACATGAAAATAAAGACGTCAAATTTGCCTTGTGGCATCTGTAGAGCTTTAAAGTAAATTACTAACATCTCTACACATTCAACACCTTTCTACCTCCAGTAACTTTAGTTTCAGTAGCCTTGGGTTTATAAGGCTAGGGGATGAAACTATGACGCTTGTTATTGAACCCCAACATTGGCCCGGGGAACTCAATAAACAAGTCTTCAGATTCCTTCCACATCATGAGGGATGTGGTCCTGAAGACACAGCCTGATAAAGGATGTGTTTCTGTGTCCTTCATGAGCCTACAATGTAGCTGAGGGGATGGAGACATAATCTTTAAACTTTAATGTCATCTCCAGAGTATGACAGTTCAAAGGGTAATCATAGGAATTAGAAAGTAAGATGTGACAACATGGCATGCCACTTTATCATTCATTCTGGTCAGAATAACTAACTCGTGTGTGTGTGTGTGTGTGGGAGGGGGGGAGCAGCAGCTCTGGACTCCAAGGTCAAATACAACTGTGCCGATTGTTTCCCCTTGTCTCCTGTCACCAAGGAGAGATTTTGCAGTATACCCGTGTTCTCTAGTTCCCGAGATATCCAGATCCTTTATTTAGATATACGACCTTGAGAGTTATTGGGATCCTCTGGCCTCTCTGTTCTATCAGAATAAAATGAGGCAATCCAGCTTCATGCTCTCTTAGGGCCCTTCAACTCCAAAACTCCGAGTCTCAAATGTCATCAGCTTGACAGTGTCCCTTCTGTTTCCAAGTAGAGGGATAAAGGTGAATGAAGGGCAGAACAGGACTGTGAGTCCTTGTTCCTTGCAGTTTGCGGAACTCTCTTGGTCAGCATCCTGGCTCTAGTTATGTCAAGGGTACGATGAAAATTTTACTTTTCTAATGGATTTGCCCAAGAAAATGAATGTTTTCTCTTATGGTGTGACCTTCAGGCTTATGACACAGAAGATTTAATTGAGAGATTAATAAATATAGCCTGGAATTTCTTCAGAGAATTTAAAAGCTATCTCTCTTTTGGCCCATTATTTGTGATTATTGGATCGGTAATGACATGTATCTGAAAAAGGGGTTTCCTATGAAGTATACAGTTCATTGACATCAATCAAAACCCCAGGTTTTCTTACGCATAGTTTCCTGTGTCATTTAATGAGTCTCTGGTGACATCCAGCATACCCCTCACATTCAGACTCCTCTATCTCCTTCAATTCTTCAAGTGTGTCTTCCCCATGATCAACATGTGGTCTCATGAAGATGTAGCATGGTTCATGAATAGTGTGACCTGCAGTTATTCCTTTGTTGGTGTCTGAGAGGCTTGGATTATAGTGTTCTTCTTGTTCCAAAGGAAAGGTTGAGAATGGATATTTTTCTTATTCTGAAATTAACAGGTAAGGACATTGGAGATATTTCTTGCTTTTTAAAAAAGTCTACCATATGTTTGCATTGATACGGAGAAATGTGAGGGTCAGCCAATGGTTTGGTGCAGTCTGTGAAAACTGCCGATACCTTCAGTGGCCACAGTGTCCTCAAGAGCAAGGACGTGATAAACATTTACATCCCTGCTCGGTACCTTTGTTACTGTGTTTGCTAAAAGCGGCTTAACTGCCAACAGACATCTGCCTACTATAGTACAATAAATCGAGATGCTGCTAAATTATGAGTAGCAAGCGCTTCAAAACACAGCACAAGGGGACCATTGCGAGCTTTTCTATCATTGCCGGCTTCATGGTTCCTTTCACAGACAGACAAATCCTTCTTTGCTCCAGTTTGGATGAAAAAGAAAGTTAAGAGACCTAGTTTTTATTGAAAGGAATTATACATCTGCTGTTTGTTGGGTCCTTAATATGCACTGGGCCATTTCACACTTGCATCGTTTCTGCAGTTGATATGTTATTATTACCACTCTCTAGTTGAATCCAATTCATTACAAAGTACTATGTGCCAGCTACTGTGTTTAATATGAGGTAAATTAGGATTCTCTTCATAAACAGATTATAATGGCCTGGTGTCCAAGAAAGGTGGTGTTCAAATGCAGAGAAAAACTCCATAAGAAGCATCATAGAGGAGATAACGCTAGAGCTGAGGTTTGGTTATAGAAGTAAGAAATCTGTTTCTCAAGACCAAAATTATAACATTCCAAGCAGAAGGAAAATTACACAAAAGGCTAGCATGTTCATAGACACGAAGGTATGTTGCACTGGCACTAAAAGAGATAAGAGATCTAACTGAGCTAGGGAGAATGGAAGCCAAGTTTGGATACATACCTAATAGATGTAGAAGGGACAATGTCAACAGGACTTAGTCACTGATTGCTCCTCTTGGAAGGTCGCCAGCAGTAGATGAAAACAAGGGTATGTCCATCAACACCCGTTGCTCCTTGTGGCCGTCTTGAGCAAGTGATGATCTTGGGAGGAGTGAGGAGGAACAAGGCCACCATTAAGGGGATGTAGCAAGGAGTCTTAGCATCTGCTCCGGTGCTCTGTGATTCTGTTTTCATACCGACACTTAAAGCATTGAGAGTGGCTCTTTAGTTGCCTTTCTGAGATGCTCTGTTTTATAACAGAATGTCCCCAATGTGGCCCCCTCTGAGGCAGAAATTTAATAATTTGACAATGTAAAAAAATAAATTCTGGAGCTTCTGGGTCTTTTCTAGTTTCTTCCTGTTTCAGCATATGATAGCCAGCTGAACTGGGACTGAACGAGCATGTGATCAAACCGGAGTCTCTGAATGTGGCTGACATGGGGGCTGACTGAGAAGCCATTGACAATGGCACTGGGTCTTGTTTTGTCTGCATGTACTGGCTTTTTGGGATCCTAGTCTGTTTGGATGTTCACCTTCCTAGACCTGGAGGGAGAGGGGAGGAACTTGAACTTCCCACAGGGCAGGAAACCTTGACTGCTCTTAGGACTGGAAAGGGAGGAGGAGAGGGAGTGGGGGGGGAGGAGGAGAGGGAGTGGGGGGAATGGGAGGATATGGGGAGGAGGGGAAGAAGTGGAAATTTTTTTTTTGAACGGAAAACACCTTTTATTATCAACTTCTGTCCATGCCTCAGTGGGCTAACTAGAGGTGCTCCTAGGAAGTGGAAATTTTTATAAACAAATAAATAAATAAATTTAAAACAAAACAAAAACAGAAAGGAAGAACCCTGACAGCACACCACAGTGTGCTTTTTTCTTTTAGATTTCAAATCCAGACATGTGTTTGCATCTGTTACTGTTGTGACATGCTCAGTGTGGCTCTGGCATAATCTTGGTGGGAAAATTAGCGGTACCTTGTTCCTAGTCATCTTGCAGATTTAAGTGTCCAGATTTAAGATTAAAACAAAAGATCAATTCCCTGAAGATGAGAAGTCACAGTTTTAATTTCTTCCCACTCTGTACTCTCCTTCATATTTTACAGCATTGATGGTAGTTATAAGAGCTGTATATAAATGTGAGCATAAGTCATGCGTATAGTTTTCCCTTTCCTCTCTGATATAGTCCTCCACTTATTATTCCATAGGTTCTATTTTAATCCAATATGAAGTAAGAGGGAACAAAGACACCTAAAACCCCAAACCTAAAGCTGAGTTGGTCCAAAGAAAACTCAACAGAGTATAAAAGATGCCGAAATTACGTTATCTCGTCAGTAGAACAAAGGTCTGACTCTGTCTAGCACAGCCACTCCAACCCTCAGTTTAAATGAGGAACTGTGGTCTCCAGCTAGGAATTGAATGGACCAAATAATAGAATAAAATCTTCTTGGATCTGCACTTTGATTATACTAGAGTTGGATGTTCTGAAGCAAGAGTATCATTTGTGAATATTCTATGAAGATCCATGTTTATGTTTTCATGATTTAGTAAGCATCAGAATGTGCCATTATAATGCTGTTCAATTAGTCTCCAGTGGTTCATTCTCTTGGTAATATTTATTTGAAAATTTGGCAGCTGACAGAGAGAAAAACTATATGAAGAGAAGATATGCAATGTTTTTTTTTTCTTTCATCACCCATCCTTTTGCACCCCACAAATGATAAATAAACTCAGCGGAACAGAGAGTATTTTGGGAGTATGTGTGAGTTAGGGCTGAGAACCCTGGGTATGAATGACTCTTGAAAGACCCCCTTCTGTGGGCTGTTGGATGGCTATTTCGCTGGCAAGTAGATGCAATCTTTCTTGGCGAAGATCATTTCATGCTTCTTAGCATGTTTAACCTTTACAGCAAAGCCTTCCCATCAAAATGACAATCCCCAACAGTGCTTTCTAAGAGGCTAGTAAATCAGAAACCTTATGAAATCTGTGGGATTAGCATGCCCCCCCCTTCGTTGTTCCCCCAGGGAAAGAAAGTCCTGCGCCTTTCAGATTTTAATCTTCTCCACAGGCCCCTTGTCTGAAACTTCCTGCTGCGGCCTGCTGGTATTTGAATATTATTTTCTTATAGCTGCTCATGGCCACATACTGGCACCAGCTAAGTCGGCCACATCTTTCACCACCGTCAGCGATGTTGTAAAAGAAAGATAACGTCTCTGAATTCTTTGCACCCCTAAGACATGCTTTCTGGGTCTGAGGATAGTGGCGGATTCTTGATGTCACTATGCCCATGATGGTAGGGGTGGTGCCCAAGTCATCGTCTTTATCCAGCTGTCTCTGCTGTCTTTGTCCCATGGCTCAATCTGAAATAAAACTCTCCCCCCCCCACACACACACACAAATAG